>NC_143403.1:61280508-61583538 GCF_052110815.1 Crocodylus siamensis
CCCACCACCACCAGCAGGAACTGGTGAGTCTGGGGGGGTTTCTCAGTTTTTTTCTTTCCTTAAAGGGCCAGAGCTGGGGCGGGCGGGGCAGCCATGGAGCGGGCTGGGACAGTGGCGGGGGCTAAGGGGGCTCATGCAGAGCCCCCTGTGCAGCATGGGGCAGTGGGGGGAGCAGGGATCACCCCTGCCAGGCATCACCTGGTGAGTCGGGGCTTTTCTTTCCCAAGTGCCAGGATTTGGGGTGGGCAGGACAGCCACTGCTGGGCTGGTAGGGTGGTCGGGGGATGGGCCCAGCTGACTCGACAATTCAGCAGCAGCCTAATCTCCACATCAGATTCGGCCGAATCAATTAGGGACAGCAATTTGAATCACCAGATTGCATCACTGCCCCCCAAGTCTGCTGAGTCCAAATCCAAAGCGAATACTAGCCGCTTCACACAGGCCTAGTATGTAGGTGTGCCATAGCACCAGCAAATATGCTTATACTTTAAGATGTGGATCTTAAAAACAATGTTAGTGTTCACCTTCAATGAAAAGCTCCCTTATGACCAAAAGAGAAGATTTAGATTGCTATAACCTGCTAATCAGGTTTAATTTAATACAAGTTTAAGTGAAAACAGAGCTGTTCCTAGTTACATATTCCTTGTTCTGGGCAATGGTGCTCTTGTTAGCATTTTCTAGTCAGAAATAACTATGCTGCTGGACTCGTGTGGAGACAGCCTTGTAATAGTGCCAAGAGGAGCCATTTCTTAGAAAGCCATTTTGAAAGGTGTATTTCATCACAGTGTCATGGCCTGATTCTGCAAACTCCACGGCGCATAAAGCTGCTTACTGCCTATCATCAGCAGATTTATTGAAGTCAGGCATTGAGAGGATTTTAGTCACTGATCAGAATATAGCATTTCAAAATACTTGTGGACATTGCTTTTGGTGGTGGTGGTGCTGTTCAGATGAGACGGACATGCGGCAGGACTTGGATGATAGCTCTTTGGCACAGGAAGGGTGCTTGCGAGGCACCCTTGGGCTACGTGAAAATATTTTGCATGTAAGGTGATCAGGTTCTGCGGTCAGCTAAGAGGAAATTTGTGACAAACAAAGGACATGTTTGCCCCTACCATCCACCCAGCTGTAATGCAGGTCTGCCAGGTACCCCAAGGACCTGAAATAGAGCCACTGAAGTCCTACATCATTTCTAATGAAAACACTTGTCTTGCGCATCCCACTTCCCCTTTCTACCCCATCAGTGGTGGGGAACAAGGTAGAACTGTTGGGCATTCATCAGTCATTAGTTATACACCTTCAGCCTTCTCCTCAAACAGGCTGTATTGCCTAGGTAGAAAGGGGGAGCGTGACTGGCAAGATAAGTGATTTCATTAGAAATGATGTAGGACTGTAATGTTTCTATTTCAGGCCCTTGGGGTACCTGGCAGACGTGCATTACAGTGGGTGGATGGTAAGGGCAAACAAAGCATTTATTTGAAAGTGAATTTGATCTGTTGCATTTACTATCCTTTTGGTTTTGGTTTCCTACAAACATTTGAGCACTTGAATTTACCTAAAGGAAACACTCATGTGAGTTACATTTTAAGACCTAACCTTCACCAGAAGGAAATAGCAAATTTTGTAATCATAAAATTCAAAATTCACCCTGGTGGTTAGTTACCTGAGCTCAGGGAGCTGTAACAGTTCCCCTTTGCTTGCCCTAGCCAGTGTAACGCCCATAGCACATATTGACAATGGAAAAGAAATTCATCCTTTGGCAGAGAGCCAGAACAAAGCTTTAAATGATGTGTTCACCTATTTTTGAGGCTGCAAGTGCTGAGCAGGCCTTCTCATTTCCAGTCTGCAAGTGATCTGCCATCTCAGAATTGGCTGTTGAAATATCTTGCAAGTAATTTTGAATTCAAGAACACTTTGGATGATTCTCAGACAGGAGGAAAAATGTAATTCATTATAAATGGTAGCGTATACTTAAATGTATCTGCAACCTGTTTGCCCTGCAAAAAAAACCAAACTGTATCCTGTCCATCTCTCGGTCTGGAAATGGACAACGTCAATGTTATTCCATGATGGAATAAAGCTTGAATTCATGGATAGCTCAGCCGCTCTTTTTTTTTCCAGACCACTCTTTGATCATCCATAGCAAGAGACTCTTATTTCTTAAAATCCTTTGGTT
The DNA here is from genome assembly GCF_052110815.1 of Crocodylus siamensis. Classification (NCBI taxonomy): domain Eukaryota; kingdom Metazoa; phylum Chordata; order Crocodylia; family Crocodylidae; genus Crocodylus; species Crocodylus siamensis. Next base: position 61,282,685 of record NC_143403.1, read on the forward strand.
GGTAAAGTCAGCAGACTGGTTCTGTTCTGCCATAACAGACAGCGGCATGGTGCCAGTTCCAGCAGCCAACAACCAAAAGTACATTGTTTAATCACAAGATTTTTTTCCCCCTTTTATTGGCTTTTCCTTTCAATATCACTAAGCATGACATGTTATAAAACAGTAATGCGAGTTGAACAAGAGTTGGCTGGCATCATTTAAGCCCTCTGGCTATGTAGATGGCAAAATGAACACTTGGCTTGACACACAGCCAATACAGACTCCCAGGAAACCAGGCAAGGAAAATAGACTTGTCAATGAATGTGCAGAGAAAGGATTTGCCATGTGCTTGCTGAAGGCAGAAGGAGGATGCACCTTGGTACAAGTGCACTAGCAGGGCTTATATGCTTCCCATATAGTAACTTCAACTCTGTTGTGATGTGAATAGCATGTTATGTGCCAGGGGTTTAAACTTAAACTCCTGTCTGACTGGAGTGGGGCTCCAGATGCCACGTCAAGCATCCCACACTGAGCTTGTTGCAGGATTGGGAGTTGTCTGGAATATGCATTACACAAATAGGCTTAATCAGGCTGAACCATATTGCCAGCCCTATGTCCTGGTTCAGGATGGCACTCAACCACATCCCTAAGTGTGCTCCAGAACATAGACACTTACCTGAATCAGCCACTGTAGGATTTGTTGAGTAGCAGGAGCCATGTCACAAAGTTAAGCTACATCTTTCACAGTGGCAGCAATTACTATGTCTGGTAATAAGTATTAGCAAGATGAGGCTTGGTTGAAAATTAAATTTAGCTAGCAGATGTTATTTTTTTCCCCATTTCTTGGCAGAATCAGCTACTTGAAAATAATACAAGGTTTTGCAGTCAACCGTATTTTGTGGGTTTTGTTGACGTAAACCAGACATGCTGTCAGCAGTGCACAAAGAGGGATAGGCTATCCAACACTTCCGTCATCTTTGTGGCTCAGGTTAAGATTTATTTGCTTTATTCTGGAGTGGCTGTATAGCCATTTCTAAAAACAGAGTGCAGCAGTAGAGGCAGGTAGCTTTAACGCTCTGTATTTATCTGAATGCATCAGGATGACCAGATGAGGTTCTCGTTTGCACTATTAAAAATTTAATTTTACTATCTTTGCAGAGTGATGGTTCTAGGAGGGAAGTCCTGTCCCTACAGGCTATGCAGCACTGGCTGCGTCTACACAAGATGTTGACTGCGCTGTTGTTACTGCACAGTCAGTTAGTACTTGTATAAACAAGTACTAAATGACTGCGTAGTAACCCAAGTTACTACAAACATCTTTTTCATGATGCTAATCCGCAGTAGCCTAATACTACTGCATAGTAGTGTTGCATCACGGTTGTTGCCATGCAGTACTACTGCGCAGTTGTATGGGGCCACTGCGCAATCAGTGTCTCATGTAGACATGGCCACTGGGTATGAAAACTTCCCCAGCTTGTCTTGCCAATGTGCATTCATCTGGCTAGGCGAGAGGCCAATCTTCATGCAGGCAAGAAGCTAATCCAGTTTCCATGCAGTGTCTGCCAATAAAGTGCCAATTAATCTTCACTCAAGGGACCTCTCTGAGAAGAAGAAAGGAAAGGTTAGCAGAGTTTGTATATGTGCAACAAATGGATATGGCTTTGCTCAATGAGGCTGGTCTTCCATGAATGAATTCTGATGACTTCACAAGCCTGCCCGTTGACAGACTTTGCACTGAGTAGTAAAACCAGCCTGGTGATATCCCAGAAGCCTCTGCTCTGAGTTGACATTCATTTTAAGCCTTTAACGGGAATAACCTTGTTCTTGACATTCCCCCCCAGAGTCTAAGATGTGTTCTACTGCTGCTAAAGACAAATGACAGAGTCCTGCTGTTTAGTGAGGAATACTAATGTCGTTTCAGTTTGGCATTTCTTCCATTCAGAGACAGGCTTATATACTTAGCTTGCTGAACTGACATCAGTGATGTCTTCCACTTAATGGCATAGATCAATATATACCATTTTGAGCCATGGCTTTATTTTAATAGCTTTCCATAATTATTAGAAAGTAAGGTCATGCCAATTTACCTACCGTACAAACAAGTTGTTAAAAGCTAATGGGACTATCATCCCTCATGAAGGATCGTATACTGTAGAAGACAGGTTAGTGCCAATGTGTCAGGCTGGCTTCGCTAGAAAGCAAGCAAGCGTTTCAGATTGCAGTCTGGACTTGAGATTGCTGTCTATACCTGTGAGGTGCTAATGTTAACATTGCCCAAAATAGGACTCTTACTTCCATGTGGAACTATTTACATAAGTGGCTTGATTTTTTTTTTAACAATGTTAATCTTTCAGCTGCTAAATTTCTCTTTTTTCCTAATACTGCAAATTAAAGGGCTGAGTCCTGGAGATGGGGGACTAACAAAGTAGGGTCACCTGCATATGTAAATAAAAGTATGACTGGAACTTTGTAGCTGCAGGTTATTTGCACAGAGGAAGTTTTGGAAACTTCATGTTTTGTGACGACAACAGCACCAAACAGAATGCCTTATTGTCCAGAGGGCTTTTTTTTTTTTTTGCCTTGGGCATTGGCTTAGGCTGTAGCGTTGGCTGAAAAGAATTTTTTAATTCCCTTTCCACAGACCAAGGGGAGGAGGTGAAAATAAGAGATTGAGTAGATAGTAACAATTCTGTTTTTCATTTTAATTTGGCATTGGTACATATTCCATGCATCTGCTTCACCATCTGTCCTCCCAAGAATCTGTCCTCCCAAGACTGCCCTACTACTGCACTCTCTTTTTCTCCACTACCACTGAGGCCCATTCAGGGGCTTCTTTGCCTTTCTGATAGAGGCAAATAACAACATCTCTCATTCAACAGTTTGCAAGTATAGCAAACATAAGAAGTGTTCTGGACATATAGTGACACCCAGTGTCATATAGCAGGCCTCTCCAACTTCTAAGGGGCTGGGGGCACCAGCGGGAGCCATACAACTTGCAGGCTGCACCAGCAGGTGTCGTGGACCCCTGGGCCACATGTCACATGGATGCTCCCCCCACTGCAATGCTATGACAACCCTGTGTGGACTCATCCTTCCACTGCAGTGTGCACCTGCCTCACCCTAAGCTCCCTGTGCTGTGCTGTGCCACTCCACCCCAGACAGGTGCAGAAATACAGAAGCCAGAGGAGAGAAAGAGGAGTCTGGAGACTCCAGCTGCTGTTGCAGTAGGACTGATAGAGGCTGTAGTAGCCAGGCAGGAGCCCAGGGGCCACCATTTAACTCTTTGTAGGCCACATGTGGCCTGTGGGCTACCAGTTGGACAGCTGTGTCATAGAGGGTTATGAGAAAGCTGGAGGGGAAAGAAAGTGGCGGAGGAAGGAGTAAAATTCCTGATAGGATACAGCACACATAATGAACATCTGTGCTGAGATGAGGCATAGCTGGAGAGACTGAGCTATATAAAGTACTGTCATCTGGAGAAAATTCACTTTCAGTTCCTATGTCCTGTACCAACAGTCAATATTCTATCTATAGCAAACTTTTGATTGATCATCCAGAAAATGTGTAAACCCACCTGTCTCTCACCAGGCCTCTGTAAACTAGCCAAATCCTACTTGAAATATTTACTTTGCCCCCTAACAGAATTCAGTACACTACAACAGACCAATGATTTAGCTAGATCAAGCTCTCAATGCCCCTTGGATGTGTAGAAGATATATACAAGGCTGAATGCCTCTCATTCTGCAAAGAAAGATAATTTTTTTGAAATTTCTTAGTTGGTCTAATAAATGATGTCATCTCTGAACCAAGTGTTTTAGAGTTTTGCATTTATTGTTCTACTATACAGTTGACAGGAGGGATTCCTTTCTCTGTCCAGCTAGTTGGTACTCAGCACATAGCATAAACCCTGCGGACTGGTAGCTGTCAAGCTCATTTTTCCTCTGGCTTGCAGTTTTGTTGGATTCTGTACACCTGGCTGAAATTGGAGAAGAAAGCCACCACTTGACAACTTTTAAGTCTTGTTTTGTATAAAACAGCGGATTATCTTGCCCCTTATTTTTGACACTTGCTACTTATATGCAGATGCTATTCCCATTCCTAACAATGGTTTGATCTGTTTTTTACATAACTTAGCTAACCTTTCATGAAACAAATAAATAGCAGTCAATGAAGTCTACACTCAGGTATGCCAGTTACTCTGTTCACTTGTCAGCAGAATGGTCTAAATACAGCAGTGTTTTTCATAGGAAGAGAACCTGCACCCAGGGCTCCCTGTACTGCTGCTTCCACCAGACGCATAGGACCCTTTCCTGTAATATCTCTGGTTATAAAACAGGAATATCAAGGTCATCTTCTTTTTGTTTCTCTTGGAATTAGGCTCATCTACTACAAGCTGTCTTTCCAGTGAGCTTAGTTCCATGTCTGTCTGTGTGTTTTATGTTCAGATTGAACTCCAGAGTGTGCAAGTGTCTGTTTGAAACGCGCATTTATGGTTCAGCAAGTTCTTTGAGTAGATGTGATATCTTTTATTAGACCAACTGAGTAGCTGGGGGAAAGTTCTTAGCAAGCTTTTGGGCACAATCATCCTTCCTGAGGCATAGGAAGTCTCTGCTGTTCTGAGACTCCAAGGAATGAGAGAAGCTAAAAGTGTCACAGGATGTCAGTGAGACTGTAAATAGGTAGAAGTTAGGAAAACAAAAGGTAGAGCAGGGAAGGGAGGGGGGGAAAAGACAAAGGTGAGTAAGGGGGACTCTACAGTGGTAGTAATTCAAGGTATAAAAGGGTCTGTCTGTGAAAAAGGAACTAGCAGGAAATTAGGAAGCCAAAGGGCAAAAGTAGGGTAGAGGAGGGGAAAAGGGGGTGGAGAAAGAAAAATATAAGAGGTCAGGTCTGGCAGGTGCCTGGTGAGTCAGATATCAGGCAGGTGTCATAAATCCAATGTCTATATTGAATCCATGATGTTTTGTATCCAGTAGATTTATGAAGTGAAGTTCATAGGCTTGTTTATGAAAGGTGTTTTGTAAATTCCCTTTGAGGATTCGAACTGAGAGATTGGAGAGGGAGTTGTTGTCTTGTGAGAAATGTGCCCCCCACAGGCAGTTGGGTATTCTTGTCTTTGATAGATTTTTGGTGTGCGTTCATTTTGGTGCACAGTTTTTGTTCGGTTTCTCCTACATATTTTCCATCAGGGCATTTGGTGCACTGAATGGGATATATAACATTTCTGGAGATGCGGCCCTTGATGGCTTGCCAAAACTCAGTAAGCGGCCCTCCACCTAAAATAATTGCCTGCCCCTGGTCTGGATCTGTTAGGTGTGAACCTTGCTTGCCTATGTTCTTAGACCAACACAGCTACAACCAAAAACGCAGCATATATGTGTGAATAGGAAATAGTCCCTATACAATATTCAGAAGGAAAACCTAGGAATCCTGGTGCTCAGCCTCCTGTCCTAATTCCTAGTCTATATTTTGCTATTAGAAAAGAACTAGAATATCAGAAAAGTATTAGAGAACCTGGGCCAGTTCTAAAGTTGAGCTAAACTGCTATCAAGTAGGCTTAGATCAATTTGTGCCCATACAACAGGCTCTTACTATTCTAAGTAGATCAATGTTAAATTCAGTTATGCTAGTGACATTTTTCTAATACAGTAGATCTCACTATTCAGTGCTGGATTATGTTCCCTTACTCATTTACAGTAGAATGCTTGAGTAGTTCTGCTGACATCTGTGGGACTGTTTGAGGAATCAAGTACTTCAGGATGAACAATAGGATCTAGCCTCCACTTGTTAGTGACCCCAAGAGGTTAAAGTTCTATAGCACTATGTGGAAGTAGTTCAAGACAGCAGTGATATATGACTGGCACTTCAGAAACTAAAATATCGAAGGGAAGATAGTGCACGATATAACTGGAAAGTGTGTCTGCTTTTCACTGAATATGTAAAAAACTATGACATAAAAACATATTTAAATGTGGCCTTTATTACTTACTAAAATGTCCAAGTAATATGGAAGAAAAAGACTTAATCTAGACATCCCCTGAAAACCCAGGAAATGCCATAACAAAGTCATTGTAGAAAACAAGAAAGAATCAGAATTTCTGTTTCTCCCCCCACTATCCCATACTCTTTACTCCAGGGGTTGGCAATGCCCGGCATGCCCTGAGGTGCCCGTGCAGTTGCCGCCAGCATGGAGCTGATGCCGGAGCTGTGGAGCCTGGTGCAGCTCTTTGCAGCCTGCCCGCTGCCCAGAGCCCAGGCTGGCTACAAACAGCTGTGCCGGGCTCTGGAGCCTAGTCACCAGCTCTGTGCCAGGAGCGTGGCAGAGACTGGGGTTGTGCTGCCTCAGGCCCCTCCTCCACCGCCCGCTCCAACGCACAGGTGCATGTGCCAGTACAGAGCTGATGCCAGGGCTCCAGAGCCCGGCGCAGCTGTTTGCAGCCTCCCAGCTGCAGCCCACCCCGGCTCTGGGTAGCTGCTGCCAGCTGCAGAGCCTGGGCTGTGGGGCAGGAGCAGCAGGGCTGGGGGGCACAGGGCAGTGGGGCAGGGGCAGCAAAGCTGGGGGGCAAGGGGCAGCAGGGCTGGGGGACAGGGGCTTGCGGGGGGCAAGGGGCACATGTAGGGCATCCTGCCATGTACCCCCTGCCCTCAGTTTGTTTTTCTGGCATGTCGGCACTCCAGCACCTTCCAAGGTAGGCATTGTGGGGGGGTTTCAGCACTCCAACCAAAAAACATTGCCTACCTCTGCTTTACTCTATCTTTACATACCAGTTCTTGACAAAAGGCCCTGTTTTCCAACATAGCTCCATTGACCTCAGTCTCAAATAACACTTAACATCCAGAACAAAGAAGAATGTGCATACAGTATTGTTCGCAAGCAGGGAATACAGTTATGAGGAACTATCATGACACCGATAAATTATACGCAACAGATTTTAAAAAATAGTTCTTTGGCTGGATAAAACATGTGCCACTAAAACTGGAGATTATAAACCCCATCTTTCAGTGTATCATCAAGCCTGTATGGCTCTGCCCATCACCTGTTCATGTTTGAGGCACATTTATGCCATGTATCCATTGAAATAAGTGGATTTATTTATGTAAATACAGTTGCACATGAACATAAAGATATGCATGTTTTTAGAGCATTATGTTTGGAAGGTTAAATGTAATGTCAGAAGGGTTAGGCAGATACTAGCCTTTAGTACAGATAATGACCAGATACTGTACGCACTGCTCTTGGCAAGCTCTGCTACAAACAATGTGGTAGATAGTACTGCAGGGTGGAAAATAAAGGACTGATACAGCAGTGAGTCACCACACTCCTTCTTGATGCTTGAAATAAAATGAACATGTTAATGTATCCTTATCCTTAACACAGGCTGTGCAGTTCTAAATAAGCAATAAAAATTTTTACTGCTTATTTTAAACACGTCATTAATTTGTTTGCAAGCACTATGAACCAGGTCTTACAAATGATATAATAGAGACGCATGGTGGAAAGCAGGTTTGTTTCTCTTTGACTGCTCCTCTCCACCTCTGCCAAGAAAGTTTTCTGCCAAAAGTGAACACCCAGCTTGTCTTAAAATAAGGAAGCAGCTTTATTAAAATAATTTAACTGTACAAATACCAGACAGTCTGTTGGTTTATCAGTGACAGTTGCTGTGATAAGAAGTTTTGGCCCTGGTATTTCTGGCTGCAAGAAAGAAGGCAAGTTCATAAAAGTGTTTTATACGACTTGGCAGGAGCAGTCTGTTTACACCATTTTTTTAAAATATCAGTAGTTCTTAAAATTCTTTGGATATGGTTTAATTCCTTACTCAGCGGGTCCATCTACACGTGCACTTTACTGTGGAGTAGACTAATTACCTCCACTGTAAAGTGTCACAGATTACATGCTGGTATTATGGCACAGTAAATTAAGTTTTGCCATAAGGGAGTACTGTCGAGGACAGTATTATCTTACAGCGAAGCAATTACACGTGACCAAATGCATGTGCAGACTGAGATAGGGGCTGGCTGGGGCACAAGGGCTCTAATGTGCCTGGACTGCCTGCCACCTAGCACCACGCTTGAGCACCCTCATGCCCCAGCCAGCCCTCCAACACAGCCCTGGAGTCCAGGGCTGATCCCCCCGACCCTCTGCCGGCCCAGGGACTGCTCTGGCTCAAAGTCCTGCAGTCCTGGGGGCACATACAGACCCTGGACCTGGGAGCTGTTGACTCCAGCATGAAGTGTGCCAGAGTTCATTTCTGCACATTAATTGCACATGTAAATACACTTAGTGTGATGGCTTCCCTGCTTTGAAACAGTAGTTGTACAAAAATGTTAAGTGTCTCAGTAAATGTATTTGCAAGTTGGTCTAGATTTGCAAGAACATAATGTGAAGAATTTAATGATTTTCAAGTTTGAGACCATGTAATACTTTCCTGGTATATGTTACTAACCAGAATGAATACACTCAGCAAGACTAAACCCTCCCATCTCTGTGTGTCAGCTGTATGTGTTGTTAACTCAACTCAATGCCATTATTTAAGTAAATCAAAGATTAAGGTATGTCCGTAACCATTTGTCAAGACATTCACAAAAACTCTTGAGAAATACAAACCAAGATTTAAAAGATTCAAGGAAATAAAGGCATTCTAATCATGTTATGTCTGCTGAATTACTTAAAATACAGTAGAAAGTTGAATTTTGCTGAGTGCTAATGTTCCTGTTAACACAAATAGAAAAAGTCTTTGCTTTTCTTTCTCCAACCTTGTTTAAGAGCGACTTAATTTCTATTTAACCTCTGAAAGCACTGGGTCTTGCTGTCTAATTATGCTATTAATTCTTAAAGTTTGGTTGATCAGTGAAGAGTATTATTTGCATTTACAATTTAATTCATCTAAAGACCATTTAAAAAAAATAAAAGAAGCAAGCAGTTACTTTTACACATGAGATGCAGAAAGAGAGTAAGCAACTAGCTGAAGGTCAGAGGAGAGAAAACCAAGCTGGGAGTATAATGGAGGCATCCTGCCTACGTCTTGCTCTAATTACTAACCTACACTTTCTCAACTGACCACACAAACTGCTTTTTTATTTGAAGTAAGCATTTAGAAGCAGTTATCTTTCAGATGTCTGCATTGGAGCGAATGTTAATTTAATACCTTTTTTCCTTTTGCTTTGGAAACTTAATTTAATTACTTTGCTTATGCAAAATGTGGAGGTTTTTTTGTGGTTTCTTTCTCAGGAAATGTGTTAGTTTCCCATTTGACTCCTCTCCAAAGCTGAGTAGTGTCCTGCTATTCTCCCTGAATATCCTCCTCCCAACAAGGAATCTCCAAGCTAGATACTGAAGGAGAAAGTAATAGGTTCCTCCCTTTGAACATATTGTGAATGCAGACTATACTTCCCAACAGCCCTGCAAATCATTGACATTGATGTATGAGGATGGAAAGACCTAGAGCAGTTTATGCTATATAACAGATTATAAACAGCTAAGGAAACACAGTTGAGCAAATAAGACACTCTATTCTTTTGTTCAAGCCAGAGGAGAGGAGCACAGCTTCACTCCTGCAGGCTGTGTTATATCTGAGGGGTACATTTCCAGCAGTTAACATTAGTGGGCATCACATAGCTAAATCCCATCTACATTGCAGCTGCACATCTATCCCTAAGCATCACTGTAGACACCAGGTTTCACCTGAAGATAAGTATGGGGAAAAATCAGTGATCCCAGAATTATACAAAATTTCAAATGCAATCCAAAGAAGATTTGCAAGCAGTGTAAGATTTTCCAGGCAACAGAGATGACTGTTTCATTTGGAAACCCAGTGATGTAATCAATTCTATTCCATTGTGGCATCTCATGTAAAGTTGCATTGTTCCTGAAAAACTTTAGATTTTAATTTCAGTCATAAGAAGCAAAATCTGTAGGTCCAGCTCCTGGTCTCAGCTGTAAAACACCACATGATGAACTGGCTTCAATTAGCCAGTTACGCTATTTGCATAACTTTGTATTTCCGGACTAGAGATAATAAACCTCCCATTTTGGTTTGGGGTTCTACCAGCATTTGGTAATCCATCCCAAAATACAGATCTGCTTGTTTATATTAGATCTAAGATTATGATGACACTGAAAGCAGAGCAAGGAGGCTTGTAGCACTCCTATGATTACGATCAAAATTGTAGGTCTCCTGAAAACTCACTAGCTGCCTTCAAAAAACCTCACAGGACTACACTGAATATTGGGACATCCTGGCGTTTAATGCAATTGAAACCCTACACTATGGTTTACTGTAGTGTATAAAGAATCTACTCCAGCTGACACTTATATTTTTCAAGATGATAGAGTAGGAGGAGTATAAATTAATACAGATAAAACAATTACACTTTTCTCTATTATCGCTCTTGCATTTACATCTGTCACCAAAATCCCCACATTGTTACACTGCGAAGTGGCATTGTCAAGGAAAATCATCACATGTGCCACGTGGAATCCCATTCTCGGTCAGTTTAATTAGGATTACATAATCGCTCAGAGTATTCGCAAGTGTAACAAAATTGAAACACAAGAAAATTCCCATTTTACTTTGATTATGCAAAGGTATTGCAACATGTGTCAGCACAAACTATAATCATTTTTTACTATTAAAATATCCATTGCTGTTTTGAGTGCTTTTATCACCCTCCTCCCCTCATTGCAGATGAAGGTGCTTTTGCTTTTAAACAAGGGTTTAATTTCCTGAAAGAAAGTGATAAGATTTCACTTGCAGGAGAAGGCGGCACTGGAACCTCGTCCTCTCCCTACTGCATGAGCAGACATGGAAGGCTTAAGGCTCAGAGTTTGGCTGCTGTAGTTAAAAATGGAAATAATCTAGGCCAGGAGGCAGAAGCTGTTATAATAATGTGAGAACCTACTGTGAGTCCCAACCTCCACCTGGGTGCCTCATTCGGGCATTTGTTAGGAAGTGCCCTTAAGCTTAGGTTGTGTCACAAACGGCTATAAATCTGCTGTACATCTCTATTTCTGAGCCTCAGACATTTTGTCGCAAGTCGGCCAGGGGCTGCTAACTCCCATGGAGACAATCAAGAACACCTTCAGCTTGTTGCAGAGCTGAGCCTATAGCAACAGTAGCACTGGATTGTTCTGCAGCAAAAGATGTATGTGACAGCTGAATGAGTTAACCTGGTAACTGGGTGACAGGAAATGGTGACAAAACAGAGCAGAGACCAAGAATCATTTGGAGATTTTTCTGGGAGGCTAAAAAAAAAAGGAAAGTTAATAACTTTGTCTCAGGAGGGCAGTAAGGGAGACAAGCTCCCTGGGGAGAAGTGCACTTTGCATACTAAACAGAGGAGTGCTGCTTTACTGCATCTCCCTTCCCCAGCACTCCACAGAAAGGGTGCAGGGAAGCAGCGGCAGAAGATAACATTAGAGGAGGAAAATGAGGGTAACAACAAGAAACAGCTAACATTTGGTATGGTTTTTGCTTCATTTTATAATGCTAATGCAAACATACGAACATTTTTTGGGGAACATTCTGGCTGTCACTTGGTTTTCTGGCTGCTTACATCAAGGCAAGGAACTGCGCTGTTCTGCTGTCACTTGCTGGCTTCTGTATCATGCAGCCCTCCGCTGGAAGGCATGAGGATTACTTACCTGTTTCTCTTGCTCCTGTCCTACCAGCTAAAGGCAATTTTTCCTTTTACTCCACTGATTGAGGCCGTTTGGAGCAGGTGGGCCTGGTTTCTAACCCTGATGGCACTGAAATTCCACATGCCATGTTGTACAGCTTAAGAGCATCGTCCCAATAGGAGCAGTGGGACAAAACAAAGACCTATCTTATGATGGGGCCTAATTGGTTTATGAAAGATACTCTATGACCTAGGTGTCTGTGGATAGCAGGAATCTTGGTCACCCAGAAAGTCCCATCTAATCTTATGTTCCTGTGACAACCATGAAATCCTGCCCTGGCCACATATTATTTATAGCAACTTCAACTACTTATCTATTCCAGTACTGAATAGGAATGGCCCAACTGGACTGGAGCAATGGTTCCTCTTATCAGATAACGAGCTTCAGACAACAGCCAATACCAGGTGCCATATTGGAAGGTGCAAGAAGCCTCATAATGGGTAACTATGAAATAACCAAAATTCAGGAGAATTTTCTACCCCCAATCCTCAGCACATAGCAGTTGTTTTATACCTTGATACATGAGGGTTCATCTCTTTTTTATCCTGTCCAGTATGACAGTGGCTGTTCATATAGGCTAGGGACAGACATTCAAAAAACCTGAGCCTGAATTGATTCAGTCGTTTGCAGGTTAGTCTAACCTGATTAGGCTGAACTGGTTTGTAACGGGACAGACATTCTCTCTGGCCTGAGGAAATTCAGACACACGTCTGCAGTGGCTCAGGCTGCAAGCTGGGGGTGCTAGAGCAGCCCTCCCTTCTCTTGCACAACAGTGAGCTGAGGGAGGCATGGACAGGACTCTCTCATGAATGATGTCTGCTTGTAGGTCCCAGGCTTTTCCCTGCTGGCTTTTGAAGGGGTGGGAGTGTTACCAGACCCCTGCTAGCACTCTGAGGCAAGGTGGGGTGTGTAGTGCATGTATCTGTTGATGATATGAAGCTTTTCAATCCCCCTTCCTGCTTCTTTATACTGTCTGCAGCAAACTGACAGGCAAGCAAGCCAGCAGGGAGCTGATAACAGTGATTATTATTTTGAGTAGGTACGATATCTTTTATTAGACCAACAAAATACTGCAACACTTTCAAGAGGCTTCCCTAGAAAAAGAAACAGAAAAAAAATCAGGGAAGTTTATCAAATAAATTATTGAAGCAATATGGTAAAGGTGGACTTGTAATATTAAATTGAGAAAGAGACTGGGAAAATACGGCACCCATTTATTTTATAAATACAAAAACCTTTATTTAAATCCTATAATTAATCTTACTGTGGAATTTGCTGCTATGAAGTGCTACGGAAGTTGAGATTCTAGCAGGGTTCAGAGAAGAATGAGATGTTTAGTGACCTGATTCTCATTTACCTTAAAACACCTTTCCACAATCTGCAAACAGCCCTCTGTATGCAAAAGAAGAGTTTGAACTAATGGAGAGAGGCTATTGTTTTGCTGATGAGGGGAAGGGGTGGGATCTTTTCTTCTTTTCCAAAAAGTTACATATTTAAATTATTTAAGCTCAGACACTTAAAACATTACATTTTAACTAATTATTTCCTCTTACACATTTTTCAAATGGACTTAACTTCCCTAGCAACTGGAATACCCTACGTCATTGACAGGACTAGCGAGGAATGGGGTTGGGATAGTTAAATAATGCTAACTGAGCCAGGTACTAAGTTATGCCTCAGAAATTTGGAAAGGAGCTGTAAGGACTGCTGCTCAGGTTAGGATCAGCCTCTTTTTCCCACACAGGCCTATTACCATGCAGATAACAGATCTCAGATAGCAGCACTGAAGCGGTTGAATTGAGTTGAGAACAGGTATTGTTTCCAGATCTAAAAGGCAACGTCCAATAAATCTGCAAGAATCTCTGTTCTCATTTAGACGTACATTTCTTGGAAAGCTCATTCAAGTCAAGGGAAAAATTAAGTGCTGTCACAGTCTCCCAAGACTTTTCCTGCTTTGTTTCAGTCTCTTTTTCCATACACAACTGCCACAATGTTACAAAAGGCAGCTGTGTTTGGTGGTACCAGTCTCTTCTCTATTCTCCCCTTACTCCTCAGTTTTGAAAGCACTTTATGATACTGAAGACCCAGTTAATGCATTGTCAACCTGTTCACACACAATTAATATTGAACTAATCTTATGTGTTTCAGAAGTTCTCGTTTCTCTCTGAACTGGAAAGCCATGCATCTTTGTCCAGTAGCCACTGCTTTGATGTTTAATTTCTTTTCTCTTGGCCTTAAATGGGGGGTGGCTTCTACTGAATTAAATTTCTCTCCACTGTAGCTTGTATATACAGCATCTTTTTAACCAAATAACACCTTTTCCTTCCCCTTTCTCCTAACACTTCTCTACCTATAAATACCTCTCTTTACACAGCTTTAATGACAAACTCTATTTCTAGCATACTACTACTGTATAATGAATTTGAGTCATTAGAGCTTAATAATTCTTAAATTATCCCCAAATATGGTTAAGGGATATTCTTAGAACATAATGGGTCAGATTCCCCATTGATGTAGATGCCTGGATTTTAGCCAGTCAAGAAGTTGTTCTTGTGTTGTGGACATAGCAAATGAGATGTAGTTTGGCCACTGAAATCACTTGGTCTCCAGAATCTCTTGTGGGCCAGGGATCCCCTTGCATTGCAAACACTTTTAATAAAGCATTATCAAACCCTTTCAAGATGGGATCAGATCCTTGCCTTGCCTTGCCATCTGCCAGACTCCTCACCCAGTAACTAGCATCATCTCAAGTTCACCTGAATAAGGTTTCAACCAGTTTGCTCTCAAAACCCCCCTCCTATCTCAGCCATGCAGTAGGAAAGCACAGACCCCATGCTTCTCATGGCTTTGCATCCCAAACCATTTCTCTTTCCCCAGTGGCTTCATACATTTACAAGGATGAGTTATGAGATGGAGCACTGGATAAGAAAAGGCTCAGGGGAGGTGAGAAGATAGCCACAGGCTCTCTGGGATTTCTCTTAGAAGAAGGATCGAAACTTTTCCTATGCTGTCCCCTTTACCTCAGCTAGGATGAGCAGTTTACATTAGTGAGCGTGTGATGTTACAGGATGTTAGTCTAGACGATCCAGCATTGACAGTAAGGGCATACACACCAGCAGAAGCCTCCATTCCTCTTTATAAGCCAAGAAATGGCTTAGGTAGGTAAACATATTTTGACTCAGGTAAACATATTTCCTATTTCTCCCCTTTCATCCCAACAGTGTCCCTGACTCCACCCCCCTTCTCCTCTATTTCTTTCCCCATTTTTTGACCCAGCTTCTGCCTTCATGAATAGAATTACCCTTCCAACATCACAGTTCCTTCTCTAAATTCTCCATTGCCTACTACTGCCTACTTACGAATTGGCCTGGCACGGAAAAAGGACAGGAGAAAAGGATGTGTCCATCTGAAAGAAGGTAGGACGGGTCCTTGGTCTGGGTCCAACTCCCAGATGCTAGACGCAATCAGAGCTTTGCTTTGCACCCAGGTTCTAGAAATTAAAGCAGCGCAAGACTAGCCATGATCCTAGAGCTTTATTTATCATTTGAACATGTGCAAATGTCCCCTGCTGACTCTGCATTGTCACCATGGAAGCCAGCAGGAGGAGAAAGAAGAATCTGTGCTCTCCTTAGATGCTAGTCTTCTTCTCCCCAGTTGTTCTTATGGTTTTGAGATCCTGAGGACTATCAGGTTTCCCCTTTTCCTCCACACTCAGAAATGAGGCTTCGTAAATTTGTGTTTAGCTCCAAAATAGGCTCAAAGCAGGACACAAACCAGGTTCTTCACATTTCTGTTCTTGTTCTTTTCTAAGTATGAGGAAGGTGTTCTGTTAGCTAGTTTCCTTTTCACAAGGCATGCTGGAAATAGTGTCCAGGGTCAAGGCTGGCTCCTAAACTGTCTCATTGAAGCTGGTTAAAATGTGTTAAACTGGGAAAAAGGAAGCTTTATATGCAAGTAACAGCTTTTCTGCTTGTAAAGTCTTATTAATTTAATTTCAAGGGAGAGCTTCAGGGCACCAAAAGTATTTTGATCATTGACACCTACAGGGCAGTAGATACCATCTACATCTGTATGTATCTGCTAGTTTCACAAAAGTCCACATGTTCAAAGAGTTGGTCGGTCTAGCTTTGTTCGCTCTTTTCCTACTCTGCTATGGGTAAGGTATTCTGCTTAAGACGTCTGGCCTTGTAACAATGTCTGCCATTAAACACTCATCTTAGCACTAAGTGCAGTCATGATAGATTTGTGTCATAAAGGAAAAAAAATACTGAAATGGCTGCTGTTACACTGCCGATATTTAAAAGGGTCACAAATGTTCCAGAGAAATTCCTCAAGCCTCATAAACATTTAAGGGTACTGCACATATGAACAGTAAAAAAGTAACTATATGAACATTGGTAGATAAAGCCTCTTTAACTTGTATGCACCAGGTGCGTCAAGAGCAAAATCCCATTTTGTCTGATCAGTTAGAAATCACAGCATGCAAAACATATTTCATCATGGGTTGAATGTCCCTGTAGAGTTAAGCTTTGTTTTTCAGGTGGTTTTTGAATCATAGTCTGTTGCACATTATCCAGCATGCAGTGCTGTCTTTCATGGCTGGCTGACCACCTGGAGGAGTGGGAATTAATCCGTTTCACTAGTGAGATGATGTGGTGGCACCTTAGCTAACAATGGGATAGAATTAGCATTCGTTTATAAGGTTTGACACGGTCACAATATGGCATATGAATATGCTTTTAAAATAACTCCGTGCCTTCATGTCTTCCTTGGGAGCCTGGAATTTAAATCTGTCCAGTCACTCCGGCACACTGATTGTGGTGGTGTAGCTTTGCTCATTGTTGAGCTGCTGATTTTAAATATCTCTGAAACGCAAATACCAAAGTTAAAGTTCAGATTATATTCACTCTCTAATACACAGGGCCATGTAACGAATTTAATTGCTACGTGGAACACAACTATACATAGTGGGAAGTGAAACTAGGCTCCTGCTTCTTCAGCTCCAAATCAGCTGCTAACACCTGCACTAAAGAAACCCTCTTCAAATGACCGGTAGTATTAGGTCCCATATCTCCTCTGTGAGGCAGTCACTAGAAGACACTATCACCTATTCATGCACAAGGAACCAAGTACTATTCCTGCTTGGTAGGTACTGCAGAACATACAATTGCCCCACTATGCTGTAGCCCAGGCACTCTGTAATTAAGAGGGGGTGAGGAACTATGAAGGCATTTTCTTGCTTCCTGGTTTTAATTACACCTATGGTGGATGTGGCAATAATTTAACAATTCTGGTATTTATAAATACAAGTTTATAAATGCAGTTGCGTTCAGCAGAGATGCTTTTACATGCTAGTGCTTGTAACAGAAGGGGCCCGTTCAGATGCTGCAGACTTCCTTCTGATCTCCTAAGAACACCTTTCCAGGCAGCTGGATTTTGATTACTGTGACCTCTGGGCTTGTTGGTTGCAGCTGGTGCAACTTGGAAGTCTGACTGGGAGGATAATAAAGTCACAGGTACAAAGACCTTAGCTGTGCTGTGAACGGTCAGTGCACATGACTTTAGGTGGATGTCTTTTCCATTTTTTTCCATGTGGCCAGCTCCTTATAGTATGAGTTTTGGAAATGTAACCAATTAAAGTTATTCTAGGAGTCCCAACAGCTGTGGTATTATGGGGTGCTGGTGGCTAGCCATAGACTGAACTGTAAGGCTAGGGGCAGAAGTTATACATAAACCAGTTTAAGTGACCAGAAACTGGGTTAAACCTGTAACAGAACAGAAGTTCAGTGCACATAAACAAGTTTGAAAATGGCTGAAACTAATTTAAGATAAACCTGGTTGAATGTAGTATCAGACTTAACTGGTCTAGGTCAGACCAGTTTGTGAAACTTCTGTCCCAGACCCCTTCCTGCTTTAATTTAAATCAGAGTCCCCCAGCATTCTGCAGCCCTGGGCTGGGCTGTCTGCACCAGAAAGCAGGACTGGCCCTGCTCTTCTGCTTCCTAGCTGGAGCAGTGAGGGGTGGCTCCACCCCACCCAAACCCTTGCTAGGGTCTGGGGCAAGGGAGGGGGGGGTTAAACTTTCCTGTTCACTTAGTGCTGGCTGTGACTGGACTACAAATCCCAGAAGCACCTGGAAGCAGGAAGAGGAAGTGGTGAGCAATCTCACAGAGTCCTGCTGTTGTGATTCTGGACCACAAATCCCAGAGACCTCAAGGGCAACAGGAAGAGGAAATGAACACATAGCCCATGCTGGTTGTGCCAAAGATCTGTGCTCTAGTGCTCTGGACTTCTGGTTTGTGTGCTGCAGGCATGTGTCTGCATTCCCTGAATCAAAAGTGAATCAAGTCTGTTCATTTGCTTATTGGTTCAGACTTTGAAGCTTAAGTTAACCTGCAAAGGTTGAATCTATTCAGCCTTGGGCTTTTTGACTGTCTGCAATGAAGGTGTTTCTTCTTTTTCTATCCAGGTGATTTTAAAATGACTGTGGCACAAAAGGAGGTCTCACTTCCTGCTGCCCATTTGTGTGAGTACCTCTAACACGTAGCTGCTCCTCACGGGTTGCAGAGCAGAGGCTATGGTCCAGACTTCCAGTCTTGTAGTGAAATACTGATAAAGAGCCATACATTTGCTTGGGAAGCCTCTTATTTAGAGTCTGTCACTAGGCAGCTCTCACTTGCCTTGACTTTAGAATCTGCACAAGTGTATAGCAGAGGAAGGGGTAGAAGGCTGAGAGAAAGGAGAGCTGGAAGAGGAGGGAAATCAAGGCCTTTCCCTAGGAGAAGGGTAGAAGGATTAAATCTGGGAGCATCATACTAGGACAGGTAAAACAAATAGAGATCTGGGTCTGCCTTGCTATACATCAGGATTTACTGTGGACAACTCCTGTTGTTTCTCTTACTACAGATACTTGTAGTGTCATCCAGCAACTTTCGATTCTGGTGTTCATGTTGGCATGTGCAACTGGTTATTTCTCTCTTGAATGTTCCCCTCTCTGAAACTCAGGAAGGAATCTAGCTTAATTTTTCCTCCTCTGTGCAAACAGTTCTTTTTATGCTGGTTTATGCATTTGTGCCTCTTGGCTAACACCGGGAGCAGTGGTTGGAAGCATGTTCCCTGTTGTTTCCTTTAGATGTTACAGAACAAACTCAGGTAGGCCAGGTGTGTGACTGCATAACAGAGCAGTTGAATTGGCCATGTTGGCTGACTGGCTTCTCAGGGGATTTTGAGTACAGGAAGCTGAGCATGGTATTTAAAAAAAAAAAAAAAGAGGGAGGATGGGTGCGTGGACTAGAACTTGAGAAGTGTGTGAGTTCCTGGCTTAGTTTTCTAGTGTAACATTGCCCAAGTCTCCACTATACTTTGTTATATGTCTGTCACTGGTGATAGTTACAGGCCCAGGGACATTATGGCCCTGGAATTTGTTGCAGAATTCACTTCTTACTGCAGGAAGTTGCTGCACCAGAATCTCAGTGGCTATTTAAAAATATTTGGGGGCCTTCAAAATTGTGACAGTGACCTTCTAAAAGACAGCATAAAAAATAGTCTGGCCAAGGTTTGTGGAGAGCCTTGACTGATGGCTGTTTGCAGAGCCATGGAGTACAGTTCCATGTCTGTACAAAAAATAATAATAATACTGTTTCGCTATGAAATGTAGTTCTTTGGCTGTGATCTATGCCAGGCAGTCCATGTTTTCTTTTGCTGCTAGGACCTGCTTCCTCTTCTCAAGATTTTCCCCCAAGAAGTAGTTGGGGCCTTCCCAAAAGGCTTACTTTGGGTACTCCCTGTATGATTCTTGGTAGCTTGACAGTGATGAATCAGGGCACTACAGCTTTAGTCCAGCTTGCACTTAGGGAGTGGGGGAGCAGACTGGCATGTGGGATGGGGAGGAGGCCTGTTCAGCTGCATGATACTTTATTGTTTCACTGCTCTCCAGGCAACTAGGAGGAGAAGAGCCACTGACGTTAGCAACAGGCTTTCCCTTCTCTGGCACCCATTTGGGAAAGGAAGTTCTGAATTGGGCATCTTGGACCTTATAGTGGAAGCTGAGGACTGACCTGAAAAGCACACTGGTTTTAACGGTGGTTTTTTTTTCGTTTGTTTGTTTTTTTCCAATCCCTGAATATGAAATTAGTCACTGCTGTGTGTGTGTGATTTTTAGCAGGGGTGGGAGGATGAGAATAGACTACATTAACATTTGGACCTTTTGTGCTGTGGCACACACAAGGCTCTCATAATACTTCCTTTGTATATCTTGCCTATGAGCTGTCTGGGGGCAGGGTCTGTCCCTTACACAGAAGAAACACTGCCACGTACAGTGGAGCTCTGGTATCAGTTGGGGCTTTTAGGTGCTACTGCAATTCGGATAACAACACAGGGACGACGAACAGAAAGGTGGGAGCATTAGAATTTGGGAGATTCTGAAAGTCTCGGACCATTTTTCCTTCCAGGATGGTTTGTTTTGTGATTTAAGTTCAGGTGACCTTGTAGATCTTTCTAAAGGACTGAAGATGGAAATATTTTGAGACCAAAAAAGGAAGAAAGGAGCAATAGTTTTGAGTTACTGCTTTAGCATTGCCCTTGTATTAATTGTGTGCTTATACATACCATGTGAAATCCGAAATCCTAACAGGAACTAGGATCGTCCCCTCTTGCAAGAATTTAATCGTAGCATGCTTTGAGGAGGCCATTTCGGCGTGGATTTCATTCTTTTTGCAGAAAGCCTCTGTAACAAGGGAAATCAAAAAGGCAGTAGGTTGCAGTGTGACCAGATGTTTCACTAGGCAAGATGCACTGTCCAGCACACAACAGAGGACCCTGTATGTCTTCAGCACTAGGTGAAAGGGAAAAGCTTCACATTTGAAAAGGAAATAAAGCAAAACAGACTTTTACAGAATATTTTTCTTCTAATGGCAGCAATATTGTGCTACATATTTTACAAACAAAGCAAAGTCAGCACCCCATCAGGTTTACAGACCATGGTGTTCACTAGCTTGCACCAAGCAAGATTTTCTCCTCGTGCTTTAATATGGCTCCCTTAGGTGCTTTCTGCTGTCTTTAAGTCTCCATGTAGAATGGCCGTGATTCTGTGCTGCTGCATAGAAGATATAGTGTAGTTTTATTTCTTCTCAGATCGGAGCAAGACAAATTGCAAACTGAGAAGGAAATGGTAACAGAAAAACAGGACTTTTCCTGCTTTCTGTGCTTTTTACAGAGCACTCTGTGTCTGCAGTGGTTCCACTTCAGATTGCTTATTTGTAATCTAACCAGGTAATAGTTATTCCCTTGCTTTACATACAGTGATATGTATGAGAATAGCTGCTTTCCACAGAAAAAACTGAGGTTAAGTATTTAAAAAGGGGAAGGACATGTGCTCCAGAAGCTATCAAGCGGCTGCGTGAGAAGCTGTTGAGCATTTTTTACTTGGTGGAGGTGGTGATGTATAGCCCAGATAAAACTTTCCACCAAGGGCCGTTATATCTCAGGCTTACTTTTTAATTGATTCGGCTCCTCTGATCTGTGCTATACCAGACGTGAACCACTAGCCTTTGGAATGAGTCCAGAGTGTAATGGAAAGTTCACTGAAATCCCATCAGCTCTTGTTAAACCTCACTGAATTTGAACCCAGCACATTTCCTTTGAATAATTAAACATAGTTAAGCTAGAGATGAATTTGAACCTCTGGATCTAGCATTCAGTTATATTTCATTAGGAAGAGGCTGATGAAGCTAACTTTGGGGGGGGGGTGTTAATGGTGGATAACTACGATAACTACACACGGCAGTACAGGGTGAACGTTTCTGTGATGACCTCAGATGGCCAGGTTCAGCCTTTCCATACAACATTTATCCTTCATCAGTTTTAATACTGAAATGGTAAATTTCTCCCATCTCTACTTCCCTTCTGGCTTCTCCCCATCACAGGTTTTATGCAACAACAATATTTGTTACACTCTGTATTTATATCCATTTCCATCTATCAGTATGTGCAGTTAATTTACCTTAGAGTCTTTGTACAACACTGGGGCCAGGTACAGACATTACATGTAAACTGGTATAAGTGATCAGAAACTGGTCTAAACACATAACCATGCAGAAATTTGGGGCACATAGACTAGTTTAAAAATGGCGGATCCCAGTCTAAGATAGGCTTGGACTGATGTGGTATCAGACTTAATCAGTTTAGGCTAAACCGGTCTAACAAACTTCTGTACCAGACGCCTCCTGATGCAACTTAGGTTGCAGTCCACTGGCATCCTAGCCTGCTTTGCAGGCCCTCCTCTAGTGCCCCTCTCGTGGGGCAGTGTGATAGCCTCAGTCCGTGCTCAGCTGCTGCGCTCAGCTGTCACGGTGGCAGGGCAGAGGGGACAGCCCCTGCCATGAAGTGCCTCTAGCTGTGCTGGCTTGGGCCTGGGACAGCTGTTGGCATGGGGTTGAGGGGAGTGGGTGGGACAAGATGGGCTGTACCGAAGACACCTGTGATGTCAAGGCATCAGTCAACAGAGACTACCCTCCCCGACCCAGCCTGGCCTGGTGGGCAGATCTGCCGCATGCTGCTGAGGGAGGGCACTGGGGGCGTTCGAGCCCAGCTGCAGCCACACTGGTGGCCCTGAGACATGCCACGCAGAACCTGGCACCAGGCAGCTCCTGGGTCAGCAGAGGTACCGGGGACAGAGGCAGGCATGGCTGGGAGGTGCAGCAGGCTATGGGCATGCAGGACTGGGGCTGTCACCAATGCACACCTCCATGGATGGGGGTGGGATGGGGGCAAAGCAATGGGACCTGGCTCCAAGTTACGCTGATCTGCTCCATGTGGACAGTATTCTGCTGCCACCCCTCATGGCGCCACCTGACAGCAGGTCCTGCCCTGCCCTTCCACTCGCCCAGCCATCTCTGAGCTTACCCACTCCATGGGCCACCAGTACAGAGGGCAGCAGCTTGCGGACAGAGGACCCCCCAAAGCAGTTTTTGCCTTGCAAGGCCCCAACCCTGGCCTGTGCCCCATGTCCCTGTCCAGGGCCAGCAGGACTGTGCTGAGGGGCAGGTAGGGAAGCCACAGACGGGATGGGGGTCCCAGAGAGGAACGTGCTGAACCCAGAGCTCCTGTGCTGCAGGGACCATCTCTGGCCTGGCAGTGGGGCACCTCACCAGGCAAGTGGCAGAGTAGGGTAGGGCAAGGCAGAGCCAGCTGCCCAGGCGGCGCCATGAGGTGGGCAGCAGCAGAGCACTTATTTGCATGAAGTGCCTTGACATCCTTAAAGCCAGGTCCATTTGCTTTGCCTTTATCCCTGGAGGTGTGCATTGGTAACAGCCCCTGCCCAGCATGCCTACAGCTTGCTGTGATTTGCAGCCATACCTGCTCCTGCCTGGATTGTCCCAGTGCCTCTGCTGACCCAGGAGTTGCCTGGTGCTGGGCTCTGCCTGGTGTGTCTCTGGAGCACATGTGGCTGCAGCTGGGCTCAGATACCCGCAGTGCCCTGCCCTTAGCAGCATGTGGCAGATCTGCCTTCTGGACTGGGCCAGGCCGGGGAAGGGTGGTCCTGGGTCACTGATGTCTTGGGTGCAGCCCCTGTCCTGCTCCTCCACCCTATCCTGCCCCAGTGACACCTGCCCTAGACCCAAGCCAACACAGTTGGAGAGGGCCACATGGCAGAGGCCTATGCTCCCCATTTCCCCCCAATGCCTGGCCTGGCCTGTCTTGCCAGCCCCCAGCCCTGCCCCCCCCGCCAGCATCTGGTTGTCAGTGGTGGCAAGAGGGGTGGAGGAGTGGAGGCAGTCTGCTGGGGGGCACGCATGACCACCCCCAACCTCCTGGCCTTGGCCACTGCAGGCAGCGTGTATGCCCCCTTTCTCCCCCACAAAGGCAAACCTCTGTTCTGTTCACTCTCGACCTAACTTGGGCACTTAGAATAAAACAGCTGGGGCTTTTTGAATGTCCGTACTTAACCTGGGGTAGCTATTGCATTTTTTCTGTTCTCACTAATGAGTAAACTGAGGTAGAGCGGGCCCATTCTTATCTCCCCTGGTTCATTCAGGCAGGCTCCTATATCTTACTTTGCCCTTATTTCTCCTCCCATTCTTTGTCTTGTCTTCTCAGACTCTAAGATCTTCCAGATGGGGATTACTTGTTCAGCTCTGTGATAATAAGGTCAGAATCTTAGTTGTGGTTACAAGGAATTAGGGTAATATTAAGAATGTCAAATCACTGCTCGGGTTCAGTAACGTTTTGTTGTCCCTAACCTACACAGATTTTTGATGGAATGCATTACCCAAATAGGTACTTGTGTTTAATGAAGAGGCTATGATAGCTTCTAATATATTGAACAGGAACAGGCTGGTGCAGTTTAAGAGCAAGCAAATATGAAGGTCGTCAATGAATTTTACATCAGTAATGTGTAGGCAGATTATGCCTGGTTGTTGGCCCATCTTATTATTTAATTAGGCTCTTCTTTCCTGAACTGCTTATGGCTGCATAGCTGAACAGCACTGAGCCAATTATTTCATATTACTATGGCATTACCCTAATAATGGGGGAAGTTGATTTGAATTAAAAGATGCTCTCTTTCTCTGAGCTGTAAGCCAGTGCCTGTGTTGGGCACGGAAATAAATGGTTTCAGTGCACATCAGCTACCTGTTTTGTGCTAATCTCATGTCAGAAAATCTCATATCAGAATTAGGCACAGCTGTACTTCTTCAGTATAGATGCAAACTTCAGAACGTCCCTATTCGAACAAGCAGCTCAAACTTAGGATGCTTATTGACTCTTTAGGGTCCCCTTGTTTTCTCCTTGTTCCTTCAGTCTGTCCTACAAAGCAGCAGAAGCAGCTCATGTCAGAATTGCCTTACTCTGGTTCCTGCAGAAACATCAGGGTTATTACTTGCTGTCTGTGCATCCAAGCAACCTGGACTTTGAGCAAGTTTGACTGCAGACCTGAACATGCTCATTTCCCACTAGGTGCACTGCAAAACAAACTCTTCCTCAGCATCCCAGATGAATCGCACACTGGCACACCAAGGACTGCTGACTCTGCTGATCATGTCTGCCCAACTATTGTACAGTGAGAGAGCTGAAAGTAGTTAGCTCTGACATGATTTGGGGTTTGGCATTTCTTCCACTGAGTTTTCATGGTAAGGCTGGGTTTAGTTCCCAGATCTGTGGCTCAGGCCTTTGCTTAGTACCTTTTGTTTCAGTTCAAGCTACTCACTTGCAGAGTCCCTGGCCTCTGGAAGGCAGACATTTACTCTCTCGTCCATAGGATGACCAGGATTCCCGTGTGGAGCTATGAAGCCATCACACCAGATTACACTGTTTAAAAACGCTTCTTTGATGTTCATCAGGGAAGGTTCTTTGGGCAGATGTGGTATCTTTTATTAGACCAACTACATAGTTGGAAAAACGTTCTTTGCAAGCTGACACGAATGCCCTTCTTCAGGCATTGGGAGACTCTGCTGCTGTTATGAGTTCTCCGAGGTAGAAAAGCAGCCGAAGTAAACAAGATGTCTGTGAAGAGGCAAATGGGTGGAAGTTTGGGAGACATAGGACACAAGACTAGTTTGGCAGAGATAGGAGGGGAGAGGGAGAAGGGAGGGAAAGTGTGAAGGCCTGCAGGTGGTCAGCTAAAGGCAGGCTACCTGTTGTGTCAGATGTCAGCCAGGTTGAAATGTGTCACGAATCCATTGTCTATATTAAATCTACCATCTTTGATGTTCACCATTTAATTTTCTTTCCCTGATCATCATAGAATCATGGGGACCACTAGGATTGTCATGATGATACTCCCTAGGACTTGTATAGTGCTTTTTTGTCTTCAGATTTTAAAGCTCTTTATGGAAGAGGTCAGTATCATTAGACCCCAGAAGATGAAATGGAAACGCAGAGGTGAGCCAAGATGACCCACCAGGTCAGTGGCAGAGCCTGAAAACCGTGGCCTTCTGAGCCTCACACCAGGGCTCTGGCCAGGATGAAACAACACGTTGCTGTACAGAGGATTTTAAATTAAACAACCTACCACCCCAACCTTTTCAGTTCCTTAACTGGTGAACTACCATTATTATACACAGACAAATCCTACTTCAAAGCAGAAAACAAACAGGATTATCTGTTTTTGAATTTTGAAAAGGATCTTGTTTAATGATGCTTAAGTGCATCTGACATATCGCACAACTTGTGATGTCATTTGTTAATCTTTTTAACTTTCCATCTTATTGTGACAGACTTTTGAAAGCAAATAGGATAAATGAGATTAAATCTATCATCCGGAATTATTCTGCACAGGGTTATGTGCAGAATTGCTCTATGCCAAAGATGTATAATTATACAGAAAATGCTGCCTGTGTAATTGTGTGCTTAGCTGAGAAGAATTTGAGATCCGTAATTATCTACAATATGTGTTTGTGGTGTGGGCTGGCTCTAATTTTTACAGTAAACAGAGGATTCTCATCCTGGCTAGTTTCTGCCTCTAGTAGAGCGTGCATCCCCAGTCTTGAGACAATATTGGTCTTCAGGATTTCTTTTTTGGTTAGCTATTTTAAGTTAAACTTGGAATAGGGGGGTTGTGATGCCCTTCATTTCCATAAAAGTGAAACCAGCACAGTGAACTTGAATTTTCTTTTTTTATCATTATGTGATGAGCTGGGACTCTTACAAATTACAGCCAGATCAAGTGAGGCATATCCAGTTACTTTATACAGAAACCAAGTCAAATCATAACACATTTGGCATTGCCTCCCGTCATGTAACATTTTTCCAGAGGCAGTTGTTTTTAGGTGCTTCTATGAACATAAGGAGACAGAGCTCGCTCTAATAGAAAACTGACTCAAGTTCAGGAAACAAAGGTGTCACACTGAACCTTCTTTCTATGTCTGGCTATAAATCCACACTGGAAATGCCTGGCTTTAATTTTTTCTGCAGAAACAAATCTTTACTGTAATTCCACCAAAGGGTTAGATGCTGCCCTTGGTTCTCTATAACTTACAACATTGGTGTTAGCCGATACATAATTCCATTGTGTACAGTGCATGAACACGGATGGTATGGGGTCACGCTATGGTCTGTCATCGGGGCTTGCTGCACAGCAGTTGTGTGTCAGTCAATACACATGAAAACATCTATACCACTTAGAAGCACCTTGGGTTGGACTAAGGCAGTGTTCTGCCATGCTACCAGCTGCTCCAGAAGATGATGCTGCATACTGCATGGGTGAAAGCTCTTGCAGACAGACATTTGTGACATTCCCATTGGGCAGGAAAACTACAAAGGCATTGCAGCAGCAACCTGAGTTAATCAGGTCATAATAATACGTTTTACAAACCACAGGGAAAGTTTTAGAAGGCGGTAAGCAGCACAGGAGAAACATACTACATACTTGGGAAGCTTCAGAAATACTTTGGAATGAGAGAGACTTCCTTAGCTTCCTTCTACAGCTAGATTGCTACTTTATACAAGTTTTTCTGTCTATAAATTGGGGTTAATATTTGGGGATACTGTGAAGAATATCTAATATTGGTAAAGTGCTTTTAAAAATATATGGCTAACCTCAATGACATCAGACATAGCGATTTTTTTTTTTTTAAGACCTTGCATTGAAATGTTAGCTTTGCAAAATAAAGACAGGTATGGCTTAAATCCAAATTCCATTTCCCTGAATTGCTAACATTTTTAAGGGAATTTTATTTAGGTTTGGCCCATACCCTAGTGCTACTACTTTTGCAAATGTATGTACTGAAGAGAAGATATATTCAAAGTAAAAGGTGTGGAGAATAAATAAGAAAACCCAGTTGTATATTTGGATAATTGAACTAAAGCAGTTGCTTTCAGCTGTGGTCTGCAGATCACTGGGGGTTGCAGACTGTCTAAGGCTAGGGACAGAAGTTGCATATAAACCGGTTTAAGTGATCAGAAACTAGTTTAAGCCTGTAACAGAACGTAAGTTCAGTGCACATAAACCAGTTTCAAAATGGCTGAAACCAGTATGAGATAAACCTGGCTGAATGTAGTATCAGACTTCACTGAGTTGAGTCAAACCAGTTTATGCAAGTTCTGTCCCAGACCCCTTGCTGGTTTAAGTTAAATCAGAGTTCCCCAGCATCGCAGCATGCTTTTCAGCCCTGAGCTGGGCTGTGCTGTCTCCAGCAGAGAAGGGTTGGGGGGGAGGCAGAAACTGCCCCCACCAAGGCAAACCCCAGCTGGGGGCTAGGGCCAGGGAGGAGAGTTAAACCTCCCCTCCCCCTTGATGCCAGCAAGTTCCCTGGAATTTGCAGTCCAGAATCATAGAAGCCAGACTCTGCAGGGTTTCTCATCACTTCTTCTTTCTGCTTCCCGGTGCCTCTGGGATTTGTAATCTACAGTCACAGCCAGCAGTAACTTTCAGTAAGTTTAGTAGGGCAGGGCAACTCTATACTCGGGCAACAGTGGGTTTAACCACCATCTTTTGCCCCAGGCCTGGGGGGGGGGCGGTTAGCAGTGTTCCCTCTAAGTTGCACAGTGTGCGCAGCTGCTCAGGCGCACCTTGCAACACGGCATGAGTGCACCTGCATGGTTGCACATGCCGTGCAGCTTAGAGGAAACACTGGGAATCAGTGCCTCCCCTTCCCTCCCCCTTAACCCTTCTCTGCTGGAGCAGACAGCTCAGCCAAGGCCCGGGCTGGAAAGCATGCTGGGATGCTGAGGGACTGTGATTTAACTTGAACAAGGAAGGGGTCTGGGACAGAAGTTTCATAAACGGATTTGACTCGCATCTGTTAAGTCGGATACTACATTCAACCAGGTTTATCTTAAACCAGTTTCAGCCATTTTCCAACTGGTTTATGTGTACTGAGCTGTTCTGTTACAGGTTTAAACCAGTTTATGTGTAATGTCTGTCCCTAGATTTGCAGCTTAGTTGATAGCAGCCTATTTTAAAGACAGTCTATAGAATAAAATGGGGGAAGCCTGGTTCTGTTCTAGTGGGTGCAGAGGGAAGGGGAGTGTAAAAGTATCTCTGAGCACCGCCCCATTCCCTAGTGAACGGAGTGTGAAAATGGCTCTGTCATTCTGCACAAGGGCCTGTTCAATATTCTTTCTCCAAGGTCAACAGTACCATTCTCCACTGTTTAAAATAAATGACATGTCTCGCACAGAATGGTTTGAATTAGATTTGGGGAAAGACGGGTTACGTTATGGTTATTACTGTTTTGATAGAGCTCAGCCTTACAGACAATGTGGCTCAAATATAGATATAACATAGGAAAAATATAACCTTGGATATAGGCTGCTGTTTGATTGGTACTAATGGCAGGAAGGCATTTATTAAGCTGCTGTGCCCACAGCAGGGCTGGGGGAATGCCTGGTTGTCGGGACTGTAGGTACACTGTCAGTTGTGAGGACTCGTGCTTTTTGGGAAGAATTCTGTGTTTTATAATTTTGTATTCCTGTATAGAAAGCCAAAGCGTGTGCTGTTCCTTTTAGCAAGCTAATAAGGACAAAGGCCTGTACACACAATATAGTCGAGCATGGTACAGCTTTGGAGTTCTATTTCTGAGAGGCAATAAGTGGTAGGAAGAATAAACACATGCCTTGAAAATGGAAAGTTGCCTGTCGTGTCACCTCTGTTTTATGGAAGCAGTCTGTGGTCTGCCCTGGTGCCCCCATCCCTTCAGCGCAGGGCCAGTCTCTTTTGAAGGCTTCCTGCAACAACCTCTTCGGTTCTCCGCTGCTTTGCAGATCTCCTGTCTTTTGTCCTTTACCTGATACCCCAGTTGTGCAAGTCCCTAACAGAAATGCGGCACACCTTTTAAATGTTGTGGAAAGCAGTTTACAGGATAGATGCTATGCAGAGTATTTTGCTTGTATTTTGCTGACCTCACTACTTATGACTGAAGCTTTTTACCCTTTTCTTCCCCAATGGGGAGAGGTTTTGCAGTGGTGACCTTGAGTGGTATTTAGACTAGCAGGCTCTCACAGGAGAGCCTGAGGAGGAAGCCTGGTGGAAATGATGTGTGTCTGTCTGCGTGGGCTGCAGAGGTTGATGGTTTAAAAATCAGGCTCTGATTTACACCAGTGAAGATCTGGAGTAACTCTGACTTGAAGGCAGGAAGTCACCTGGCTTTACACCAGGGGCGGGCAATTATTTCGGGTGGAGGGCCGCTTACTGAGTTTGGCAAGCCATCGAGGGCTGTATGAGAGGCAGCCAGGGGCAGATAAATATATATATTTTAAATTTTTTAGGGGACCCGCAGGCTGAAGAGAATGGCCTGGCGGGCTGCATTTTGCCCGCCCCTGCTTTACACCCATGTAACCATTCATCCCGGGGATAACAAGCGTGTCATGGCAGGGTGCAACATTTACACAAAGTGAAATGCCAGGCCATAAAAAAGACAATGGGATCATTGCATAGCACAAGAGCCCAGTGAGCCACATAAACAATGGTCTCCTTTCTGTCTTGCAAAACAATCCTGTTTTACAGAGGACAGATGAAACACAACTTTAATTAGCAATGATTTTTGTTTCAACTGTTAAACAACAAATTCAACCTTTCTGTGGCCCGTGGGGGGTTGGCAAGACCGTCTGTCTTCTTGCACGTTGTGTACAGGAAGATGCCACTTGTTACGTCCTCAAGAGCCCTCATCTGTGACTTTCTCTCTGCAGGTGCCCGTGGTTAACAAGAGCCATCTCCCCAGCCATTCCCGTGTACAATGGGCTCGTGTTCTTGTTTGTACTTGCAAACTTCAGCATGGCAACTTTCATGGACCCGGGAGTTTTTCCACGAGGTAATGGGGGATGGGGGAAAAACACAAGCTAAAGCAAGCAGGGGTGGGGGGTTCAAAAGCTACACGTGCTCTTTATTTCCTGCCCTCTGCAGTCCTTGGTGCTCGGCTGGCTGTAAATGTGGGGCTGCAGCTAAGCTGCGAATAGGCACCATCAGTTTCCGTTATGGGAAGGTTTCTTTTCTCCTTGTACTTGTTTAAACTTGCAGTCGGGGGCATGGCGTTGGATAACATAGCTCTCATTGAGAAAATAGTCTGGCTGATGTGATTGTGATTGGCAGCCCTTGTGTCACACTGGCACATTGGATTTAAGTCACTGCCTTCACAATTGGCGGCTGAGCACTGTGTAGTGGAAGCTTGAGCTTTCTAAAGCAGCGGCATTAAAGCAGATATTCATTCCAGTGAGGCTTAGGTCAAATGCATTAATGCTGAACACTAGAGATAATGATGGGGGCTGCCTATGTTAGAATAGAGACTTCTTTAGCTTACATTTAAAAATAGATGCCCGTTTAATTTAACATTGGAGCACAGCTGATTTAATTGGATAAACACTGTCTGTTATATAAAGGGAACAGTGATTGTGACTGTTCTGAACCATCAAAATGAGGAAATTGCCACCTCACCGTGTCCCTTCTTCATTACTCATATGCACGCACTGTGCAGCAGACCCTGTTGTGGGGAAGTTCTCTGGACCAACTGATCCCTGCTGTGGCCAAACAGCATTCAGCGTTTTCTTTGCATGGCTCATTTGTCTGAGCTGAACAACATAGTGATGAGCCTATTATATTTCTATAGTTTTTTTCAACTGGGAATCTTGGACCTTTTGCAAATATTGATTAAGCATAACAACACCCCATTTAGACAGATATTACTACATGTTTCGGGAACACTAAAGCACTTAGAAGTTAAATAGTTTGCCCAAGGTTTCATGGGGCCAAATTGTCATGGGTATTTAAGTGTATAAAGATGCACACAAGCATCTAGTATGATTTTCAAAATCAACCACTTAAATTAATGAATTAGGCACCTAGGCTCTTCAGAAAATCTCATGAAGCTCCTTTCTGTATCTTGAAGTGCCTGAACACCTTAGACGGACTGGCTGCAGGATGACCAGAAATAAAATCCCAGGCTCCTGACTCTCATCACTTGCTTATCTTAGCAGGGAGGACAAAGGTTACACCAGTTTTTGAGCTGTGTTGTGTGATTTTTTTCAAAAGCACTCAGCCTTTCTTGGCTTCAGTGGGGTCAGTTCAGAGTGAGGCAACTGGAAGCACATCTGAAAATGCAAGTCGACAAGTCTAATCCTGTTCCCATTTGAAATCAGTGGGAGGACTGAGTTCAGCATGCAGCACAATATACAGCATAATAAGTTTTCTGTTAAGGTGCTTTGAAATCCTGGGGTCTTTTCCTAGGAAACCCAATCATTGTCTTATCCTTTTTACATATAGAGGGGGCTGCTTCACTTGGGCTTAGGCTTGCTGTGCATTCCTAACTTTCATAGCAACCGTTATTTGGAGAACACCTGGTGCTGGTGCTCTGTACCAACTCTCAGGGCATTTTGCTGGAGGAAGCAGGAAGCTTGTGACAGTGCCCCTATTGTACCAGATTTCCTGGAGGATGCAGTCCTAGCTCAGGTCCCCTGTCCCTTGATTACATGGGCAAACGCATGCTGGCCAACTAAAAAAGCAAAGGGTGTAGACATGGTGTGTGAAGATGCAGGAAGGCAACAGCTTGAAATAAGATGAAGTCTGCTTCCTTTCCTCTGCATTGGTGCTGATCACCACTGACTACCCACAAGGAGTATATAGGAGATATGGCAGAACCAGTGGGACACCGGTCCTGCCCCAGTTCCTTCTTAGTGTAGATAAGGATGGTGTGGGCCGAGCATGAAAGGGCCTGAAGCCATCTGTTTGCTTATGCATCCTGGAGTGCCTCGAGGATGGCTGAGGGATCTAACTGAGAAAGCTCCTCAGACCTGCCTCCAGCTGTCATGAGGGGGGCACTAGCCACATGCACTAGCACTGAGGTTTTGCTGGGTGGCGCCACGAGGACCTGTTAGAGCACAGGGACAACCAGTCTCCCGTCTCCTGGATGTAGTCTAGCTGCTCTGGTGGGGAAGCAGACCTCTGTGCTTGCATCTGTCTCTGACACTGCTTTCACCCTTTTCTTCTTCCATTAGGGAGAACCTTTGGCTCATCAGCAGATGGAAGTCAGTGCATGCAAAATTAGGGGTGAAGTGACAGTAGACTAACCATTTTTCATTAATTCCCTGGATGGATACGAGGCACCTTTTGTGCTAGGTGCTTTACTTAAAGAGGAAGCAGCCACCACACGCTTAGGGCCAAACCCTATTTCACCTACGTGGGCCTAAGCGGCCCTTAAATGCGTAAGTAAATGCTACTTCTGCAGATTCTTTCCCCTGATGGCCCGGAGACCTGTGTGATGGCCAGAAACTAAACCGAGGGGCAGGAAAGGGAACCTCAGCAGCCAGAGTGCAGCATTCAGAGCGCGTTCCTGAGGCCAGGGCAGCTGTGCAAGCAGAAACAGAATCTAACTTTGGCAGAAGTGCCAATAATTGCACTTACACAGCAACCTACGGCCCACTTAGGTGTATAAAGGTGAGTGAGGCCTTGGCTCTTAGCCTGCGCTAGGAGTGTTCGCGCAAGGCCCTAGCAACCAGCGCACTGTCAGTTTGCATGCCAGCTTACTCTGTGCTGACTTCCACTTATTCACAGGCTTTTTATTTTCATCTCTGTTGTTTTGCAATTTAAAAAAAGCACAGACAGACTGAATGGAAACTTTTAAGTGGGAAACACTCTCAGCACCTCTCACCCTTGCCAGCTTCCTTCACATAAGGGAGCGAAGGGCAAAACAGGAAGCGGGGGAGCTTCCTCCAGCTTGCCATTCTTCTGTCCCATTCTCCTAGTTTAAGGCCTTTTGCCTTATCTCACTGTACTGTGTGCTTATGTGGACATGAAAAGGATCTGGTGCCAAAAGAGTTGCCCTTCAGACAAGTGAGGAGGGAAGGAGAGAAGAGAAGTGAGATAGAAGTTGCTGTGGCAAAAGCAGTGTGGTAGTTCAGATGTGTGGAAGAAGCAGCCTGATAACAAAGGGAAAAGTTAGGAGCATCCTCGTATGTTGGCTCACCTTAGAGAGCAGAACAGACATCACTTTAGACTCTATAGTGATGGGCACAGGCTCCTCTGCAAAACTTCCTCCCCAGAACTGTCAGGTCCAGCTGTTGGACCTGACATTTAAAGCCAGATTAAAATCAATAAATATGGAGTTTATTTGCTATCTAGGCTTTGAACCTATGGGGATCAGACTTTGAAGCTTTTTTGCACAATCATGAGGGTCAGACACTTTCATTTGACAAAACAAATAAAAAACCCTCAGATTTCCATGTTTCAGTGTGATTCCAGGATCTGGAGCTCTAGGCAAGTCACCAAACACTGCATGATTTGCAAAAAAAAAAATGGAAGAAAATCATGAGAATTGGCAGCTCTGCATCAGTGAATGAGAGCCCAGTAAGGCCCTGTTCCTTCCCAATAGATTTTTATGCAGGCATAGACCATTCAGAGGTGGGAAACGAACAGACTTCCAGAGAAGATAAAATGCTCACTGGCAAGATCATCTATGTGGCAGTGGACTAAAACAGGTTTTTTTAATATATATATATCATTACAGGTGACCTTGAACCAAACCCCATGTTCCAACCCCAGCTCTGGACCCTCACTTTGGCTTGCTTCTCCTCTTAATTCCCCTGATGTAAATCAGAATTAACTCTCTGGAAGTGAATGCCATTCCACTGGTGTAAGCAAGAAGAGAATCTGTTCTTATACCTCTGTCATGGGAAAAATCAAGGGCCAGCTTTAAGTGCAGACAAATTCGGTTTAAAATTTGGATTCACTTTTGGGGTTTTCCCTAGCGGGTTAAATACTAACAACTGTACACTGAGATGCAAAGTTGAGGGTTCGAATGGGGCCTCTTCTTAACAATTATTTAATTCCATATGGAAACTTGCCTTCGGAAGTGTGGAGCTTTTCCTTGTGGACAGTGACTAGTACTCTTGAGCTCTGTGTGTTTGTGTGAAGCACCAGATTTGAGAATAATTTTTTTTCAGGATATGTTCTGTTGACAAGTTTTTGTCTGAATAGGTTGGCATCAGTATAAGCCATGAGCCATTAAGCCAGGGGCTTGTTTTATTCCATACTGCAGCTTTTACAATAGGGTTGTGTGAAGCTTCGGGTGCTGATTCAATTCAGAGGAGATTTGGCCCAATTCAGTGGCTGAATCTCCAAATTCAAATCGAATCAGGGAACCAACTAAAAGGTCTGAATCGATTTGAAGTCCCCACTGTCTGCAGCAGGGAGCTGGACCCGGACACTGAGCTGGTAAGTAGGGGGTGGAGGAAGGGAGGACAGAGGAAGGGGGAGGGGACCATGGGGGGGACCCCTGCCAGGCTCCAGCCCCTGCCTGCTCCCCCAGCCCCCCCATGGCTGCCCTGCCTGCCCCAGCTCCCTGTTGTTTTAAAAACCCCACTCACCAGGTGCTGCTAGGTGGGGGGGCAATTCCTGCTGCCCCCCACTACCCCACACCATGTGGGAGACTCTGCCATGAGTCCCCTGCCCCCCACCCACTGTCCCAGCGCCCCTGTGGCTGCCCCATCCACCCCAGCTCCTGACCCTTTAAAAAAAACCCAACAAAACCCCTGAACTCACTGGCTGCTGCAGCAGCCTTGGGGCTTCTGGGGGCTCATGGAAGATCCCCCTATGCAGCATGGGCCAGTGGGGGGCAGCAGGGATTGTCCCCCACCCCCACTCGCCACCAGGCAGGAGCTGGTGATCCCGGGGGTTTTTGTTTGTTTGTTTTTAAAGGGCCGGGAGCTGGGGTGGGTGGGGCAGCCATGGAGGGCTGGGACAGCGGGCAGGGATCAAAGGGCTCGTGGCAGAGCTCCCCCCAGCATGGCATTGAATAGTGGACGCAGCAGGGATTGCCCCCCACTGGGCAGGAGCCGGTGAGTGCGGGGCTTTTTTTTTCTCGAAGAGCCAGAAGCTGGGGCAGGCAGGGCAGCCATTGGGAGTGGGCGGGGGATGGGGCCTGTGTGATTCAGAGATTTGGCCAAATCAATTCGGGACAGTGATTCAAATCAAATCACTGTCCCCCGAATTGGCCGAATCCAAATCTGAAGCGAATACTAGCCGCTTCGCACAGGCCTATTTTACAACTACCATATTTTTTCCTGGTTTTCAGACTCAGTTCATTGTCCCCTACTGAGAGCCTGTGGTTTGAGCATTTCCAGAGTTTATCACTGCTGTATATTTAATCCAGAGGTGGGCAGTTATTTTGGGCGGAGGCCCAGGGCAGATAAATATTAATTTTCTAAATTTTTTTAGAGGCGCCGTGGGCTGGATAGAATGGCCCAGCAGGCTGCATCTGGCCCCCAGGCTGCATTTTGCCCACCTCTAATTTAATCTGTGTCATATACCTTCCAACATGTTTACACCGGATTTAGGTGCCTAAACCTGGTATTTATATAAGTACTTATGCTAGTACCCAATCCTGCTGTACATCTTCAAAGCACTTTACACACGTGAATCTTTGGAAGTCTCGCACAAGGTAAATGTAGTCACTGGATCTTATCCAAATCTTATCAAGTTCAGGGAAGAAACTTAGACTGATTTTAGTGTGCAAAGGATTATTTTAACTGGGATGGCCACTTAATCGGCCCATTTTCTAGGGAAGATTAAATACAGGAGACTTCTGAACTGGGACATTGTTACTAGATTTCTCCTAACTGGAAGTCAGTCAGCCAAAGCCAAGTGACTATAAGCCATGTTTAACCACAGTGCTAAATAAATGTGAAATTCTACAATCTTCTCTGTCTAACACAAAAGTTGCCAAATTCACATGAAAGAAATATGGAATAAAAGATTAAATGGTCTGAATATTGTTCTCATTCTTGCATTTTTGGTATAATATATTTTAAATCTATTCAAGACTAGTTTTTCTTTCTAAATGGCCTCTTCTCTTAATCAAAGCAGCTGCTGACTTGGGTTGATAAACCACTCACTAGGTTGTCTCAGATAAGAGTATTCTGCTCTGTTACGGCTATCTTATTAATGGGGAAGCATATTCACTGACTAGCGCCAGACCACACAGTGGCCCGGTTGAAACTAGAACCTAAGGCTTCCTGACTCCCAGCCTCATGCTCAGATCACAAGATCATGCTGTTTCAGGGGACTGCAATCATTCCAGTCATGCAATTTTGCTAAAGCAAGAAAATTCAGGCTATTTTACAATGAAAGAGCATTTGCCCTGGTCTGTTCCTAATGTTTGTCCATTGCACCAGTGAGTGTTTCTGCATGCAAGGGTTCATGGATCTAAGTGGTATCTTGGGCTACCTCAATGGAGCATGTTTCTGGCATGGCCCTGAATCAGCATATAGTTATTCAGAGATGTCTTGTGTGGTTTGATGCCTTTAAGTTAATTCAATCTTCCCGTAACATCCTTCATCATAATGCTTATTGCCCAAGCTGCTGGGGGACAGAGTTGATTTTGTCTACTAATGGACAGAGCACACCTCAGACAGCAAACTACTCAGAATGATTTACAGGTCTCTGTTCCTACTTCGAAGATAACAGGGCCCTTGTTTCATCCTTCCCAGGAGCAAAGTGCCTCTGGGACAAATCTCTCAGATACTAAAGCCCAGAGCACTTAATCCTTTTCCAACCGGGGAAGGCTTTTCAGGCAGAGCTTCCGTCCTCTAACTCATTATGTCTCTTACAAGCATTTGAAAACGCATAGTATCCATATATTTAACACTGATGGGATTGGATCTTCCAGCTTTTATCAATAACCTGCACTCTTGGTATTTCCTTCTATTTTTGCACTGAGCAGCAGATGAAGATGAGGATAAAGACGATGATTTCCGAGCTCCGCTCTACAAGAACGTGGAGATTAAAGGAATCCAAGTACGGATGAAATGGTGTGCCACTTGCCACTTCTACCGCCCACCACGCTGCTCCCATTGCAGCGTCTGCGACAACTGTGTTGAGGTAACAGTCTTCTTGATTACTTGGTCTGTTGGCTTGAGCTTGGATGGTGGAGCTCTGAACAGCTGGGTGATACAACTGGGGTATGTCCCCAGGCTTTCTTTTCTGAAAACTTAAGTGTCAAAAGGCCAGATTTTTAGAGGGTGTAAACGGCTGTAGCTCCATTGACACCAGTGGAGCTATGCTGATTTATTAGTCTCCAGTGAAACAGAGTTTAGCAGAGACGTCCCTAGGGTACGGCAAATTGGGGTGACCATCCCAGGCCCCACACTTTGGGGGGGCCCTGCGGAGCTGGACAGAGTGGCTGTAGCCTGTCCTGTGGGGCCCGCCTGGCTCAGCCCCCTACTGCAGAAGAAGCATGGAGACCTCTTCCCTCCCCGCCCCCATTGCAGGGGTACCACGGCCCGCACAGTGTTAAGGGGGCCCCGCACAGGCTGATTTGCCCTGGCCCCTGCACCCCTCTAGGGTTGGCTCTGGAGTTTGGTATTGTCAGCCTTGTCACGGGTGACATTTCTCAATGCGTACTCGGGGCAGTTTGATAAGGCTGAGCACCTCTGCCCTGGGTGTGCTGAAGACTCGTGAAGCTGGAAATGGTACCAGGAAAGGTGGTGGTGGAGTGGCAAAGTTCAAAGAAGTGAGGGAAGCCAACTTCACCATTCCTGATCCTTCGACTTTATCAGTCTCACCTTCATGAGAGCCAATTTGTTCCAAATTAAATATACAGCCCTGAATAGTAGAAGGAACATTTTCCTCTCCTTGTAAATCAGAATACATTTAGCAGCAAGTTAATTTTTAGAAAGGCTGAAATCTGAACTCTTGTGTCTCAAATCAATTAAAATACTGCCTGCCTGCTTCTGAACTACAGTTATGAGTCCTCTGGCCATGACCTCATTCGTGCTTCTAATTCCTCTAAATTATGAGGCTTTGACATATGTTGATAAATCTGAGGAGTTTGATGGAGCACACAGGATATTTAAACAATAACCCCAAAGTAGTGGAGTGTGATATTGGGCCATAAACATCTCCCAAGCTCATAAATACAGAGGACTGTTTCCGTGGTGTTTTTTTTTTTTATTACCACAGGAGATTTTTATCACTAAGCTACACATTCCACTTCTTAAGGTTCATTTCTACTCTAAAGCATTTTTTCAACAGAACGATTAAATCTTTAATACCTTTAAAAATGTATTCACCCCTGCAGTTAAAATGATGGGAATGCTTAATCAGCAACAGGCTAAACTCACTGAGTGAATATCCTCGTCAGTCCAAATGCGCTGCACGTTACATTGGGCCAAATCCTCCCTGCCTACATCAGAGCAGCAGTCGCAATGAAAGCGGTAGAGCAGTTCATGTGAGAAAAGGCAATTCTGGCTTAGACTACATAGTCATTTTATACTTCCAGCAGAGCAGTCTTTTAACTTCTGGCTGGGCTGCGCCTAATAACCATTAATAGATGATCGGGCAAGCTTTTCGTGCTCCATTATGGTGAGCGTCAGAAGGGCACTGAAGCTGGGGGGATGTGGAATGAAAGAAGTTGGAGTCACTGAGAAGATGTCAGCGGCTATGACATCTATCTTGTTGGATCTCTGTAGACTGCTGGATAAAACTAGATTTTTCACTTGAAAACTAGACAACAAGCTCATCATTTTGAGTTAAAATATGAAGTTTCACAACGTATAATACCAGAAGGTGAGGCTATATGTTTAACTTCAGTGTCAAATCCCTTTTTCTTCCACATTTCTGTGCAAAAATTTTATCTTCCATAGGCCTAGTGTGGCCACAGATTGCCTGAAACTAGTGTCAACGCTTAAAGTTTCACGCAGCTCTAAGGTCTATAGCAGCATGAATTTTGCAGCTTCTTTCGGAAGAGAGAAAAATGGGAGAGAATCCTGGATTAACTTCCCTTTGCAAATCAAATGGCCTCGACCTCAAAAGCCAGTGAGGAAGCAGGACTCTTCTGCCTCCATCCTAAGTAGCTTTACTGATGGTCTGGTTGCCATTCTGGTTGGCTGGCAGGAAACCTTTTGCTGTATAATTAAACCATGGTTGTGTACAGAGAAGTATAAACAGAAATATGAATGACTCCCAAATCAATAAATTGCAGTTTCAGGCTACGTTGCATATTGATTCTTGTGACGCTTACTTCTCGAAGAGCCTGCGCATTCCAGCAGTGCCTAGAGAGGGCTATGGTGACAAGTCTATTGGCATTTCTATTATGTGACCCATTTAGGAAGAGAGAGTAATTTGAGTCTTTTAATTCACTTTTAGGCTGTAACTTGCAATAAAAGTTCATGGCCTCAATAGAAATCTTTTGAGTTCCCTTTTTAAAGAATTGGACTGATTCTGATTCAGAGATGTGCAAAGTGTCCAGGGTTTTCGAGAGATGCTCGTTTTCATCATGTCGCTTAAGAAGCAAAACAATTGACGTAAAATCTTATGTGGCCAGCTGGATCTGCAAATGAATCTGTGACAGCAAAAAAATAAGCATGAGGTTTTTTTGTTTGTGAAGCTGAGGTTTAAATTGGTCTTTATTTCCAGATATTTTGGGATGCACATAACCGGCTCTGAATTATAAATGCTAAGCCTGAACCAATCTTGGCTAAATTGCTTCAGTCTATTTTTTTCTGCTGTGCTTTGAGAGAGCTCTAAAACATTCTTCTCTCCTGTACAATGTACTTACTGCAAAATCACAACCTAATTGAAAAAACACCACTTTGTCTTCAGGAGAAAGTATCTATTTAAATACAATATCATTGCACAGGAAAGCCAAGGCACGACTGACAGGCGTAAAGGGTGTATGACCCCAGCTGCAAAACGGGCAAAACGGATTTGCTCACTGCATGCCCAACTGTGCTCTGACTTGCCCTGCTGGGGCACAACCCCATTAGACTCACTGGAGTTAGCGCCATAAAAACCCAGTGTAAAGGAGCTGTAAATGGGTGTACAACTCATACTCATTACACTTCTCTCCTTAAGAGGATCCAACTTGGTGGCGCGCTTGAACTATTCGTCAGGAAAAACTGGATATTTCAGATTGGGAATTTATACTTTGAAGTCATCCAGAGCTTCCTACAGATTTGTTTCTCTTCTTTGACTGGCCTTCGGCAGCCGGGCAGTAACCGTAGCATTGCCAGGCAGTAACAGTACTGCACAGTGGTAACAAGCTACTGTGCGGTAGCGTCAGCTCATTGCTACTGCGCAAAAGCATTGGGCAAAAACCATGTGGCAACGATACTTTTTCAAGAGACTATTAACTTACAATAAAAAACTCTGGATGCATTTTGTCTTTTTATACAAAACAATGGAAAGGATTTTGCAGCTGGCAGGGGTAGTACAGGCTTCAGACATTACAGTGTATGGTGACACCTTATGGTTTATAATTATAGACTGCGACTTTGTCAGTGCTGTCAGTGCCAGAGAGGAAAATAAATTCTCTTCTCCATATATTGTGGCCTACCTGAGTGAAGTCCTTGGGACAGCCCATCAGAAAGGGAGTATGGCAAGAGTACATGTGCATCCCAGCACTCGTTGAGAAGTTCCAACTCTGACTTGATCTGACTTGAAGTTCACAGGTTTTGGATAGCTGCTGCACTGTGGTTCAGACTTGTCTCTAAGTCACTGGTTTGGTTTTTTTTACTCGGATATTATTCCCCCTCTCTTTCTCTTTACAAGGATTTTGATCATCACTGCCCATGGGTGAACAATTGCATAGGACGGAGGAACTACCGATATTTTTTTCTCTTCTTGCTGTCCTTAAGCACGCACATGGTTGGAGTGTTCACTTTTGGGTTGATCTTTGTTTTAAACCATGTGGAAAAGCTGGGGGCAGCTCATACCACCATTACGTATCCTTCTGTTTGAACTGTAAGATGTCAAGGTGCTTTATGGAAACTATGAAAAAGGATCTGCACACCTGCCTTTTAGGAACTGCGGAGATCTCCAATTCCTACCATTCTTCTGTTGTACTATCTGCCTAGCTTCCCCCCCTGTGTTTGCCTGACCTGTGAAAACATCAGTTACCTCTGAAATGGCAGTCAGCCCTTTGAGTATCTCTGTTATCCAGCACTACCATGCCAGAAAGTAGCATTCTCCCTCCCTCACTGAAATTCCTGTAGTTATAGTTGTATAGGGGTCCACTCTTCTTGGCCTATATTGTTGAGTAATATTACTGTGTTTAAAAGAGTTGCTGCAGAGCATTATGCACAGAGCTGCTTGCATTGGGGTGGTAGCTTACAAGGTCCAATGGTCTTAAATTCCTCCAAGACCGTTTCAGGCTGGACATAAGGAAAAACTTCTTTACTGTTCGAGTCCCCAAGGCTTGGAACAGACTGTTTCCAAAGGTGGTGCAAGCACCTACTCTGGACACTTTTAAGAAATGTTTGGATGCTTATCTTGCTGGGATCCTATGACCCCAGCTGACTTCCTGCCCCTTGGGCAGAGGGCTGGACTCAATGATCTTCCAAGGTCCCATCCAGCCCTAATGTCTATGAAATCTATGATCCCTATGTATTACATAGGCTTTTATAAAGGGCTTTGGTATCCCACCCTGAGGCCAGGCTGCACGGATCCCACACCGCTGCTGTTTCCCCTAGTCCCTCTGCTACCTAGCTGTGGCATGGACACAGCTTCTCAGTGGTGGGG
The DNA here is from genome assembly GCF_052110815.1 of Crocodylus siamensis. Taxonomy (NCBI): domain Eukaryota; kingdom Metazoa; phylum Chordata; order Crocodylia; family Crocodylidae; genus Crocodylus; species Crocodylus siamensis. Next base: position 61,324,780 of record NC_143403.1, read on the forward strand.
AGTTGTGCTGCAGCTGGGAGCAGGAAGCTGGAGGACGCAGCAGCAGCAATGTGGATGCAGTTCCCCCCTGCCTGGCTTCAGCACAGCTTCCCACCAGCTGGAAGCTGTGGCTGGGAAGAGTGAGCCTGGGTCAGGTGGCAGCAGCAAGGGTGCAGCTCCCAGCTGCCTAGCCCTGGCACAGGCGCAGACAGATTACAGAAACCAGACTGTAAACATACACGCATACGTTACCTCCACAGAGTAAGTGACCATGGGACAATCTTTAAAGGCAAAAAGTAAATGGCCAGATCCAAAGTTCATTCAAGTCAATAGAAATATTTCCATCAACTTTAATGGGTTTGGAATCGGGCCCAGTGTTTCAGTTTGGTCCATGCTGTTGGTTAGGATAGGAAGCAGGCTCTAGACAATCATTCTGTGAGGAGGGTCATCCCACTAGAGTGAAGATTATCAATATTCAGTCAATTATTTTACATCCCTATGAGTTGGAGTGAAGGAACAGGGTTACACGGGGGAGGGATACTGGTGAGGAGCTATGGGCTGGTGTGGTGCAGACCTACCACAAAGGGCTTATCAACAATGTTATTATGAATGAAGGACAGAAGAATCTTCTCAGTTATTCTCTAACCACATGTGAAATCAGATCCTTAGAAATGTTGATTACCAGCAACTCTGACTTGAAATGCGAGGCAGTCTTTATAAAAAGGTCACAACTCGAAACAGGGAGTCTAAGCTGCTTGTTTTGCACTGGGTGTATCTACACAAGACGCTACGGTGCAGTAGCTTTGTTGCTGGGCTGTAATCATGCGGTGACAATATTGCACAGTAATAATAAGGTACTGAGCAGTAGCATTAGCTCATTGCTACTATGCAGTAGTGTCATGCTATAGCGCAGTAGCAATAAGTGACTGCACTGTAATTCGTTGCTACTGCGCAGTAGCATTGCTGGACTGTAACTGTGCTGTGACAATACTGCGCAATAGTAACGAGCAGTTGCGCAGTAGTGTTAGTTCATTGCTACTGCGCAGTAGTGTTGGACAAAAGCCATGCGGCAACGGTTCTGCAGTTACTGCGCAGTCATAATGCTGCCCTACCTCCGCACCATGTCTCTGCATCTTATCCCAGTCAGCTCTCTCTGTGCCCCACTCAGATTTCCCTCAGCCCCACAATTTCTATGAGCAAGTACTAAATGACAGCACAGTAACAACTGTGCAACGGGCGGCTCGTATAGATGCACCCACTTTCTCTGACTATTTTAGGGAGCCAGTTAACGGGCTGAGATAATATAACCTGATCATTTCAGTCAGTGGAAGCTATGTGTTTTCAGATCTCTTAAAGAGCAGGCCCATAGACAGAGGCACGCTGGCTGGTATGCCAAGGGTGCTTTTTCTACAATAGCCTATGAGTTTTCTGCCACAGTAATTTGGGAGGTGGAGCTGACTGACCTGGATGACATGGTAATTTTCCATGGCCTGCCAGAGCCTAGCGTTCAGGCTCTGCATGTCTAGGAATCCAGACACTCCTTGTCAAATGACTGTTTGCTCCTTTTGACCCAGCAGCTTGAACTAGGAATTTTGCCAAGGTTTCCAGAAGAATTTTCTGTACTGGCTGAGTCAGTCGACCGACAGCATATTGCACAATGCAGGGATTTTAACAGCATGCTTGGAAATGGTTTTATTATATTAAAAACACTCACCAGTGGCTTCTTAATAAGTTAAAGGCTAGGACATAACATGCAGACTTGCTGAAAAGACTTCAAGATGAATCTCTGCATCTCAAAATGCTAAGTGAGGGGGTCACTTCTCCAGTGGAGAGGCATATAATCTGAGTACCTGCTGTTTCATGACTATACACCACAGGCTAGATTCGTAGCTGGTATAAATTTACCACTCTGGTGATATCTGTGTATTTACACTAGCTTGGACCTTGCATGAATTTGGCCCAAGCCAATAAGCAGTCATAATTGCCTGGCCCTGCATATTTTTCACAGTGCCACACACACATGCTGTAAGATCTGGACTGCAATTTCAAGTGAGAGAACTGCTGGGAGAGAGAGGCAACAGAGATCGTTTCTATGCCTCCACCTTGGTGCTGTAGGGCTCCGCCATTCCCAGGTGACTGCAAAGGAATGGGCTGTCTGTACTAGAGAATATACTAGAAACCAGAGAAAAGAAGAAACACAACACATATGGTGGTAAAAGAGGTGTGAGTACTTTGTTTCCAACTGTTTAATATGTTGTTGGCCACTAAAGACCAGGCAGCATTAGGGCTCACGTCAAATGAGAACCTAACAGCACTGCCAGTGGGAAATAACTTTTACAAAATGTCTAGTTCTTAATGCCACAATAGACTTGAATGTGTGAGAAAAAACACTAGATAAGGGTGAGGATTACCCTGAGTTTCCAGTTCAAGAAATTATCTTTTTCTCTTTCATTCTTCCAGTTCCCACCCCTGCTTTTTCCTTTCACTGGCTACAATTTCCTTAACTCTGTGATGCAGTATGGCTGTCATGTGTGTTGCTGGACTGTTCTTTATTCCAGTCATTGGTCTCACAGGTTTCCATATCGTCCTAGTGGCCCGAGGGCGCACAACCAATGAACAGGTAGGAAAACAGTTCTGCCTCCATAAACCTGGCTGAGATGCAAGAGTTGAGAACAAACCATGTCCTTGGGGAGGAAAAGGGGAAATGCATCATTTAAAGAAGGGCAAGTCAGCATGGGTAAAGCAACATTAACAGTGCACTCAACATGACGCTTTGCAGAAGTCCTAAAGAAGTTGGTTGGCTTTTATTCTCTGATCTCTTCTTCATTCATTTTGGGCAAAACCAGGTAATGTGGGGCCCCTGCAAGACACGCTAGGAAATTTGGTTGTCACACCAGACGACGAAGCTAACCTATTTAACAACTTCTTTGCCTCCATTTTCCTGAGCAGGGACCAGAACAGCTCCCCTTAGGCCCCAGGGGAGGCACACCCAGGCCAAGGGTCAGTGAGGATCTAGTCAGGGAACTTCTGGAGGGACTGGATGTAATTAAATCAGCTGCTCCGGACGATCTCCACCCCAGAGTGCTGAGGGAATTAGCTGAGGTCACTGCGGGACCCCTGGCACGGCTGTACGAGCACTCGTGGTGCTCTGGTGTGGTGCCGGAGGACTGGAAGAGGGCCAATGTGGTTCCCATCTTCAAAAAGGGGAGGAAGGAGGACCCGGGGAACTATAGGCCAGTAGTCTTACCTCAATCCTGGGTAAGCTTTTTGAGAGAATTATTCTGGCACATGTCTACGAGGGGCCAGTGGGGGAGATTATGCTCAGGGGCAACCAACACGGTTTCATTAGTGGCAGGTCCTGTCAGACCAACCTGGTGGCCTTCTACAACCAGGTCACCAAATCCTCAGACGCAGGGGTAGCAGCGGACATCGTCTTCCTGGACTTCGGAAGGCCTTCAACACTGTCTCTCATCATGAAACTGGGGGACTGTGGTGTCGACATCTACACAGTCAAATGGGTCGCCAACGGGCTGGAGGGCCGCACCCAGAGAGTGGTGGTGGATGGGTCTTATTCGACCTGGAGGGATGTGGGCTGTGGGGTCCCCCGGGGCTCGGTCCTCAGGCCCACACTGTTCAACATCTTCATCAGTGAATTGGACGAGGGGGTGAAAAGCACCCTGTTCAAATTTGCTGATGACTCTAAGATGTGGGGGGGATGTGGGCATGCTAGAAGGGAGGAATAGGCTGCAATTGGACCTAGACAGGTTACAGGGGCGGGCGGACGAGAATAGGATGGGATTCAACACCAACAAGTGCAAGGTGCTGCACCTGGGGAGGAAGAACCGCACCATACCTACAGGCTGGGGAACTCCCTTCTTGTCAGTGCAGAGGCAGAAAAGGATCTTGGAGTCATCACCGATGCCAAGATGAACATGGGCCGGCAGTGTGGGGATGCAGTCAGGAAGGCCGACCGCACCTTGGCGTGCATCCACAGATGCATCTTGAGCAGGTCCAGGGGGGCGATCCTCCCCCTCCACGCAGCACTGGTCAGGCTGCAGCTGGAGTACCGCGTCCAAGTCTGGGCGTCGCACTTCGGGAGGGATGTGGACAACATGGAGAGGGTCCAGAGGAAGCCACTCGCATGACCGGGGGGCAGCAGGGCAGACCCTATGAGGAGAGGCTTTGGGACCTGAACCTGTTCAGCCTCCACAAGAGACGGCTGAGGGGGATCCAGTGGCCTGTTACAAACTAGTCAGGGGGGACCAGCAGGCACTGGGGAAGTCCCTGTTCCCCCAAGCACTACCAAGAGTGACCAGGAATAACAGTCACAAGCTGGCAGAGGGTAAACTCAGACTAGACATCAGGAGGCGCGACTTCACGGTCAGGGCGGCTAGGATCTGGAACCAACTTCCAAGAGAAGTGGTGCTGGCTCCTACCCTGGGGGTCTTTAAGACAAGACTGGACAATCACTTTGCTGGGGTTGTTTCACCCCAGTACTCCTTCCTGCCATGATCTGCTCAGGTCCCTTCCGACCCTACCAACTATGAAACTGTGAAATTATGAAACAATGAAAACTGTCCCTATGTAGAAGACCAGCACAAGCCTAGGCACCATTGAAATCCCACTGGAGCTTTTAAAATAAAAGTTCAGTGGGGCACCCTGCCAACTCCAAAAGTTCAAAAATGATGAGTTAAACTGAAAAGAATCATAAGATTACAAAAAAAAAGAAGTAAATCATGGTTTTGTTCTGCCTTCTGATTTTTGAGCCCTCCTGCCAATGCACAGTGTTCATGACAATGAGCAGTTATGAGCTAGCTCATTTATCACACACTCACACATTGCTCCTAGCTTGTTTTGCTTTTCCATATCACATGCTTGCCAGCATCTTGTCTCAAAAAGCCTGTGGAACTTTAATTTCTGTAAAATAAAACCAACGTGTATAAGACGCTGCCTGGCCTGCAGAGCACCTCCCCGAAATGCCGTTTAGTAAATGCTGCCCTACCTCGGCACCACGTCTCTGCAACTTGCCCCAGTCAACTCTCTGTGTCCCACTCACATTTCCCTCTGCCCCACACATCTCTTGTGCCCACATATATGCCCCTTGTTGCTCTGCAAATTACTTCTCTCACACCCACGGACACTTTTCACATCCATACTTTTCCAGGGGAGGAAGCTGAGGGGGCAGCTCCAGCTATGCGTAGGTTGTGATCCCGATATCACTGCAGTATCTTACCACCTTCCAAGTGTATGCTGAGTGATGTGACTAGCGTCTAGCACAGGTGCTCTGTTCTCTTTCTCCTCCTCTCCCCGCGTGGAGAATAGTGTGTGTAGTGCAGGATTTGGTTTGGGGGATTCTCTGTGTGTTTGAGAACCCAGGATGAAAAACTGTACCTCACACCTTGGAACAAAAGATGGGGAAGTTTGTGATACTCCTTAACTCCTTCATGAGTCTACACTATCAAACCAGTTGTCAAGAAAGCTCTTTTCAACACAGATGAGGTTTCCCCATCAGATAGACTGAAGAGTAGAGCTGTTGGCCACAACCTTTATTCTAGAGCCACAATCCTTATTCTATAAGGTGATCTTCTAGCAATCCTGAGGCCTGGTAATGATGCATATGAGAGCTAAGACCATGAATCTGATTCTTTTCTATAGAGCATGAGTATGTAGGGTAGGTTTGATAGCAGAGGATAGGTTTGATGTGCTCACAGTAGGCCTTGTTGCTTAGGATCACACTGAAACATTCGGTACTAGCTGAACAAACGGGCTGATGATTTTGTGCCGGTGCATTGCTATTGTGCAGACAGGAAGTGATAGCCTCAGACCAGGTCTTCGCCCACTAAGCTGAGATGGGGTCACCTAGCCAACCAGAGACACAAGTACTACCTTAGATGCTGCTAGGTGAGAGCTTAAAATCCAGTGAGCAATCCAGAACCACTCCTAAACTATCGCCTGACATGGTGGATATGTGCCTTCGACCAAAAAATACACCCTGTGCCTGTAGACTCTTCAGAATACTTTCCTCCACCTGCCAGAGTCTCCTCTGTTTTGTTTGGTTTCAGAGTCTACCAGCTGTTCTTCATCTCTCCTTTAATCTTCTCCAGATACCTTGGTGGCAGTGTTATGGTCACATTTAGTCAAAGAAAGGTAGAGTTGTGTCATCTGTCTGTTGGTGGCACCTGAGTCCACATTTAACCTGCTCACCTAATGGCTGCACGTAGATTGCTAGAGCAGAGAAAACCGATCCTTGTGGGGCTCTCCATGTGAGAGCCAATGGTCACGGTGCAGTTGCACATCACTGCTTTTCTGGGTTTGCCCTCCCTTCTGGTGAGTGTGGCATTAGTTCCTGTTAGTAAAAGTGCAATGGGAGAATTATGGGGAGAGGTGGATGTAGAAAGTCATGCATGGATGGGTCAGTTAAAAGGATGTGCAAGGACAGCAGAACTGCAGAACAGGCAAGACAGGCCCACCCGCCCATGGAGTGCTGAGGTTTGGCTGGTGCCTCTCGTACGTCCGGTCTCTCGAGCGCTGCACTGAATGTTTTTCCAGGTGACGGGTAAGTTCCGCGGGGGTGTGAACCCTTTCACTCGAGGATGCTGTGGAAATGTGGAACATGTGCTCTGCAGTCCTCTGGCTCCCAGGTAAGGAGGAAGAGTCTAAGGTAGGGTTTGGGTGACGGGGATCGGAGGCAAAAAGTACTGCATGTAAATCAGACCTGAGTTCCAAAGGGATTCAATGTACATCCTGAGCTATCCAGAGTCTGGCATCCCTCATTCCTGAAAGCCGCCCGAGAGACACGGAGGCCACATAACGATGCATTGGCAGAGCTCTAGGGAAGCTTGCAGAGCCCCACCTGTACTTGGACAGCTCTAGCCAATCTGGCCAGTTTCTTCTTTAATGTAATTCATGTTTTTCATCCCCTAGACACACGTTTGTGGCAAACAGGCTAAATGATACAAGCAGCTTCTTGGTTTTTAAAATTTTTTCAGCCATTCCATCCTTGTTCAGAAGGATCCTCGTGGGTTGATAACCGGTCCTGCCCTTCTATAATGTTGATTCTTAATGTTCACTCTTCAAGTTGTTTTATCCAGTGAAATTCAGTAACTGAGTAATCCATGTTGGCCATAATCTTCCTAACACAGCTCGCTCTCTATGTTGCTCGCTCCGCCTCACAAATAACCATCTTCAAATACCTGAAGGGTGGTTATAAAGAGGATGGGATAGATTATTCTCTGTGGCTGCTGAGATGAGCCAAAAGTAACAGTCTTAAATTGCAGCAAGGACAATTTTAAGCCCTTTCTGAGGATTAGGGTGGTTAAGTATTGGAATAGACTGAGTTCAAAAATGGTGATTCCAGAACAGGTTGCCCAGAAGGTGCCGAATCTCCATCCTTGGAAGTTTTTAGACAGATACTTGACTGGGATGGCTTAGTCAGAGGTGATCCTGCCTCGAGCAGGGGGCTGGACTAGATGACCTCCTGAGGTCCCTTCCAGCCACGCTTTTCTATAAAGGTGCTGAGTTGTCCAGCACACACATCATTTTAATGATACTCTGAGTGGGATGTATACGGGCTTTTCAAGATGCCGAGCTATCTCAACCTACACATGCTTTTGTTTGCAGCACGTGTCTTTTACTGATTAGACAGCAAGCAAATCTTGGAGGGTGTTGCAAAGGTGTTAACTGAGAGGACTGCAGCCTCAATTTCCTGCACTCGCCAGGATTTGAATTGGCAGAGTGTTAAAATCTGATTGGTGTCTATGCTGGACTCTTAATTTTCTTTTGTAGTCTTCTTGTCCAGATGGAGTACCAAGGAGTGTCATCTTTTTTTAACAGCCACCGCCATACTCAGATGGCCTTTCAGTATTTACAGAAGTTAGAATTTACACTCTGAGGGTTTTACCAAGACCCATGAAACTGTCAGATGTATTCTTCCTGAAAAACTTATGGGAGTCACTCCAGAAACCACCACTGCTGAAATGTCCTGCCCACTAGCCAAATCAGAGGAAATTTCCATGGGTATTTTGCTTTCATGCCCCTTGGATCATATGCTGCTGGTGTCTCCGTTAAATGTATTGCTTTGTTTTCCTCCATTTATGTGTAAGCTTTGTCTCCTCTACATATGTTATCCTTGTAAGTGCAGCTTTGCAGAAGTCTTAATTTTGCTCAACTGGGGATCAGTGCTTTTTTGACAAATATGAAAAATATCATTAGCTTTTCATTAGCCATAATAATGGCAAGGGGGTCGGTAAGCAGTTCTTGCTTGGTCTGGCGATTTTTGTAAGCGTTTTGTAAATGGGGTTTCTGAGAGATTGGGCACATCTAACAATCTAGAGAACACACGTCCTTTCTCTGCTCATCTGGGAACGGAAGTCTCCTGTAGGGCTATTTGACAAGGTACATCAATGCAATTTTTGAGACCAAACTATCTAGCTGAACAACTTGTGTTATTTTTGATGTATAGGAACTCCCGGGTGTAGTGGTTGAAATAGCAGATGGGATGCCCTCAGCTACATGAAGCGTAATACACAGCTGATGAACTTTTTCCTTTCTTTTCTTTGTTGTCAGATAATAAGGACCTTTAACATGGGAAACACCAAATATAGTGACTCACTTCACTATGGAAAATACAGAAAATACAGTTGTTCCCTCCCCCAGCAGTGAAAAAAACCCATCACTTCTCACCTAATTCCCAGAAATTCGCCTTTAACAATAAGTCCTAGTGTTGCTGAGGAAAGTAGAAAGTAAGGTGAAGTCCAGCAGGTCAACGTCATTCCTGAAATGTGTGCTCTGATGTTAGCCTCCCTAGAAAGGATCTAACTTTCCCACTCCCGCTGCTGCCTCCCCAGAGGTTTGTATGTCTTCTAACTGCAGAGACACCAGCTCCAGTTTGGCTTGCACGTATCTTCTTGTGTCACCTGTAGTTCTACAAAACCCATGCTTTATTGAGAGGTGGCAGTCTGCTGTCTTCTTCCTGCTCCTCACCCAAATTACATTTGACTATTGAAGATCGGTGCAAAACTTCTGGGCTTCTTTATTGCTACCTCTCCCATTTATCTCCTGAGTGCCACTCCAACCATTGTATTGCTGCTTTAAAATAACCTGAGCAGCCATCCACTGAGAGAAGTATTTTACTCGCACAGACTTTATCAAATCTCTTAAATTGTACTGCACATATGAGATTTTCGTGTCTGCATGCTATGCTTTTTTTTAAAAAGTGATTGATATTGAATTGATTGATCAGGTACATTGCTGAGCCAAAGAAAAAGCAGGCTGTGAGTGTGAAACCTCCTTTCCTCAGACCAGATCTATGTGAGCGACAGATCACAGTGAAGATAAGTGATAATGGGATCCAAGCCAATCTTAACCGCAGCAAGGTAAAACAGCCCTCAGTACCCTCTGTTTAGCAGTAGGACTTGAAATTCTTTCCTGCAGCTGAAAACAACTCTGGTCATTGGAAACACAGAGAAAATACACCTCTGGAAGAACATGAAGACAGGTCCTCTCCCAAGACACTGAATTTTGAAATTAAACCAGGAACAATAATATCAAGTGGCTGTTGACACTGGAAGTTAACTTTTGTAATTCTCTAATAGGAGACCAGTTGTGTTTTTAAAAGGAGATGTTTTTCCTTTGTGATAAGTTGGTTGAATTCTGGCGGGGGTCCTTTTAACTTCTTGGTCCTCAGATTATTATGATCTAATCTGCACTGTGCTGATGTTAGAAATCCTTGCACCAGACTTACTAAAGACAAGCCCTTAAGGTTCAAACATGCAGTCAGTAGTCAGCATAGTGGACTGGGAACCAGAAGAGCTGGGATCCTTTCATAGCTGCAGCATGTCGTTCTCCATGCCTCAGTCTCATCTGGTGTATAATGAAGACGTCTTCACTTTTGTTAGCTATTGTAGGATTTATGGTGCTAAATGTTATAGCCATTAGCAGTTGTCTTTCAACCTCATTCTAGCAAACTCCTGGTTTAGCCTTCTTGTTTTTAAATGAATATTAGCTGCTGAATTAACATGTGGTATAACATGCCCTTGCATTAGCAAGCCCTCACTCTTTAATGCCATTAACATTGCTCTTTCATGCCATGGTTATTTTCAGTCTAAAATTAGCCTGGAGGGTCTGGAGGATAAAACCATGGATGTGCAGCCACCTCTGCCACCCAAAGGAGATCCAAGCAAGTACTCAGAATTAAAAGGGCAACTGGGGACCAGTGAAGGTACAGTGACCTGTTCAAAACTTTATTTTTGATGGAATGAAAATATTTTGGTCTACCAAATAGGTGTTCGCTATTCTTCCACAAGTGTAATGGGCTCTGTTCCTTGAATTCTTGAGGTAGCTCTCGAATCTTACTTTATGCTTCTGCCCCAGCCCAGAGAAGGAGATTCAAAGGGCAAGGACAAGTCACCAGCTCGGTCTGCCTGCATGAGTTGTACACTAGTCAGAGTCTTAGGTATGGGTCCTGCTGTCTCCCGTACTTGGATGTCAGCCCTTCCTGTTGTTTTAGCACTGGTTGTTTCATGGAAGAGGCAAGAGGAGCCAGAAATGTGGGCACGGGTGGTTTTGGAAGCGTCTCCAAGTGAGGCCATGGAGCTTGGGCAATGAGACATCTAATTTTAAAAGTGTTTCAATTAAATGTTTCAGCATTTTCAAAATTTCTCTTGCGCATTTTTCAGCTGAAGCTTTTTGCAGAATTCAGCCTAATTTGCAAACCATGTTGGTCTGTGAAAGGCCATTTTCAGTGAACTTACTATATCAATTGAAGAAAATGTTGCCTAGGTACAGCTATGATATCTTGTGTTTCCCTTGTTTTATTTACACTGTAAGCTCTTTGGACCAGGGAATAGATGGATCCAATCCTGCAAAGAGACACAGAGAAATGCACAGTTACTGGCATGTGGAACTCCACATAGGAGCTCATACATGCAAGGTTTTTATCTCTTTGCAGGACGGGGGCCAAATCTGAAAAGTGCCATGTATGTTTATGGAGTAACGTACCAATAATGGTGAATGCCCCAATCTCATCACACTGTTAATATACACTCTGTTGGCATTTGTTTTTCCAGAGGGTGGTCTTTCACCCAAAATGATCAGCCCCCCCACTCCTGCTATGTATAAGTATCGACCAGCATTCAGCAACAATCCCAAAGTCCACTACCACGCTGCGGCTGAGCAGGTGAGCATGCCACACAAGCCCAGACAAATCTGTTCCCAACTTGCACGAGGCAACTTCAACATGATGATAAATTTATCTCAAGACTGTTGTGCATGTTACAGTCTAGAAGTAAATAGTGGTATTTAGCAGTTGGACAGGATGGCACTTCCCAGGCTGAATATACAGTGCAGCTGGCATGAAATCATATCTGCTTTTTCCGTATTCCTGTAACTGTCAGGATTGATAAAAGACGCCCTATTGGCAAATGTGTCCTGCTGCTTTACTAAATTTGAGGACTGATCCTGAGAAGCTGAGAACTGTTCATTCCCATTGACTTCAGCTAACATGGATCCCAAACCTGTTTGCTTCAGTGGGAGTTATATGTACTTAGCACTTCTCAAGACCAGACCCTTTAGGCTGATGAATAACAAGCTCCAGTGATTTCTTAACATATAAGCTTACTGAGCAGGAAGAACTTAGATTTCCAAGAGGGATTGTCTCACAGTTGAAATAAATATGAGTGTGTAAATTCAAACTGCTCCAACCTTTATTCCAAGCACTTTGGTTATGATGGTTCGATGTCTACTTGGCAGCTGGTGCCCCAGGGGTCGGTGCTGGAGCCAGTTTTGTTCAGTATATCAGTGATCTGGAAGATGGGATGGAGTGCACCCTCAGCAAGTTTGCAGATGACACCAAGCTGGGGAGAGTAGTAGATAGACTAGAGGGTAGAGCTAGGATTCAGAGAGACCTTCACAAATTGGAGGATTGGACCAAAAGACATTTCATGAGGTTCAAGGACAAGTACACATAGGATGGAACAGTCCTGTGCACTGGTTCAGGCTGGGGACAGCTCTGCAGAAAAGGACCTGGGGGTTACAGTGGACAATAAGCTGAATATGAGCCAGCAGTGTGCCCTGTTATGAAGAAGGCTAACAGGATGCCAGGCTGCATTACAAGAAGCATTGCCAGCAGATTGAGGGAAGTGGTTATTCCCCTCTATTTGGTACTGGTGAGGCCACATCTGGAGTACATTGTCTAGTTTTGGACACCCCCCCCCCCCCACTACAGAAAGGATGTGGACAAATTGGAAAGGGGCCAGCAGAGGGCAACAAAAATGGTGAGGGGGCTGGGGGACATGACTTGTGAGTCGGTCATAAGTGAAGTGGTTTTTGGCCAATCAGCAGCAAGTGGGGGGGGCAGTGAAATGAGCAAGATCAAAGCTGTGCAGTGCACTTCCACTGCGATTTCAGTAGGTCCCTACTTATGAGGAGAGGCTGAGGGAACTGGGCTTATTTAGTTTGGAGAAACGAAGATTGAGGGGGGATTTAATAGCAGTCTTCAGCTACTTGAAGCGTGGTTTTAAAGAGGATGGAGCTGGCCTGTTCCCAGTGGTGGGAGATGACAGAACAAGGAGAAAAGGTCTCAAGTTGCAGCAGGGGAAGATTAGGTTTGATATTAGGAAAAACTTTCTCATAAGGAGAGTAGTAAAGCACTGGAACAGGTTACTCAGGAAGGTTTTGGACTCTCCATCCTTGGAGGTTTTTAAGACCCAGCTAGACAAAGCCTTAGCTGGGATGGTCTAGTTGGGGATGGTCCTATTCTGAGCAGGGAGTTGGACTCGATGACTTCCTGAGGTCCCTTCTGACCCTAATTTTCTATGATTCAAGGTTCTTTTTAAACACAGTTTACACCATCTCTTTCCATTATACATATATAATGTCAACACAGTTAAATGGACATACTTTCCTGGAAAACAGACTAAAAAATTGCCCATGGCAAAGTCCATGTATACCTTTATATACGGACAGAAATTTCCCCTAAAACAAATAGCCCAGTGCTGTTTTCCTACAGTTAATTTCAGCAACTCCTCCAAGATCATCCTGCAATATCAAACCAGGGGCCAGCGGTAATTAAAAAAATAAAATAAAAGGAAAACATAGTACGAGAGATATGAAACAAAAGGCAGATTAAAGCATATTTTAAACATCAGTGCTGGAGATTGAGGAAAGAGGCATATGTTAAATGATGGAGAAAAATTTAATAGTGTCCTTTTAACGTTGAAAATGCAAGTGGTGCCTGCTCACTCAGCAGAAGGATTTCCGTCTCAATGATTCTTTAGCACTGTTAAGAACTGAAGGTTTTGGTTCTGCTGCAGTAATTACTGATAAATCTTGCTTTCTGGATCTGTCCACTGAATGATGAAGAGATTGCCTTGTGAAAGGGAGCTTTTCAGTATGTGAATACTGCACAGGGCTGGCTATACCCAGAAATCTCATCATCTTCACTTTATTACCTGACATACGACTTGCCAGCCATTTGAAAACACCATATTTACAGGTGTCAGCAAGCACTTCACCTGCAGTGTTGAGCTGTGCAAGCAGCACAGTGCAACACAGGCAGTAATCCAGCTCTTGGTGCAGCATGTAACATAACCTCCGAAGGTGAGCTTAAATTCATTCAGGATGTGTAGCATGACACACTTCAATCACACCAAAGGCCTTATAGGTTCCAGGGATTGGTAGTGAAGTACAGAGACTCTAACCTCTATGTTTCTGGTACTGATGCACCCTAGCATGACAATTTATTTTAGGCTGAATGCTTTCCATTAAATGAGGTGCATGATCTGGTAAAAAACAAATGTGTACATCATAAAAACTGGTACACAATGGGCACCCACTGGCAGGCTCAGAGGCCTGCAGATGGCTATCAAGCCATACCCACCTAGCTGGAAGGGACAGCTGTCTCCCTTCAGACATAAAGTGCAGAGGTGCTGCTTCTGCCTGTGTGATCCCCATTTTTCAGCCCGTCCATCTAGCGCCGTTCCCAATCAGTGAAAACAACCAGAAAGAAAACAGCAGAACATGTTGCAGGGAAGAGGCATATGCCAAGGCACTGCATCAATTCATCCTCACTGAGTCCATCATTCCTTTTTTCCTGAAACAATCAACTCTTGTTTCCACACAGTCAAAGGTAGTGAGGTCTTGTACACGTTTTTCTATTTTCCGGTTCAAAGACGCAACTTTGAGGTAAAAATTAACATAAAACAAACTTAGTTATTTATGCTTTTTCATATTTTCCCATTCCTTAAAAAAATGAAAAAAGGCAAATGCTATTCCAATTACACATTCATGGGATCATGTTTTAAGTTGCAGTGAAACCTGTCTCAATGGACAAGCAAAAATCAGTTTCTTAGGAGGGAATAGCTTTTAACTAAAGACGGAGCAGAATTATAATTCATCTTTCATATACTTTACAGTGATCATATACAATTAAGCGGTTTTCTTCCTGATTTCGGTGCATATGCAAAAAGTGTATGGTTCACGTTTCTTGAGTAGAATTTTATCCTATTCAAAACACGTAGTGAATAAAGAAAGACTTCTCAGCTGCTGCATCAAGACCATAACCTTCAGATCTTCCAAAGTTACTTTTGACTTAAGCAGCTTTTGTATTTGGGTGCTCAAAATCCAAGCTTTGAGTTGCATGTCAGAACTATTGAGCGGTTGTACCTCCAGGTGAAGTTGACACGAATCTAACTAGGTTCAGCACCACTGAAAGCAACCCTGAGGTGGGTCGGCTAAGCACCCACAGATGGAGGGTCCAAAAATCAGAAGCTTGTCTTGGAAAACCTTATCTCTAAGCTGCAGCAACAATGTTTTCCAAGGTTATTACTGTCAGGTCAGAATCTGGCCTACCTTGACAGGGGTACAACTTGGAGGGTCCTGTCATCTCTATTTTCAAAGGTCATTCAGTGCTTAAGTCTCAGCATATTTACTTTAATCAATATTACTCAACCAACACTTAACCAGTGAGATTAATCCTCCTCATCTCTGAGATAATTCCCATGCTGAAGGTGAGGACTCTGAGGCACAGAGGTTAAGGGACTCTTTCAAGTCCTTATAATAGTTCTGCATCATACCTGGGCTGAGAGAACCTGACTTCCAGCTCTGTTCTTGCTGCACTCTTATGCTACACAAACCACCTTTCCCTTCCCTTTCTCACTTTTACTTCTCTCTTTTAGATCACCATGCAGGAGGGGCATAGTCAAGGTGTTATGATAGAAGAGGATGGCAGGAGCCTTGATTACCAGTCAGAGCCCAACCTGGACATCCCTAACTACAGGAAGAGCTCCCTGCACAAGACTTATCAGTCCTCACCAATTCAGATAGACTCCTTTGCCATCAATTCACGATCCCTGAGCCTGAAGTCTGCCAGCAGAAGAGGAACAGATAAAGTGCCCCTTCACCCAATAAAGTCAGAAGGGGCTGCTTCTACTCCGTACAAAAGCATCTTTTCTCCCAATTCCCTGTCCAACAGAAATGGAAGCCTTTCTTATGACAGCTTGCTAAATCCTATGTCCCCCTCGGGAAGGAAATGCGTCACCCATTCTGCAGTTGGCTCCGTTGGGTACCATTCACCATATCTGTCAGCCAAAATGTGCCATCTCCGGGGGAGTGAGCTACAGCGCCAGCCACCACAGAGCTTCAGCCCGGTGCTTGGGAGCCCAGCTTCTCATCAGCGGGACCCCTCTCCAGTACGCTATGACAACCTCTCGAAAACCATCATGGCCTCCATCCAGGAGAGGAAAGAAATGGAAGAAAGGGAGAAGCTCCTCCACTCGCACCCAGATTCAGTGTTTGCAGACTCAGGTGTCTATGACACCCCTAGCTCTTATAGCCTTCAGCAAGTCAGCATGCTGTCTGAAGACCCTCGCAGCATGGCAATGAGATACGGATCTAGAGACAATCTGATATCTGCTACCAGTTTTAGCACAAGGAACCCTTTACTGCAGTCCTCGGTGTCTTCACTTTCGAGTGCAATGACAAGGGCACCAAGGACTTCCACAACTTCCCTTCAAGCTGATTTAGCTAATAACAATGTCCAGTCTCATCAGGCCCTACAGGGCAGGGTGAGCAATGGCTCCTACAAGTCACCAGGCCACCAGGTCCCATCATCTCCTACGGGGATGCCTAGATCGCCCTCTTATGGAGGTCCGAAGGCCGTCTCATTTGTTAACACTGTGGAAATTACAGAGGTGCAGTCAGTAGGAGCACAAAGGTATGGATTGCTTTAATGGCTTCTAGGCACCAGGATCCTGCTTGCAGTTGAGTACAAGAGTAGTTATAAACTGGCAGGACCCAGTCTGCTTGTTTGCTTGAGAATAACAAGGATATGATTTACGTGTGAGTGGCTCTTAAGTCCTGAGTCTTATAACAACCTAATTATCATCAAACATGTGTTCATTTGTTGCTTCCTGGGCTATAAGGTGGACCAAGGAGTTTTAACATGATGAAATGCTTTGGTATGGGTTTGCCTCTTTTTTGCAATGTGTTTTAGTTATGGTAAGCCATTCCCTTTACAGTTTTATATGCATGATTTTGGCTTGGTACAAGATGTGGATTTCCCCCTTCAGTGGTAGAGAAGTTCAATTTTACCATGTGAAAGGTGTTAAGGGTGAGTCTCTATACAGTCACAGCACTGAAAAAAGCCCCAATCAACCACTCCCAGATCATGCATTTTAACCCCCAAAATGAGGCACTGAGTGTGCTTTGGGGCACACAAAGTCTCTGCTCTTGAGCATGCTGGAAACCCTCCAAGCACACCGCTGCATCATTTCCGGGAAGCAGGTGGATGGGGCTTATTTCCTCAGGACAAGACTGAGCACTCTTCCCCTGTATTATACATACACCCTAAATCAGTGGCACTCAACCTTTTTCCTTGGTGGCCCAGATGAGCAGTGCCCAGGAGGCCCACAGGCCAGATATGGCTGATGGCCCTGATCCAGTAGGGCCTGAGGGCAGACTGATTTGATCCAACCTCACCGGGGGAAGGGTGTGTGGCGCAGCCCCATCCAGCCATATGGAATAAGGTGGTGTGGCCTGGCCCTGATTCAGCTGGGTGAAGGAAAGGGGGCATGGCCCAGCCCCAGGCCAGCCGTGTGGGTGGACGGGGCATGGCCCAGCCCCATCCTGACTGCACAGGGAGAAGGGGTTGTGGCCCGGCCCTAATCTGACTATGGGAATCTGGCAGTGGCGGAGGGTAGCCTCTGCTCCCCTACTGCCGAAGTTCCCAACCTGTAGGGAGCCCCACGGGCCAAATGCAGTGGCTCTGCGGGTCATGTTTGGCCCTGTCTTAAATCAAGCAACCACAGTTGTGCCGTTCTGGTGGAGTTAGGCTCTAGCTAGTGCTTAATAGAATGAATGAATCATGTGCAGGTTTGGGGACTCATTCTGCCAGTGTCGCCCATGTTGGTGAGACTGGCAGAATGTGTCCCCACTAGCATCACTTTCTAACCTAGGGCTAGGGTAGCCTCAGGTGTTACTTGGTATGAGTAAGGCTTGTGGAGTGGTTGTGCTGGATGCAGGGTAATGTAGAAAGACCGAGAGTGGTGGCCACTGGAACCTGCCAGTGGCTAGCTGAGGTCTTTCTCTCATAGGGAAGGAGAAGAGTGCAGTGTGAAAACTTACATGTATTATGGCACATGATAGGTTACAAATGTGTTATTTTACTGCGTCCCATAAATTACTTGTGGTAACAGTAAATGAAGAAAGTGTCTCATTCCCAAAACCATTCTTTTTTTATTTCAAAAAATGATTTACTTTCATTCCATTCCTCTCCCCAAGTGCACTGCTTGCAAAAGCGCGCATGAGTTGGTTAGACTGTAATATTACATTTCTGTAGTCTTTGCGATTATCAGTCAAATCAGGTCGGCCAGTTAGCTAAAACAGTTCGCAAAAGCTGACTTGCATGGGCAGCAATTTTTCGATTGTTCTATGTTGCTGCCATAAGATATTGCTTAAAATGTTCATTTTCTTACCCTCCTCCACTTTAGGTTAGACATGGAACCATTTCTATTGACTCTTCCTTTCTAGGACTAATAACCATTTGCAACAAATAATTCAATACATGGATTTAAATTCTTGTGGATTTTAGCATACTACTGAATGGATTGTAGCTTCTTCAGTTGTAGCTATTTGAAAGGGTTTAATATTTTAGGGGCAGGGTGGCAGAGCAATTAAGGCATTGTGCTGCAGATCCAGAGGTGTGAATTTGAGCCTTGTTTCAGAATTGGTTTGAAAGCCCCACATCTAACTGGGGACCTGGACATGGCGGCTAAGGGATTAAAAATGACCAGATACAGTGCTGTTCTCCATACGTGTGCCACTGTGCGCCATTAACTGCAGAAAACACAGGTGCTTAGCTTTTGATTTTTTTTTAATTTAAACTTTTTGGAGTGTTCTTATTAACTAGGGCTTATTTGTGAAGGATTGAGTATTTGATAGACCTGTGTTGATGTGATGGGTTAGATGAGTCAAATTTTTGTCTGTTCCCTAATTGATTAACTGTTCAAGCATTTGCACATGAGAACTTAAAAACTGGCTTCCTTGAATATTTGCTGTCACCACTTGGAAATCAGCTTGCTGCAAACATCCATTCCAGTAAATCTGTTATGCAAAACATTCTCAGAAAGGGGAAATACAAGGCAAGGAGTAGGACATGAAATGGGATTTAAAAAATGCGAAGTAGATGTAGTTTAAATATATAAAACTTACCATTAAGCCCTCCACAGTCATCACCTCTTGATGAGTTTCAGCAGGAAGACCAGGAACTGGATGGACATGCAGACTGAATTAATTCCATTATGGAGGTGGCTCCCAGTAGGACAGGATAGAGACCGATCGATGGGCAGCATTGGGGAAGCTAGCACCGATACTCCTCTTGTCAGACCCAACCTATGGATGAACAAAGGGCCTTGGTTTGGAGTTGGTAGAAGATCCTTTCTCACTGGTTTCTGAACCATGTAGTACTCTCTCTTCTTTGGGGAAAATATGCGCCTTGATATTGAAGGCCTGAAAATATGTTACACAGCCTAGACTGCAGCTGCTTCAGCTGTGTAAACCTTGGAGAGATCTTATTCTGTTCAACGAGGAGTTGAGGTTTTCTCAGCACCCAGCACTTTGTCCACTTTATCATCCTTTCCAGTTAGTCCCCAGGTATCACGGTTCAGTTTTAATTCATGAATTAGGAAAGCTATTGAAACACTGAAGACTTTATTGGCCCTGCACAAAAATAGTGTACGTTTTACCAAAGCTTGAATTGCAGCTGGTAACATAATTTGCTGTTCTGCCAGCAGACAAACTTTCAGTGAGACACCTGTGAAAGTCTTCCTCTCTTCTCATATATTAAACTAACGGGTTTATTTTATTCAGAACTATGTGTTTTCCTTCCCATGACTGTCCTCAGTTTGATCCCCGGAGATGTCGGCTCCTGTTATTGTTGTTAGTAAGGAGAGAGATGCCAACATGATACGCATTTTGCGTGTTCTGGGTGTCTGCCTTTTGGTAACGCTGTCATCTTGTTGATCATACCACTTCCAGCTTGGCAGGGGTTAGGATGGTGTCTGTAAATCTGTTCCAGCTCAGATATTTGAAATTTTCAAGCAAGTGAAAGTCTACTTAAATGGTATTATTACTTTCCCCTAAAAGGCCTGGATGTCCATTTGAAATTAGACAGATCTGACAGAATGCAGTACCTCTGAAAATGAGCCACTTCCTTAGGTGGCCTCATAGTGCCTAAAGCCATTCTTCTAAACCAGCAAGCTTCAAACTTCTGCCCTGCAAAGGGAAACGCTCTGTTTGCAGAGGAGGTCTGTGCTAGTAAGTCCTTTTCCACCCGACACGACCCGGAGAGCAACACTGGAGACAGAACTGACATCCCCTTCTCCCAATGTCCTTCCCTCATTTAATAAAAGGTCTCCAGACTCCGGGCACTACATGCTGAGAAAAAAACTAGACCATTTAGGCCAAGTCTGCTGGTGATTTCGACTGTTTGCAATCCACTGGATTTGAGTGAGAGGGAACGTGGTATAAGTCAAAGCAGAATTTGGTGCTGGGGTTGTGTGCACTGAAGCTGGGAATGTAGATGGCTTCAGAATTTAGGGAGCAATGGGTGTAGGGGCTAACAAGCAACTATAAGGACCGTATATTGCTGGAAACTTTGCTTATTTTCCCCCCTTAGTATGTAGTTGACTTAGAGAGACGCCACATCATGAAAAAATGTTCTCTGGCTGGAGCGACAGCTCTGGGCAGGGCCTTTCTTTGATTCTCACTATTACAATAGGTCCCCCTTGTGCTAGACACTGAGCAAATGGTAGGCACTGCACTCTGTTGTGCTCTGCCACTGAGAAGTCCCCCAGAATATCAGTTTAAGTCCGTCCATTTTAGAGCAAGCCGAGGGCGGGGACCAAATTATGGAGGTGCAAACATGGCTTCCAGTTGTGCACTGGAAAGGAAGAATGGAATAGCTGACTCGGTCTTTCTTACCTGGCTTCCCTCTAATGCACCATTGTTTCACAGGGAGAGACCAGCAAAAAGAGGCCAGTGGAGGAAAAGGGGACAGCTGTAAAATCCTGAGCTAAAGTCCATCAAGGAAACTTGGGTCAGAGAAACAAAGCTCTCATGGAAATAATAAACTTATTCAGTATGTGCAGCTGAACACTTGTTCCCTTTATTTCCCTTTAACTGTTTCATTTCCTCTAGTCTTACGTTCCACTGCTGACCTCTGCTGAACAGAAGTCTTTTTCATTCACTTTTTACTGAAATATCAGGGAAGTTGGGCTTTAAGTCATCTCAGAAACTTGTTTCTGAAGCCAGTTTTCTTGTTCCCAACTCTCAAACCATGGTATAAAGAATGGGAAGTCTGACTTCAGCCAGACAAGACCCCTTGCCTTAGCTGCATCAGCACAGAAAATCCGTGATCAAACTCTGGACTTAATCTCGGTTTACCCCAGAGAATTTGACCGTTCGTCCCAAAAACTCTGTTCCACTTGTCTGTGTTCATGGCCCAGCCCACAACACAGCACTGTGGCCAGTGAATATCATCCTCAAATACCTGACTGCTCTACAGTTAATCATGGTGCAGACTCTCAGGAACTCGAATGATATAGGCTGCAGAAATAGAAAGACAACCCTTGCGGCAGCCAGCTCATAACTGCGTTCCTTCAGGAGCTTCTGAAAAAAGGTGAGGACCAAGAGCTCTACCTGGTCTCTACTTTGTGAAGATAAATAAAAAATAACGTGAGTATCCAACAACTTTATGGGACTCCTCTCATGATTTCCCAGTGTTCCTAGAGTGCCTCCCCAAACCTCTCACTAGCCAGGGCTGTGGGGACCTGAGGGTGTCCCTACCTGTGCAATTAATGCAAAGCAATAAACCCTGGAGCAGTTTGAGCTGGAGTGAACTACTCCCAGGTGCAGCGTCGATCCGTGTGCCCAGGACGGCAGCAATTTGAGCTGGAACAGGGCAGGCCCAGGCTGGCAGGGGACACGGGGTCAGCCCCAGGCTGCAGATGGTAGTGTCAGGTGGCAGGGCTGGGGCACAAGGGTACAGAAATTGCGAAGTTGTGTGGCTAGCTGGCAGGCAGGAGTCTGGGCCCTGGCTGGCTGGGATGCCCACAGTCAGCATCTATATGTGCATCTAATCACCATAAAGTACCCCAATGTAAGATAGTACTGTCTCTATCTTACTGCAGCATTAATTAGTTTACTGCAGCCTAGTACCATTGCATATGTAGACGGTGGTGCTTTACTCTGCATCTAATTAATCTACTTCATAGTAAAGTGCATGTGTAGATGTGGCCTGAGAGATGGGGACTGGGGGGTAATGAGACTGCAGGTGGGCAGTTCAGTACTAGTGTCAATGAAGGGCAAAACTCAACAGCATGGACACTTACCCCCATGCTATCCTGCTGGTTCTGTTACCCATGGCTTAGTTCTTCGGAGCAGGAACAGCCTAAATGTGTAGTAGAAGTTCAGCTGGCATGAGATACTAGAACTGCTTCTTTAGCTGCAGGACAGAGTAGTCATATTGGTTGCTAAATAAAAGTCTGCTCCTAAATCCCAGTGACATTTTGGGCAAGTAGAGAGATGAGTAATACCTTTGGGGGACAGTCTGTTTTGGGAACATACCGTAGCAAGGTAAAGCAAAAACTCACCAGCTGAGTGCAATAAATCCTATCTATAACATCAGTTTCTTTGAAAAGGAGCCATGTTCTAAACTAATGCAAACTGCCTTGGCTTGCAGATCATCTGCCAGTATGCCTATTAAAACCTTTCCTGACACAAAGTTACTGCCACTATAAGTGCGTGCCAGTGATTTCACGCTGAGGTAATAGAATCATAGAAAATTAGGGTTGGAAAGGACTTCAGGAAGTCACATGTAGTCCAACCCCCTGCTCAAAGCAGGGCCATCCCCAACTAGATCATTCCAGCCAGGGCTTTGTCTAGCCAGGCCTTAAAATCTTAATACTATGCTGTAACCCAGTCTAGAATGGTTGCGCTTCCATCCATCTTAGCAGTAAGTTGCATGAAAGGAAATGGTTTTAAAGATTCCAAATTTAAAAAATACCTTCAGAATATGGCTCATGTTTGCAAAGGAGATAGGACCTAAAGAGTCCAAGAAGGCTCTTGTGCTTGCTGAAGTCCATAGGGAAACTCCCATTAGAATCAACAGGCTTTAATCATATTGCAAATGAACACATTCATGCAAGCCTAGCAAGAAATCTCTTTCTCCATTTTGGTTTACAGGGAGGATTGTAAGTATAAACAGTATCACGTTAGACAGCCTCACCCACAGGCCATCAGTGGAGTCTAGTTAGTACCAGTTGCATCTCTTTTCTGTACAAGTCAAAGCAGCTGGCTGTCAGTGGGCTCTCTTCTCCTAGACTAGCCACTAGATGGGGGCAGGAAAAACTACCTTAGTATCATGTTTTAATATTGTTGACTCTTTTAACTGACTTTCCTCATTGAAATGAGTTGGTTTTCTCCTTAAAATGTAAAGGCACGCTACAGCTGTATTGGAGACTAAGCCTTCCTCTTGCCATAAAGCAATCCAACTCTGAAAAGTAATACCGCAAGATTGATGGGCCAGACATTTGGAGCAATCAAATAAGAGAATCTGCCTTTGGGCAGAAAGTAACCTTGTTTGTTTCAGCAAATTCCCTCCGTGCTCCGCTACAGTCTCACCTGCAGGCAACTGGTTATGATGGATGGGGGAGTTACACTGTCCTTTAAACAGTTTAACTTTTTCAGTGCTGTGATTTCTTTCATAAAGATCGTATTTGTCATAATTGTTTTGCATCGGATTCTTCTGCGTAGCTGCTTCTGTGATCTGCATGTCTGTACCACTCATTATTGTAACCTGATTGATTTAACCCAGCTCAGGAGGGGCCTCCTCCTGCAAAGGGAATATTAGATGTAGAGCTGATGGAGGAACTCTTCCACCACTTCTGGAACAGCTGGAAGAAAGGGCTGGGGCACCTCGGTCTATGCTGATTCTTAGTTATAACTTGCTCCTCCCTGGAGCCCTTGCAGCCCTTGCCTCAAAGTCAGAGCCCCCCTCAGGCTGCCGTAAGACGAGAAATGAAGTGCATAGGCAAGCTCTGGCTAACACCGCATCAGGTTAAGGAACTTTAAGTTACGTTTTCTGCCTTGTGCTCCATGTGTTTCTTCAGTCGCTAAAGATCCTACCCTAGAGGCTTATACTTTACTTTTACTATGACATTTAAGACTGAACAACAGCATCCTGTATTTTTAATGAGACAGTTTTGCTACTGCCTTCCCCTGAGAGTGTTTATTTTTTAATACAGTCAAAATGTAGTTTGGGCAAAGGTCAGCAATGGAGACGAGAGCTTTCAAAAAAGCAATGAAGTCTGGTTCAGCCAAGCACTTTAGCTGGTGCTTAACTTTAGGCATGTGAGTAATTCCACTGGGCCTGATCCACTGATCCAAGGTGAGACGATGCCAGTGGATTTTGCATTGGGCCACTAACCACAATGGAGTCAGCTTAACTGCTCACTGCATCAGGACATAAGGTAACGAGGACAATAGCTTGTCCGGAAGAACAGTATCTGACTTTCATTCCTTTGGCCACTAACTCTAGATCTCTTTGTATTTATTTTGATGCAGGGAGGACATGCAGATGAAGACGCCTCACAGTAAAATAAATGGACAGCCAAAAGGAATTTCCAGGGCAGATTGTCGACTGGGTTCAACATCTAGTTCCCAAGGGACCCCGGTCAGTCCTGCTAGACACTCAAATGTTAAGAAGGTATCTGGAGTTGGTGGAACAACCTATGAAATTTCAGTGTAAAATAAAATAAAAGAGCCATCCACTAAGCCAGCCATGAAGCTAGGTGCACTGTGAAGACTCAAACAACAACAGCAAAGGAGCAGCAGCTGCCAGTGTCCTTTTAATTTTTGTCCTCATCTTTCTTTTTTTGGCCAAAAACCAGCTGCGGGGAGGGAATAGAGCTGTACAGTCCATCAGACACTTTCAAATTGACGGTCGGGAACTGGCTACCACTTAGCACCACAACCAGAACGATTATTTCTTTCATGAAAGAGAGCGAAAAAGCCATCGTGCACTTGTCTGTCACACAAACTGGTTGTGTAGAAGTTGTGCTGTGATATAGTACACTTAATATGGGGTCACTATATTTTCCCCACTCAGACCCCCAACTTTTCTGGCCAGCAGAGTCTCTTTGGAGCTAAAGGCCTGACGGCTTCTTCCTAGGACACGGAAGCCAGGCTTCCCAAGTTTCACAGTCTGCGTGTGTGAGAACTGCCATTTGTCCTCCAAGCATCAGTGTCGGTGTTATTACTCCTCCTTCAGTGGAAGAGGGCAGGAGTGCAGCAGCCCTCAAACCTCATGTAATGTTTTCAAGTCTCTCTGCTCTGACTCGGGTTCAGGAGGAGAGAAAGGATAACAACAGCTTCTCACTGTCAGTCATTCGCCTTCCTGTGTGTGAAATCCTGTGCGTGCGTGTTTGTGTCTCGTGGAACAGGACTGCCACATAAGTAAGGATTTTCTATTCTTCTCTGTGGTTCCTTCTGTTTTTAATGGTTCTTGTACTCAGAGGACCAAGTATATGAGGAAAGAAATGTTTGAATGGAAAACGAAATTTTGAATAGCCAGAGACTGCCTCCCTCCCTCATTTTTGCCTATTGAATTTAGGCAGTAACGTGGTTTATTATCTTGCACTGGTGCAGTGTGTAAAGCCTTACAGCAAGGTTATCATGATCTGTTGAATATCCAGTGCGTGTGATGGAGCCAAGCACATGCTTAGAAGTTATAAGTTTGCTGCTTGCCTAATGACTAGTGTGTTCCCACCAGCCCTTAGTGTTGAACAGAAGTTTTCAGTATCAGTAAAGTCCACTGAGTTATCTGGGGCCTTCTCCTTCTGTCCCCAGAAACCATTGCTTACTTTAATAGGTTTAAAAGCAACATTATTTTAAGAACCAAAACAAAAGCTAGTGTACAAGTTCTGGGTAAACCAATTTCGTGACCAAATCCATTTTTAACCACCTTGGAGATCTGTAATACAGAGATCTGGAGCACTGTTAACTGGGAAGATCATATATGCAATTAAGAATATCCTGAATGACTGCAGCTGAAGTCAGATGGAATGATTACTTACCTCTGAGCCAGTCAGATAGCATATGAAATCTCTGTTTCTTGGCTGGTTTTTCCAGTAACAGGTTTCTGCTGGACATCTAAATTCATCTCCCTTCGGAGTTTTAGTAATGCCTCCTTTGCAGTTTATGATTAAAAAGGGAAAATTTCCAGATATTGATATTCAGAATTTGTTTATGTCTAAATACATATACATATAAATATGTATATAGCTACATAGCTAATAGATTGTTTTCATTAACATCAAGATTTATTGTTCCTTGAGAAATTTTGTTGTTGGCTTTGCCTTGCTTAACACTTCTCTCTTGATTTGATAAATCTTGATACCTCCCACAATATCTGCTTAGTCTGTCCTTGGTCAACCAGCCCTCGTGTGGAGAAGATGGAAAGCATCGTGGGATTAATCGTGCTTCTGCATCGTTTGAAGAGAGGAATCAGAAAAGTGGTATTGTGGTAATGGACAGACAACCAGATACAGGTTTGCAGTCAATGCAACAGAAAAGGCCTGGTGACTTTTTAATGGCATACAACAGGGACATCACAGAGCAGAGAAGCAATTGGTCTTCTAAACATCTTTGGTACAGTCATGTCTAGAATATCACCTTTAGCTACAGGCACTTTATTTCCAGAAAGATACTGGCAAATTGGATCATGCTCAAATGGGAACAGCAACTATAAACAGAGAACTGGAGAGGCAGGTTCACAAGAAGATTAAAAGGGCTAGACTGTGTCATTAATTAAGCAATGATTATGGGAAGTGGGTTTGATATGTTTACATATTTTTAACTTAATGGATGTAAAACCAAAGGTGAAACATGGGGTTATCACTGGTAGTAAATGGGTTAAGTTAAAAGGGAAAAAAAATGACTAACAGGGGAAAGGGCTGTGGAATAGTCTTCCAAGGCAGGGTATTGGAAGCGTGACCACTTAGAACTTTTAAAACTGAACTAGTCAAACCAGTTGGAAGTTTTTGATAAGTTGCAATCCTGCACTGGCACGGGGCTGGACTAGATAACCTGGGAGCTTTCTTCCACCTTCAGTTTCTACTAATCTTTGATTCCAATCTGAATGTAACTCCACTCCACATGTGGTAAAAATCAAGCCTGCACACAGGATTAGTACAAGGCTTACATATCTCTACAGGCATATTTACTCACACTGAAGCCCTCAGTGCAGGAGCTAAATGGCACATACATTGTGTTGCTAATCTGTATTGGGACAAATTTCACTCTGTAGGGTTATAAAGCAAGCTATGCAAGCAAACCTTTAATATTGTACCCATTAGCATTGAAAATCTGCATCCCTGTGACATTTTTACAATTACAATGAGAAACAGAAAAGTCCGTGGAAGAGCTGAAGGGCAAAAGGGCCTTTGAAATTGCTATATAAGCTCACGGGCAAGGATTGTCCAATAAAACTAAACATAGCACTCTCTGTATAAACCTTTTAAAGCCCTTGCAGCCAGTGTTCTTTTGGTATATCTCAGGCAGGAAGATGAAGAAAAAATAAATACGTGGGATAATTAGATTCAGATGCAAATTCTACATAAGTTTTGTGAAGAGCAGAATTGAAACTCGTCCGGCATATTCATAGGCTAATGATAGCACCAAAATTCTTCTTTGAGGCTTGCATAAAGACTAAGAGTAGCACAAATGGCCTGGAGGCTAGAGCAAATTATTCCAGTCTTCCTGGAAATAGGAATCTATGCAGAACAGTTACCTGGGATTGCAGGGCACCTGTTCCCATCTAAGGCTCTGGTCCCCCAGGTGAATCCACAGGAGTGGCTTGCACTGGCTTGCATGTGCCAGTGGCAGGATCTACCCCCTGTCACCTTTACAAGATTTCCACGGTTAATGTCCTTCAGGCAGCCTCTAGATTATCAAGAAAGTACTGCTTTTACCCACTATTTTTCTATTTTTATTAGCACTAAGGGCCATATCCTCTGCTGACGTAAATTGGTGCTACTTTGTTTACATTGATTAGGCCCACACCAATTTCCTGCAGCTAAGGATCCAGTCCATTCAGTCCTAACAGAAAACTCTGGTGCAGGTTTAATGTTTTGTAAAGTAGCTCTTATTTTTTTTCTTCCTTAACACATATTTCAAAAGTCTTAAATCTTTTGATTAGGTTTTTATTTTTAGCTATGAGTTGTATATTAAGCCTACTAGTTATTTAAAAAAAACACCAGTGGTCTTCATTTAGTTTATGCATCAGTTTTCATTGTATATCAGATTATTATTAGCATCGCTTCACTGTTTATTCACCTTCATGTAATACTCAGTTTCATAGTAGTATAGTCTGTCTTGAAAGAGTCAGATGTCGATACAATTAATTGTACAATATATAGATGAATATGAAATTAAATGTACCTTACTCCATGGGTGGGTGAGAGAGGAGATGTTTTTACTTGAAGCCTTAATATTTTCCTATTTTATTTCTTTATGTGTTGACTTAATAGGGGAGCTGTAATAGCAATGAATTTCAAATGCCAGGCCAAATTCTGCTCTGGCTATAGGTGGCATTTGGCCCTCTATGTCAAAAACTGGATGCAGAAATAACTTAGGAGTGAGCAAAGTTTTTATATTCTCAGAAGCAAAAATTCTTAGGACTGAGTATTTTCATGCAGCTGGCTAACAACATTTCAGAGATGCATCACCGTATGAGAATTTGTATTAAAGAAATCTCTAAGTCTTGCATTACCGAGGGAATTGATAACAAGAAGCATACAACTATCACAAGTTTGTATTTTCCTTTTAAATTAAAAAAAAAAAATCAAGTTATTTATTTTGGTTGACCTCAGCAGTAAAAGTGGCTCAGACCTCTGCTTCAGGGGCTCAAATCTGATGTGTGGCAAATGTTTTGCTTTATGTTGTTATTTTAAAAACACAAACCAAGGGTTACACAAACTTTGCTCAAGACAATTGTATCTGGGGCAGGGGGCAGAGGGAGGCTCCGTGGATGATGACTGTACTCCTAAAAAGCTTAAATCATGTGGAAATTGGAATGTGGTTTGTTTTGAACTATATAGCCTTTTGGTGAGGCAAGGGGGGGCATTCACTGTTGTTGTCACATAGACAGTATGGGAAGTTTATGTTGACATGTTTATATGGTCTGTATTTCACCTGTTCTGCCATCTTGAATTGTTGGAATGTATCTGTGCAGGCTTTGTGGAGCTCTGTCTGTAATAATTGTTGTGGCTCTCGTAATACATATATATTTTTTAAACTCTTGAGTCACTTCAGTATTTTAAGGTGTCCAGTTTCCCTGGTGTGTACGCATCAGACTCTTGTCCCGATATGGTCTGGATTCGTGGTGTTCTACCCTCTTTTCGAGGCCTTGTTAATGTCCTACTGATTGCATCCTGGTCCATGGACCAAACCAAGCGGCATGGTGCTTCTTCAGCTGCTGTTGTCTGCAATGAGTACTGCAAATTCTTGGCGCCTTTCATGGTCCAACTTCTACTTACGTGCAAAACGTAGAAGTCTGTAAAATATGGTAATCTAGCATGGGAGAAAGAAGGTCAATCCAAATGCAAAGCTCCATGTGATAAAACACAAAAGGAATTAATTGTATCTTACATACCTCCTTCAAGGCTCTTTAAAGAGGGTAGAAAATAAGATTAGTCTTAAGGTAATTGCTGCAGAGCACAGGCATTGCTACTAAAGTGTCCTACCCGTGACATCTAGATCTGTACATCTTCTAGGTATCAAAATGCCCGGCTGTCTAACCAGTTCTACTCATCTCTGTTTCTAGTGTGTGAAAATATGCCTGTTAGATCTGGGATACTGATTCATAGTTTATACAGTTGCCAAACCCTCAACAGCAGCTGCTGTGGAAGCTCAGAGGCTGGAATATGCATGATGTAGACTAATTACATTGAGAGAGGATTCATTCAAGAATGTTCTTTGTAAATGCCTGTCATGCTTGTATGCTGTAGTGTCTTTAAATGATAAAGACTAGCCTATATATAGAAGATATTAAATGCTCAGCTGATGTAAACAGCACAGCTCCCCCAACTGCCATGGAGTTGGAAAGAGTGACACCAAGCCATGATTTGGCTCGACATTCTGTAAAGACACCCTGGTTTATGAAGATGTTCTGTATGAGACACGGAGAATTACCTGAGTTGGCATTAATTTCTCTCCTTTCTTTTTTAATTCTGCGGGCCAAGTCTCTATTCACATTCAGGAATGTAATATTTGAACAAGGAGAGACATAGCTAGGAACTATTTATGCAGGTGAAAATAGATTTTAAGGGAAGAGCAATTATATCTTAAATGTATTAGAATTACTGTCAAAATAACTTTTGTTCATCTTATCACAATAACTGGAGTTGTTAAACAAAAAAAAAAAAAGACTCGTTTTACAGCTGGCATACCTGTATCACAGAGACATTTAAAAACGTCTTGGCTAGATATTTCAAATGGTATGGGGAAATATGATCTACTTCTACAGATTAAAAAAAAAAATCCTCAAGAACTGATGGTACATTTTATAGTGCCTTATAAATATATATAATATGCATATGTATGTGTGTGTGTCTGTGTGTGTATGTGTATGTATACATTATATATATACATATATTCTAGTAAAGCTAGTTACAGGTCTGCTTTTCTGGTGTATTTTAAATGCAACTGATCTTTGCTTATAGAAACAAAAGTAGGGGCTGTGTCGGTGGCAAAATATGAAACGTGATTGTGAAAGTACAGGCAAACACAAAAAAGCATAATCGAAGGCAGTACCTCTGCCAGGGGATTTCTTATGCTGGCGGAGGAAAAGTCAGCAGCAGATCAGTTTAAGACTGCTTTAAGAGCCATTCAGAAAGAAGGAAGCAGAATTACAAAGGCCTGGAGCATATCAGTATGGTTATTTTAGACCTTTCCCTTCTTTATTTTGTATATTTATTCCTATAGCTTCTGTTGCCCTATATCTTACACATTTGCCACCTTCTTCACATCACTTCTTCCCTGCCCTGCCACAGTAGAAGGGAAAAGAAGGGAACTAATGAACCAAGTGGTCTGACTTGCTGTAATTAATCCTGTGTAGTCAGGTACACTGAGGGCACGTCTACATAAAATGCTTTACTTGAGATTAGAGTAAATTACTACACAGGAGTACTGCACAGTCACCATCTACATGTGCAGACTCTTACTGTGCAGTAATTTGCTCTAATCACAAGTAAATTTGCTACCTGTAAATACAAGTAGCAAATTTTCTTGGGAGTAATCACTATGAAGTACAGCATGTGTAGATGGCTGACCAGGAGCAAATGTGCACCCAGGCAGCAGGAGATTGTTCCCTGTCCCCAGGAGCTGCCTGCTGCTGAGGTGGGCTCCACTGCTGGAGCCTGGGTGGGGACAATGTCACCCTGCCCATAGAGGTGATCATGGAGTGGGGGCTGGAGGATTCTTACTCCCAGCCCCCACTCTATAGTGGTGGAGCAAGGTCTCTGGATACAATTATCTCCCAGCCCCTGTACCGCAAGCAGTTGCAGAGCGGGGGCTGGGAGTTCTCTGCTGCTGGGGTAGGAGGACATTGTCCTTGCCTGGGCTCCAATGGCGGAGCCTGCCCCGGCCAAAGGCAGGTCCTGGGGCAGGGATGGGAGCAATCTCCCAGGCCCCACCAAGAGACAGCCCTGTCTCCTGGCCCTGTGTTCCCTGCCAGCCCCTGGGCTAGCACTCAAGGGAGCCTAGAGCTACCCCTGGCTGCTGCAGGTGACTGGTGCAGGGCCGGCAGGGGTGGGAGCAGACTGCTGCTGTGAGCAGCAAGTCTGCTTCCGCTTCCCCGCAAGTGTAGAGACTTGCCTGGGATGGGGTTACTCTGGACTAAATTACTCTAGAGTAAACCCACCCCCGAGTATTTGCATGTGTAGACACACCCTGTTAGTAAATGGTGCTTTCTATATTTGGCCTGGAACTGGATATACAAAGAGAGATATGCCCAGTGCTCTAAGGCAGTGGTTTTTAACCTGAAGTTTGTGGATCCCTGGGGGTCCACAGATTATGTCTAAGGGGTCTGCGAAAGATGACTATGATCAATCAAAAGTATGTGAATACTGAATATCCACATTTATAATTCAAAGGGGTATGCATCGCCATTTGAAATGTTTAGGGGTCCACAAATTAAAAAAGGTTGAAAACCACTGCTCTATGGGATAAAGGAGCAGGGGGAAGGGCTGGCTGCATTTTCACAGGAGTCTTAAGGGAAGAGAAAAATGTAATTGTCTCAAAGCTATCATAGGGAATCTGGTATATGTATGCAGCAGGGAGATACCATGGATCTCCTTCACCTTGGTAGCATTCATCCTACCCCATGGACAAAAGGACCACCCTAAACAATTTCCCGCCCAGACAACAAACAACCCTGGCAACTTCTGCAAAGCTTTGGAGGTTAGCTCTTGTATCATAGAGGATAAGTGACTCTTGGACTCTCTTACCTTGCTCCTCCATTTTCTTCCCCTCTCGCATACACACTATTTTATACCAGGTAACTATCCTTTTTCCTTTTTTCACACTCTGGTTTGTTTGTTTTTTGGTGGAGTCCTCCAGCACCTAAGGCACACTAATTGTTTGTGTGAAGGGCACGAATGAAGAGGAGTAACACTAACTGTCCTCATTGCGTTAGATCTAGTATGCACATCATCTCCCAGGAGCATGTACCTGGTCTGAAAAGAACAGTATGGGCTACCTGGACCAATTTAAGATATTTTTGTTATCCATTTCCTATTAAACTATGTTGCACCTGACCTCTTGAGCATAGACCATTAAGTGGAGATTCTGTGGTCCAACATGATGGCAGAAGGTACATTATGACAGAGGGGTCAATTCCTGTGGTTTTCAATAGTCCAGGAGCATCTCAGAAACTTCAAGGGGGAAAGAAGTATGGCCAACCACAAATGTTCAAAAATCCTAAGATTTAAAGAAAAGAAACACTGGATTCTTTGTACCTGCATTTCGCACGTTGAGTCTTCAAGGTGGAGTTGGTCAACTTTGGACATATTTTCCAGTTTCCCATTACAACCATGAGGATCATATAATAGTAATCATGACTCCAAGAGCTGGTTTATTAACAACTGCAAGATTTGTCATAAAATCCCAGGAGTCGGCAATATTTTAATAATTTTTTAACATACCCCTAATGGCAGCTGTATTTGCATAGAAGCTGTTCACAAGGTCTTACTCATCACTCCCTCCCCGCCCCCAGCAGTGAGATTCTCCTGGTAATACCAATGTACAGCTGAAATAGCATTGCCCCATTGCCTTCTACATTTTGAAACAAGCAAATTTCTCGGTGCAGTTCCGTGGCACCTGTTTGTCTAAAATAGATGTTCATACTACAGTTGCTTTTCTGCCTCCCAGGATTAAGGCAAAGGAAATCACTAAGAAAACATGAGACGATAACCACAGGGCTAGAGTAGGTCTCAAGTCAGGACATTTAAAGCTAAGTAGTGTAAACTGACTATTTAGCCCTTTAGGAATGTTCTGGCTAAATTTAAATTGAGTAAAAACTAACAAAGGTGGCAAACATATTCTCTTCCCATTCCAACCAAAATGGGCTCTTGTATTCTTGTGCCAGTACACAGCAAACAGAGGAGTGCTGCCGATTCTACGGAAAGCTCTGGCTGTTCCGTGGTCATGCAGACATGAATGGTGTGGAGACAAGTTATAAGGGCTCCTTAATGTATTTCACAAAAATGTGTAACATGCAAGCTGGAACTGTTAACAAGGCAGGTAAGGACCATATTCACTTCTACTAGGTTTTATTTAATTTCTTAAAAATCCCAGTGCTTAAAAATACTTCCTGCCTGTATGCTTTCCCCACGTCAGATTAGAATACAACTGTGCGTGCCCTTAGTGCTGTTACCTAGACGTCTCCCTGCCAGGAAAACTTGTGTATATCAATGATAATTTAGGGGGAAAAAAAAACTTGAGAGAATATACCTAGTTTGCCATATAACAGGAGATGCCTGAGTACCCGACAAGGGAAAAGGCAAGTTCCCATCTAATGCATCACTTTTTAATTACCTTCTCTCTTTTAGGATCGAAGTATGCCCCGAGGTGTGTTCACTGAGACCTTTCTGGACACACAGGGTTTATAGTGTGGACTGAGGCTAGGGTT
The DNA here is from genome assembly GCF_052110815.1 of Crocodylus siamensis. Lineage (NCBI taxonomy): Eukaryota > Metazoa > Chordata > Crocodylia > Crocodylidae > Crocodylus > Crocodylus siamensis. Next base: position 61,358,501 of record NC_143403.1, read on the forward strand.
TTCAGTATCAAAACCACAGCCCCTGAACCTTTGTGATAAGGAAGGAACTCTTCTGCATGAGAAGAGTATTTCCAAAGAGACATGGGACCATGCATTAAAGCCAGTGCATTAAGCCAGCGTGCTTTGTTTGCAATAAAGTGGGTCAAATCATGGCCCTGTGAACTGCAGCTTTAATTTTAATAGAGCCACAATTTCAACCAATGTGAATTTCTTCCATGATGCCTACAGGCCATAGTTAATTAATGTTAGAACAGATATATTTTTGCCTTCCAGATCTGTTGAAGATAAACTTCAGAATTTTTAAAAACCAAAGGGACAATCTTCTTTGTGGAAAATCTTCATAAATATATCCCCCCCTTCTGTTGCTGCTGCTGCTTCTGTTGCCCTTCCCACCCAAAGCCTACATTTGTGGGCTTTATACAGGGGCTGGGATGAGGAAAGAATCCTTCTTACATTGCCTAATTGTGTGGTAACGCACAGCTGCTCTTTTACCTGTACTTCAAGGGGCTGTAGCTGACAACTGGTCAAATCCCATACCAGGCTCCAGACTGCACTGCTGTAGAGAGATGCTGTGTGCATGGGGGTGAAAAGCACCCCTGCATAGTTCATCTGCCAGCTGTGTGTCAAAAGCCTCTTTCCCCAGCTAGGACAGAAGTGACAGCAGACAGACCTGAGTTAATGACTGTCTGCAAAGTGCTTTTGGGACTCTGGATGAAGAGGTGCTAGAGGACCACAGTGTAATCTGATCACCCTTTTTGTAGCATGCCACCCTCACTATCCTGCTTTTTCTCATGTGAAATTATGTGTTAAATGACTGTATGGCATCTTTCTGAATAGCCCTGCCTTCTGTTTTTGTTTGATTGCTCTACAGCTCTGGAAAAGGCATGAGAAGATCTGTCATGCACATGAATGAATGCAGCCTTTACGTAGGTAATGCTCCCATTGCAGCTACCCCAACATCTGAGTAAATCCCACAAGTAGCACTGAGGGCCCAGACCTGCAGCCCATGCACAGCCAGTCCTGTTGGCTGCCAGATCAGGCCTTAACATGGAAGATGTCTAAAATCATAGATTTAAAAACAGGAAAACTGAGGCTTATAAATAGATGGTTATGGGGATGAGTAATTTTTTCAGAGCATCCTTATCACACATGCAGTCAGGCAGATGACTTCCATGGTGTTGGTCACAAGCTGATGCACTTCAGATAATAGAGCAGGCCTACTTAGCACACACAACACATTGGCAATTGCCCAGCATTAAGGGTTACAATTTGCAGCAAGCAGGCACACTTGTTTCATGTACAAGGGAAAGGAAGGTCTCCTGGCCCAGGCACTGGGACAGGCTTCTATTCCTGGCTCTATCTCAAATTTCCTGTTTGACTTCGGACAAGTCATTTCATCTCTCTGTGCCTCAGTTCTCTGTGTCAAATGGGAATCCTCACAAGGGCATTGTGAATGCCTGAGAGCTGCTTTAACCCTATGGCATGGGAACAAGATGCATATCTAGACAGATCCTTTTCCCAGCCATCTAGGTATCAAATCTGCAGATTTCAGCATTTTCCTACTTAATTCTCAAGACTTTAGCATCATTTTAACTTAGCTGCTTGCTGATGGAGCTTGGAGGGTGACTGTCTGATATACATTCTGTATGGCAAGCTGGGTTTTTAATGCTGACTTTGAATATCAAGTTTACTACAGATCTGAAACAAGTTTCTGCCTTGATCTTTCCTTGACCTCTCGCATATTTCCTTATAATCTTTGCCCCCCTGCCAAGACTCCCTGCTACACATGACCTCCGAATTCCAAAAGGGCATATGCATGACTGCCTTAAGCAATTCAGCTCTCCTTTGCCTGCTTATTGGGACAGTTGTATCAGTTGTATATAGATTTTTTTAATAAAACATTGACCAGAAATACATTAGAAATGGCAGTAGGTTGAGTGGCCTTCAAAAGAGGACACCCCATCATAGTGGACTATGGGTAGGTAGCACAGTGATCTGGGACTTTTATAGACATGGCCATGGTGTGGGTTGCTGAGGAAATACAACCTTTTAATTTTTTTCTGGAGAGATAAGAATAAGCTGCTATGTTGCCATGACAAAACAATGATTACTCCTTGTCTTCTTGTGTCCATGTTAATGTACAGAAATACCTATAAATATATATTTATCTGCTATGCAGTATTCATAGCACATGAAGGATATCAAAGAAGGAATAAACCTGTATATTGGTGCACAAACATTTCCTTTGCTAAGATGTTCTTTCATCCAGAGCCCTGTTGGTCCTAAATGTAATATGAAGGGAGTAGGGGGGGTTAGAAATAATAACTCATTGGGATGGTTAAGACATGTAAACACACCTGCTTTTAAAGGGTAGTGGTTAGTGCGTGTGTGAGCGTGTGTGTAAATACAAGTTGCATGAGTTTATTTAACTGTAAAGGAAAAGTAAATATATTTATTTTCACTTGTATTAAAGCACAGAATGGCTACATTTTTTCAAACCTTGTAACCCTAAGAAAATATACCATGGTAATTTACTGTATTTCTCCTTCATTTTTTACAGAATTTATAATGCTGTTCTATATGGGTATTTTACTTTTCATTTAATTTCCCAAATAAATTTTTTTCTCATGTTTTATCTATATGAATTCTTTAGATATCTATACGGGCTGCCTCTATACATATCTAAAGGCCTTGAAGTTGCAGAGTCACACGCTTGTTTTGTGTTCCGTGTTGGAGAAAGAGCTTTATTAAGCAGGTACAGTTTTTGTGGATGTATTTGCAAGGACACCACGGAAAACTGGATACTGACTGGTCAGGGGAAGCGGAAAAGCAAGTGATAGCTCCTGCTTCTCACCAATCTTCTGCTTAGAAGGAAGCACACACAAGCCCTATCCCATCAGAAGCAGAACGCCTCACACTGCTTGCTCAAGACCAGTGCACCACACTGCATCATACCTGATTGTGAATGATGTGAACCATCAAGCATGTAAGTGTGGACAAGTCAATCGAACACAACCCTGAAGACTAAGAGACCAATAAGCTATTGGCAGCAGTGCTGTCAACTCCTCTCTGACCTTAGGACAGTCATGTCACCCCATTGTGGCTGTTTCGTGAGCCTGGTATTGAATGTGAGATCCTGGAAACAGTAACTGTGTAAGCCAGTTTTAAGCTGTATGTAGTCTTTCCTACCAGCCGCATCCAAAAGGACAAACTGAGTCCTCCTAAGCACAGAACAGCAAACTTAGGTGTAAGCAAGCAGCATTGGGGCAGGGATGGTGAAGGAACAGTAAGTCAGGGGGACGCACAGTGGGGAAAAAAGAAATATCTTACACTGGCATGGAAAAGAATAACTAGTGCCCAAAGCGAACAAAAGAAAAACCCTTCTGTCCCCTGTCAAAGTGCAACGAATGCACAGGCTGGGCACTTCCTAGCAATTACATACAAGGTCTCTGCCTTCCTCTTCAAAGGGCACCTGGTCTTCATTACAGAAGTCATGGGGGTGGGTGGGGAGGGTATAGCATGAACCCACAGGGATGGGAGAAGGCAAAACTGAGTGATGAAAGGAACAACTGGAGTCTTATCGGCGGTATGGCATGTCCACCTGCCACTCAGAGAAAGAGGTTAGGGAGGAAGCTCAAAGACAGCGCTATCTACATAACACCATTGGTTCTGTGTGCCCCCCCACAACCTCTCCTAATTTCTTAACTTAAGCTTAGTTCAGAACTGGGCCATTCCAGCAATTATTGAAGTCATTCTCTATATCATCGGTCAGCAAGCTATGACCCACGGGTTAGAGCTAGATCTGGCCTGTGGAGTTGTGGCTCCTGCAGCATTTGGCAATGGGGGGTTACCTGTGCCGCAACATAGCTGGGTGGCAGGGCACAGTAGCAGTGGCTGAGTCCTAGCACCAGCCCACCTCAAACCCCAGCTGGGCCATTCTGGCCCACTGCCGGAAAACATTGCAAACTGCTGCCCGGGGCAGTGAGGCCTGTGGTCAACTCCTGTACTGAACAAGGATGAACTGTTGAACTGGGACACCTGTGTAGTGGATCCCCGTGCCTGCTGGCAGGGCTGGGTCCAGAGTGTTCAATGCAGGGGTCACTGTACAAAGTACACCCATGTTACTATTTTTTTTTTCAATTCAAGCAGCAGTCAGCAGTTCTATGGTGCTTGCTGTCTGCCTGATCCCTTTCAACAGAAAGCTCAGAACTGAAGTTGTGTGAAAATAAGACAAAATACAAATTCAGTGCGAGAGATGCAATTTTTGTTCTAGGTCATTTCTGAATGCCCAGATTCTTCTTTTTTGTTATTCTTGTTGAGCTGTTGCAGCAGTTCTATTTGCAGTATGCAAGATTATCTCTAGCGCAACTTATATCTACCCTTAAAGTAGCTCATTACCATTTGTTTTCAAACTATAAAAAAATCTTGCGAAGATCTGAAGGTCCAGCTTCAAAAGGGTTGCCCAAAATAGACAATAGAATCTGGGACAGCTACAGCTAGGGCTGATGACTGTAGGCTTCACAAATATATAGACATGGCCATTCATAAATTCTTGTTCATGTCAATAATTATTACACTTTTCTCCTGGATCTTCACTTAACTATACCTCAAATTATACACTCCTATATTTATGAACAGACTGGTTCTGTGGCAATTTATATTTGGTCATAACTATTTGTGCAGGATACTAATGGAAAATGGGTTAGAATAGAGCAGTGTCTATAGAATTTTTCAAATAATTGCTCTTTGGAAATGCTCTCTCATCAGCATCCATCTTTCCTCCACTCTGGATCCAGCAGGACTTTTTAAAAATAGTGTAATAAGTCTGAACTTTTTTTTTCTAAATTAACAATTGTTTTTTTCTAGTGTGTTGTGTATTCGGTTTTATGCAAAATTGCTAGACTGAGATACCAAGGGCAGGAGAATGACTATTGATATTGCTGTCCTTACTAGACCTAGTAAAAAGTGATTGAATTTTGCACCCATTCTGTAAACTTTATTGACAGTTCAACAAAGTGGGGATGTTTTAAAGCCACCTCTGATCTGTGTTCACCATTTTCCTTTTCATTTTGATGGGAATTAAAAGTCAAAATTCTGGAGGGCTCCATACATTTGTTTACTAAGTCTCAAAAGTGCAGACACCAATGGAAAACAAGACATCATCTGGGGAGGCCTAAGCAGTTTTCCCTTGTTCCTACCTCTGTGTCATTATATAGCTATCATTCTCCAGTTAAGAACCTATTTAATTGCTCCCCTCCCCCGCATCCCGCAGAGAGACTGTTAAAACCCGTTCTTAGACCATTAACCGAACTTTTCACATGCTCAGAATTCACAGAATTCAGTATGAGCATAAGTCCTTTACTGGTTCTGGACCAGAAATGGAAAATGTATGTAGCAGGCGACAGGCAGTACCTCAGCAGGAAAGTCAGAGTCCAACCCACACTAGTTCATGCTGGCCTTGTTCATATCAGGAAAAAAATTCACAATGCCCAAGTTACCAGTTACCTGCAACATTGGGGGCACTAGGCAAGGCTCTAGTAGGGGCATCAGCATAATGTATTGCATAGTTTTCTTTTTGTCAAGGGCAAAACTGGGAATGTGCGAGTGAATCCATATTGAGAATTCTCCTAGACTGTGCAAACCATTAACTGGCAAAGATACTCACATCAGACACTGTCTGGATGCAAATGGTCTTTTCTTCTGACTAAGATATTTTTGGCAAACACTGCATAGAGTTTTCCCAGGGCCTAAAAATATAATTACACACACACACACACACACACACACAAATACATATATATATACATACATATATATATATAAAGAGAGAGAGAGAGAGTAGAGAGAGAGAGCGAGCTATATCTATATATATATATTCATTCAACAACCTATAGCCTTTTTGCCTGCATGCTGTGATTCATCAGCTTTTGTCAGGAATATAATTTCAATCATCTATCTAGGATGCCTGCCAGAAAAATTCTGGACAAAGATGGGATGAAAAAGTTATTTATAAATGAGCATAATTATGCCCTACACTTATTAGACTTCAGAATGAAAGACAGAGAAAAGACATGTATAATAATGAATATTTGTAGAAAATTGTGACAAGCTTCATCTCTCGTTAGTCACTGACAAAAGATGATGGTCACAGGAAGAAAGGAAGAGATGGATAGAGTGAGTGTATGGCAAACTCGGAGATGCTGGAACTGGTGACTGATGATAATCAGCACCCTGGTCAAGTTCGCTGATGACACCGAGCTGTGGGGTAAAGTGAACACACCGGCAGGCAGGGACCGCATCCAGGCAGACCTGGATAGGTTAGAGAGGTGGGCGGCTCTGAACAGGATGTGGTTCAACAAGGACAAGTGCAGGGTGCTGCATCTGGGGCGAGGGAACCAGCATTATGGTTATAGGTTAGGGGCTGCCCCTCTCAGCAGCACAGAGGCAGAGAGGGATCTTAGAGTCATGATTGCCTCCAGGAGGAATATGAGCCGCCAGTGCAACGAAGCAATAGGCAGAGCCAACCGCACCGTCGTGCATCAACAGGGGCATCACTAGCAGGTCCAGAGAGGTCTTGTCCCCCTCTATGCGGCGCTGGTCAGGCCGCAGCTGGAGTCCTGTGTCCAGTTCTGGGCGCCGCACTTCGGGAGGGACATGGAGGACCTGGAGAGGGTCCAGAGGAGGCCACTTGTATGGCTGAGGGCGTCCGTGGCCAGCCCTATGAGGAGAGGCTGAGGGACCTGAATCTCTTGTCTCCGCAAGAGGAGGCTGAGCGGGGATCTTGTGGCTGCCTACAACCTTATCAGGGGCCAGCAGCAGGGACTTGGGGAAAATCTGTTCCCCAGGGCCCCCCTTGGAGTCACCAGGAACAATGGCCACAAGCTGAGGGAGGACAGGTTCAGGTTAGATATTAGGAAGAACTACTTCTCTGTAAGGGTGGCCAGAGCCTGGAACAGACTTCCCAGAGAGGGGGTGCTCTCACCTTCCCAAGAGATCTTCAAGAGGTGACTGGACAGGCACCTGGATGGGGTCTTATGACCCCTGCCACCCCCAGTGCTCCTTCCTGCCCATGGCAGGGGGTCGGACTCGATCTGTCTAGGTCCCTTCCCACTCAGTGGTTCTATGATAATAGAAATAACAACGTCAAAATCTCAATTGAAGTAATGTATTTGGGACACGAGTGAAGCAAAGCTGGGAGACTCCTATTTGGGAGCGTGCTTTAGGACAGGCCTGTTATATCAGTGTAAATTTGGCAGAACTTAGTGGAACTATCCCAGATCATGGCTGTTGTAAATGAGACCCACCCTTCATTTTGCATTTTGCTTTTAGAAGCCAAAAACTGAATAGGAGTAGAAACTGCACTAACTCTTCCTAATTGGAAGTGATGTCTCCCAAGGCATGCTGGCAGGAGTTAGCACTGCTGGGTCCCATGGAGAGCTCTGTTCTGTGAGTAATGAGAGGGCTATTTTCTGTTCCTCTTATCAGATATCACTATGCACATAAAATGTTTTTTCTGATAAACACCCCCCCACCCTTATGAACACTGGGCCAAATTAATCTCTCTGTGCTTTCTATTTAGGTGCAGAAGCCCAGAGGCTAAGGGTGAAGTTCAGCCAGCCATTGGAGCCTATATAAACCCCACTTAACCCTTGCATTAAGTGACTTATTTTTTAGCACTGGGGCTTGGTAATACTAACAGCCCCATTGACTTCTGTAGGATTATTCCTGTTTAAAGTTAGCAATGCACTTAAGGACCTTGCTGATTCTGGGCCTTAGTCTCTATATTATGAAGAACAGCTTTTGAAAAGCTCGTCTGGCTAAATTCTGTCTGCAGCTGCTATTTCTATGGTGTCGCCAACAGAGAATGTCATACATGTGGCTGAATGTCTTGCAGTTTCTCCAGGCTCATAATTAGCATCATTTCCCTCACAAAATCTTTTATTGCAGGGCTTTGCCTGTATAGTCTGACTGCAGCTTGAAAGCAGAAACAAAGGGTTTAACTGTTTGTTTCCAAAAAGAGAGAGTGGGATTTGGAGACCCTAAGTCAAGCTTGTCCCCAGTTATTTTTCTAAAGTAAAGAAGCAAATAAGGTCTTTTGAACTAGACTTTCTACGGCTGACCACGGTCACATGGCAAGCCAAAGGCAAAACCAAACAAAGAACAAAGAATTTCTCAGAGGCCTGTTGTCCAACCACTTGATCCCAATCTCTCTCTGCATTCAGGCTACTATCATTCAGCGCAATGCAATGGCATCTGACCAAGTGCAGCTGTACCAACCAACATCTGGCCAAAGAGCCATTTGTTCTTGAAGGACATAAAATAACTGGATAAAGTTTAACAAGCCTATAGTCCCAAACTTATTTTCTTTCCAAAAAGGAAAAAGGAAAAAGATGTGCCTTACAAGGACAGATCAGCCCGAAAAACATGACTTATGGAAAGTTAACATGTATTGCTGCAAAAGCTGGATCTTGCTTACTAATCAGGATTTAGAAAATGCATACACTATCATTACTGTGCTCAGAGTTGTATCATTATGAACAATCAGCAGCACCTGTGCTTAGTTAGCAAAAAAAAGTTTATTGTTGATCTCAAGCAAAAAAATAGGTGGGATATGATTTACAGGCAATATAATCAAATACCAACCCCCCTTTTATTTTCCTTCATAAGGATTACACTAAAATGCTTTGCTTATGTTTCCATTTTTTAGGCCATCTGCTCCTAATTAAGCTCTTCTGATGTGACACACCATTATTTATTAGAACTTAAATTAGGTAATGTCACGTTAACATCTGTTATAAACTCTTAATTTCAGAAGCCAGACCTGGGAAGCAAAATTGGATGGATTTACCCAATGAAAAGGCTAATGACAATAATTAATAATAATGGTTTTCCAGTTTGAGAATGATTTAACATTTGCATATTTATAATTTTCAAAAGGCTTTATTTCATAAATGTCATAGGCCTTTCATAACTATCAAAAGGCTTTTGGGTAGCCCTTGGGTTCACAATCACATGGGCTTGAGGTTGGTAACCTGAAACATTTTGTTTTTAAATGACTGAAATCCAAGTCCTTGAAAAGTAGCAGCTGGAAGCAACTACCTTCCTAGGATTTTACTACAAGCTTTAGGGGCTCAGGCCTGAAAATATATATGCCTATAAATAATTTGCTTGGAGGAGAAGCCTCTTGTTTTGTATGCATGATGGGCAAATGTTCCTCCACATATTCCTGCAAGTCTCCCACCCATCACTCATGGGATTCTGGCAGATGGATTTCTGCCAGTAGCAGTCTCCCATCAGGAGTACTGCATGGCTCCATTCAGTCCTGTTCAGTAGAGTGCATTTTAATACATGCAATGAGAGAAACATAAGAAATATGTTCATGAGAACAATATACAGAAGATACATACAGTTCTTGGTTAATCCCAACCCTCAGTGAATCTCAGCTATTTTGGTGACTGGACTATATAAATAATGCAGAACATCCAGGGGGCATTTTCTTTATTCTCTGGGATGATGGGGGCAGGGAAAAATAGGGGACATACTTAGCCTAGGTAGGGATAGAACGCCATACATCAATTGTTAGTGATTAATTTATTTGCAATAAGTAGGCTATCTGTTGTTGATAAAAAGGGAATTTCTTCCAATCTTCCACAGCTGGTAACTGTGACAGAGCCTGGGAGCTGAAAGCAAAGTTATGGGCAAATCTTAAATGCGGAGAAATGGAGTTTTCATGCTCAGTGATTTGGCTGTAAATAAGAATATGACGTTATACCTGTATGCCACCTTTTGTACATGCATCTCAAATCCCAAAAATGTAGACCAGCGTTGCAATGGCACCCAGCCAACCTGGGATTGAAAAGTGTAGGCAGGGAAGCAGTATGCACCCTGTGGGTCATCCTGATGCTGCAGTCAACCAATAGCACAAAATCTCTAAGGAGGCTCTGTCTTTGGATAATCGTGGCCCTGGCAGTAGGCGCTAGTGCTGAATGATTGGCCCTGAGAAATTGATGTGAGCTGCAAACCAGAAGGCACTTTCCTGCTCTGACATCTGCTGCAGGTTTGGGAGCACCATGATATCCTCCCGACGTGCTGCAACAGAGGTAGGAAGTTGGACTCCCCCTGGATACATTGCTTTCATCATCACATCTCAAAGTGCTGAGTGAATGATTCACATGGAATAATACATCCAACAAATGAGTTCATTCATGCTCCTGGTGCACCTGCGGGCAGATTATATTTTCTCCATGTATATTTGTTACTTCCTTTGCAAAACATTTTCACACTATGACTTGGGCATGAACAGGTTTCCACGAGTGCTCCAGGAATGAGCCTTGAAATTGTTTCTGATGAGGCAATAAAGTCACATTGTGTAATTTTTGCCCCCTGATCAAACAAATATGCAAAGCACAAACACTTGCACATACCTACATGAAGTTCACTTTCTACAAAAATCCCTTGTGTAACTTTGCCATTTGCTTTTTGCAAGTACAACTTGATCTCTTGAGTGCTCACAGAAGATAAATGAGGCAAGAGCAGGACTGAAGTGAACAAATAAATATTAATGGAAAATTTTATACAGCATTTACTCAGCTCAAATATCTCGTTTGATTATGTTTCCCCTTAAATTACGCTGTCAGATATGGTCAAAGAGCCAGCCTCAGCTTCAAAACTCATTTCTTTGGATGAGTTGAGTCACAAGTAGAGTATTGCTCAAATACAATGTTTTCCTTGGCTTTTTTTAAAACCTAATGAGCTTATACAAGCCCCATTTCATGACCGAACAGTTAAAAATGAATGGAACATCCCGTTTGTGCTGGATCTGAAGCAGCAGCGAATTACATCAATATTTCCTTTAAGAAGGCCAGCAATAAGCCCACAGTATATATCTAAACACGTTTGGATCAAATGACACAGACTGTTTCCTTTTTGTGATAAATAGTCATCTGTAATTGTTATACATGCAGATGATGGATACTGATTAAACCCGCCTGGGGTAGCTGAAAGTGCTGTTAAAAAGCACGTTTTCTCCATATCAGATGTGCTTTTATGAGTCTAATTACTTTATTTTCTTAATTTTTTCTCTGAAAGTTAACAAATTCTCTTTACAAACGATGGGCTAAGGATTTGCTTCTGCTCCCTGAAAAGTTACTGGTAAAGAACCTAGATACAGACTCATTCTGGTAAGAATTTCACATTCCAAATGAGCACCACAAGTCCTTTATGGCCACCTCATACTAAGGTTGATCCTATGCCATTGCCTACATGTTCCCGGTGGCAAGCCAAGGCACAGGAACCCCCAACAACCATGTCCTATGCCAGACCTCTTGCAGGCTGAAGTGGATTGAGCAAGAGCAGCTAGCTCTGCACTTGAGGAATTCCTTTGCAATAGGATTATTCCCTGGGAGAGGGCTTGATTTATATGCTGTCCTTCCCAACAGGGCTCATTTACGGCTACTTTGAAACACTTTTACTGGTCAGTGAAGAACTTTACACTCAGGCCTTGTGATCTCAGATACACCCATTTTACCCCAAAGCAACCCCAATGATTTTGATGGAGCTGCTCCTGAATTACAGCAGCTGAAGATCAGAATCAGTCCCCCATTCTTGATAAGGATGGCGGCAATGGGATCAAATATTGCCCTGGTGCTGGGTTGGGTAAATTACAGGGAATAGGAGATATGAGCACTGGGTCTCATGGAAGACTTCATTTGCCTTGTGACATATTCCAGTCTTTAGAGGGCTCAGACTGCCTGTTTAGTATACACAGTGCACTAAATACAAGTGCACACACTCCTTTTGGGAGGCTCAGCTAAGTGAGCTCACACACCACATCACCATGAGCCTGGGCTCACAGGACATCTGCGGGAACTTCCATATGACTTGCATGCTTCATTTCCCCCTCCCTTCTCCACACCGTTCTAGCACAGCCCTGCTAACTAGGGCCTGCATTGCTCTGTATCAGCAGTGGTACCTTTTTACATTTTAAGCCAATTATTTTTAATAGTTTAAGGAGATGTTACAGGTCCCCTAGCTTTATCACAATGCAGTCAAAGGCCACATATCAAAAATTCAGCTGAACAGCATTTTTGAGCACCTTGCTTGAAAGCCTCCAAAACAAAATGACATGATAATAGGAAACAACTACACCTCAGAGCTGAGCACAGCAAACTTCCCTGCAGGATTCATCACTGGGACAGGCTCTAGATCTATAGCAGTAATACCATAGGTTTTCACTGCATGAGCTAACAGAATAACTCTATTAGCTGGTAGCAGTAGAACGCTGCTATCCTGTTAGATGGACCTGGTGCTAGAGGATGACACACAATACATTGAACCAGTAGATTAGAGTATCAGCAAAATAAATAACAAAATAACTAAAGTTAAATAGACAATTATCAGTCTTAATGAATATGACTGTCTGCATGTTCACCCTGGGGTAGCATTTTAAAAATCGTATTTTTAATCATTGCATTCAACCCCTGGTGGAGGTTTTTCAAACCAAAAGTAGTAATACGAATTATTGATTTAAAAAATATCATTCTTCACTTATCAAGCACCAGTGAGATCTCAAAGTACACAAGTGCCGCAATACGCAGACTTAACAAAAAAAGAGGCACTAGACTGATGTGCTACAGTCAGAATACCCAACTGGTCATGCGTAATCACACTAGAATGACATCTAAATGCTGCACCAAATCAAGTGAGCAATAGCATCCATCTTCATTGTCCAGCACTGGAAAGTTATCCAGATGCTAAGCCAAGCTTACTCTTCCTTTAGCTCCAGTGCCTTAAATGGCAATACCACAAAGAGTGGATTTGACTTGCCGCTTATCACTGGTGTCAAACTCTTATAGCAGTGGGCCAGATTCAGCTGTGGTGGAAGCTGGTGCTACTGCAGTACAGCCAATAGAGCTGCATCAGCCTGTACCAGGAAAAGAATTTAGAACCTGACTACTGGATACTTCACAGGGACTGCAAGATACGTGCCATTAATGGCACTGAGACTCCAAAGTAAACCAGTTCCTATAACTCAAGGGACTGAGGAGAAACGTCTGAATGTGACAACTGAGGCGTTTCTATAAGTGACATACCCTGGGTATAGGAAAGTCATCTAGCCAGGTACAGCAAGGCACAAACCTTGTCCACAGTGCTCATGACTGGTATCTTAGAAAGGCCAGCTTCTGCTGCTGACCTGGCCTGGTCCTGCCCCCAGAGAGGTTCCCCATGTCCTCTTGGCACTGTAGAGCCCTTGTCTAGATGAGTGATCACAGGGAAAGGTGATGACTGTGAGTCAGGGGAGATGGGAGGAAAGAGGGAAGTGGCTGGACACGGGCTGGAGGAAAATTGGGAGGCAGTCCCTGGGAGGAAAGGATAAGGGACTAGCACTGGCAAAAAATCTAGGGTAGTTCTCAGAACAGTGGGAGATGGATCGATTGACAATGGATGAAACTAGAAGAGTGGCATTTACAGGGCATAGTGCTAAGATTTGAGGATTTTACTTTTCTTCATTGCCTCAAGATGACTTATATGACAAGATACGTAGTTCCTTAATATGTTAGGGGTTAATGCCTTTTGCTACAGTGAAACAGAATCTAAGTTTAGTCTATTTTAAGATACTTGAGAAGAAACTAAAAGCTAAAGAGTGCAAAAGAGAGGGATAAAAAAAACTAGGCTATAGCTAATGCACATGTCTGTGATACACTTGTCTAACCCCTGGGTGCCACTGTTGATCTGTAAAATGTCCATGAAAAAGGAACTATAATGCAGCCTCTGAGCCTACCACAGCATAAGTGTGGGACAGAGACACGAAGTGGTGGACAGGGGAAACACACTCATGTGAAAAAAGCTTAAAGTGGCTTAATTTCTTTAGCAAAAATATCTTCTCCAGCCTTGACACAATGATTCAGCATCTGACCTAAATCCCTCCCAGTGACAAAAGTGAGACAGCACCAAAATGTAGTGGGGTCTATTTTAAGCCAGGCAGACTGGTCTCAGTTGTGCTGGTGAAAATTTGGAGGCAATCAGAATTTAGATCCTGGAAACTGAGGGTCCAGCGGAAATGGCAGGAGAACAACATGAACAGTATTGCTTTTCAACGGGAGAAATTTGAGAGGGGGAAGGCACAACTTAACTGTGTGGACCACGAAGAAAGGAATGCAAACCAAATATACAATATATCTGTCTTAAGAGCAGTTTTTTTTTCTCTTTGAAATCATTCTGAGGCCTGAGGCTGCAGTTGAACAGAATTCCTTCTACCCTTTGCAAACCAGAGATCAGCAATTGGTGTGAACTCAGTTCCTTGCAGTCAGTGTTCATTTCTGTTCCCTCGGACTGGTACATATTTTATAGTTTGCATATACATTCACACAGAAACCACTGCTCAAAATATTGTTTGGATGTGGCAGCAAAGTAATATATTTAGTAACCTTTAGATATGCAACTGAGTTGCAAGGGCTTGGAGCAGAAGAGGAGATTATAATCTTCTAAACCTCCATCACAGAAAGCCAGAGATTGTTTGTCTAATTTTCTGAACCCACACAAACCTGAACAGCAAAATTTCAGGACTGAGCATTTCAGAATCATTGTCACAATGAAGTATCCATAAAATGTTATCAGTGTTAGAGGACTTCAAAGAGGTTAAGGCTTAATGCTTTAGTGTCCCCTAAAAAAAGCATATATTTATATATAGTAGCATTTGATGTTTAGAGTGTGTTTCAGACATGAAAGTGCAGAAACAGGAAGCAGCTGCAGAGAAGCATTTACTGATGGTTGCTGTTTCATAAGTCTGCTGCTGTGAACAGAATACTCTGACAGCGCGGGTTTTATACTGTTACCCACTGGAGGCAGATGCTTACCACTGCCATAGGGTCTCTTCCATGTAAAATCAATAGGAATACCCAAATTCTTAGTGGACTGGAGAGTGCCTGACACTTCTATTTTGTGGAATTAAAAAAACCTTTGGTTTGGCAGGGTTTTTCTTTTCTTTTTTGCAAGGGTGGGTGGATTTTATGGGGATGGAAGTGTGTCAAAGGTGAGTGTCAAGTTTATAATGGAAAATTGTAAGAGAAACTCCTGATTCTCTGCTCTAAGATATCATCAGCCTGTCCACTCCTATATACAAATTTCACTACTTATATAAAAAATCATTTTGATCCATATAATTTACAGTCAATCTATACAGAGAGTAGTATGAAAAAATAATACAACAGTAAAACTTCTCATAACATTAAAACAGCATCTGACTATCAAGACAGCTTAGAGATGTGCTTGGGTACACTGAAACTATGCATGTCCTATATATATCTCTGGGGTATCATCTGTGTGAGTTACCCAAAGCATAATCTGTCTCTGTGCTCTGTGGTTTCAAAATTTACACTGTCTGGATTTAGTTGTAGGCTTTACAAAGCAGCTAACCAACACCCTTTGCAAACATCTTGTGCACTACTTATATTGATATTGTATAACTTCCTATACAAAGGGCTGACTATTGGTGTTGATGCCACTCCCAAGACAAGTGTGCTGAGGTGCAGTAATGCAAAGAATCTACCTGAATGCTGGGCATGAACTATTAAGAGACATGGCAAAGGATGTATCAATGCCAACATGCAGAATCTTCTTGAAGCTGAACCCTTGGTGTCACGGAGTCACACAGGTGCCCCGTGAGTGTGAGGGTGATTGGCAGAGTTGTCAATCACCCAGGCAGCTCAGGTGCCTGGTTGCCGGGGCAACCAGGTGGTCACATGGCCGGAAGGGGGCAGGGCCAGGCCTTTATAACCAGCTTAGGCCGGAGCCTGACACACAGTTCCCTTCTGGCTGCCGGAGGAGCGGGAGCGGGAGCGGGAGCGGGAGCGGGAGCGGGAGCTCTGTGGCTGGAGCTGAGTGGCCTGGGTTGGTGGTCGCAGCCTTACCCCACTAACAGGCTGCGATGATGCGGGGAACAGGATCACCCTGACGGGAGGTAGGACTGAGAGCCCTGGCAGGGCTTGGAGTTATTGTTAGGCGTGTGGAGCCTCTGTTTATGTTGTAGCCAGAGGGCTTGAGTTTACGTTACAGTTTATACCGGAGGACCGGGTGAGGCTGTAGGGGAGCGAGGAGCCCTCAGGGGAGCTCCCCAACAGCTTGGGGGTTCCCAGTGCCCAGTAGGGGCACAGTGCCAGGGGCACGATTGTCGGTGCCAGGGAGGCGCGGTATGCGGGGTTACAGACCCTGGCCCATAAGGGCGGTGTAGCCCCGGAGCGGGGCAGCGACAGTGCGCGAGGCGCGCGGTGTCAGCCCTAGAGAGGGCAAGGCCCCGGAGCAGGGCAGCGACAGTGCGCGAGGCGCGCGGTGTCAGCCCAGAGTGGGCAAGGCCCCAGAGGGGGCAAGGCCCAGAAAGGCGAAGTAGCTAGAGATAGCGCCGGCCCAAGGGCGCCGAGACTCGGGCGGCAATAGCGCCGGCCCAAGGGCGCCGAGACTCGGGCGGCAATAGCGCCGGCCCAAGGGCGCCGAGAGCTCGGGCGGCAATAGCGCCGGCCCAAGGGCGCCGAGACTCGGGCGGCAATAGCGCCGGCCCAAGGGCGCCGAGACTCGGGCGGCAATAGCGCCGGCCCAAGGGCGCCGAGACTCGGGCGGCGAGAGCGAGCCGGACCCAAGGGGGCGCCGGCGATTCGCCAGGCGCCGGCGAGAACCCGGACCAAGGGGGTGCCGGCGAGTAAGGCCCAGGGTGCTGGGAAGGGGCTAGAGATTGGAGCCTGACCCAAGGAGGCGCCAGGTGGGCGAGGAGCCCCGGGACCCGAGAGAGAGAACAAGGGCACCCGAGGGGCGAGGGACTACACAAACGTCCCCCAGAACAGCTGCGAGGCTTGGGGCGTGCTGAGGGGGAGGTTTGGAGGCACGCATTGCCCTTAAGGCGGGACGCATATTGAAACCCCATTCTGGACTAGGGACAGGACACCAATACCGTCCACTAGGGAACTGGCAGCCTCCACATCATATATTTATGTCATCAAAGTCGTGGCGGGCGAGATTCTGAGGGTGCTACGTCACCCTAACGTGATGGTAGGGGGCTCATGGCCGCCCCTAGCCGCCGCTCCCTCACACTTGGGTAGCCGAGAGAGTGAGACACATAGGGCAACAAGGAAGAAAGCAAGCTAGAGGGCCAGAGGACTCAGTGAGATGACTGCTACACTAGATGGGAGGGATCCTTCTGTGGCGGAATGCCGGGCTAGCAGTTTCGGCACCGCTTAGGGGAGCCGCGGGCTTTGCGGAGCTGTGCGAGCGCGCGGCTTGTGGGGCAGGATTGAGGTAGCTTTATAGCCGCCCTCGAGGTTCGCCGAGTTGGCACAAGTAGACGACTTAGAGTAAGTTGCTAGTGTTTCTTAATCTATAGGGTGTCCGTTGGTTCACGAGGTTCCAGAGCCAGCCCTTGCGTTCCAACAGTGGAGCTAGTCCAAAGCTAGGTGCGGCTGCCAGCTCCTTAAGTCCCAGAACTGGTCAAGGGCTCATGAATGGGAAATACAATGCAATACTGTAACACGGTGAATCGTTGTCAGTTGTCGGATTTTCGAGGCCTTTGTCTTCGCTGGGGTACGCCCAGGCGGGGAGGCTAGGAACTGGTCTGTAGGATGATCAGGCCTACAGAGTTTTCCAGTCGTCGTCTCTGCTGCTTCCTGCTTTTTGCCTCTCTTATAGATGTTCGCTGGACTGCCTCTATGACACTAACTACGATATAAGCTATGCATACAGAGATAGGATAATTTCTTTTACATAATAGTTACTAGGCAGATTCCCTACATAAGTTTCGTTTCTGTAAAACTGACACTTTTTAGATAAGAAGTAAAATTTACAGAGTACAGGTGTGTGGCCTACTGCCAGCAGAGCATAGTACCAGGCACTTGTTTAGACTACCAGTAAAAATTGCAAGGCAGCAAAAAGCGGTACCAGGCGCTAGCTTTGGTTAACAGCAAAGGCCTCAAGGTTACATAAATGTGAGAATGCCGCACGGCAGTTGCATAGAAAAGAAAGGAAATATAATATAAAATTAAAATAATATAAAACAGTTACATGCTTAATAATATAGGACAGTTACACCTTCCAAGTTCTAGCTTGCTCCCTTGCTCCCAATGGAGCAGAAATTTCCCTACTGCTCTCCATCCACTTTATCCAATGATGATTAAATACAAGGTGCAGTGGCTCAAATTCAAGAGGACTGGAGCAGGAAACTGGCTGATGTCTAACCTGTAGTCTGGTAGTTATATCATTGTGCCGGGGATTTGGAGAGCTGTAGATTAAAACTCCTTCTGGATGAGGGGGATCCTAAAATCTGGAACTCCTGCTTCCTGGGCAAGGGCCCTAACTACTACGTTACTAGGCTACAATTTACAAGTGCCCTCCTATTCCACCAGGTTTGTGCCAAGCTACAGTGCTCAGAGATGTGTGTAGAGCTGAAGCAAAGCCCACCATGTGTGTTTAGGGGCTGTTTCAACATCCACACTACATGAGAAACAGGAACACAAACTGGCAGTTATGTGACTGGTTCAAGACCCATTCAAGCAAGAAGGCAGTATGTCAGCAGAGCACTACAAGGGGAAGACCAAATCCAGCTGCAGCGTAAGCCAGATCAACAACACTGAAATCATCTGATTCATACAGTGTCCACTGGTTATTAGAATAATCCCACTGGGCAGGGCACCTTTGATTCTAACAACGAGCAGCAAAGTAATGTGTCCAAAGCAAAAGGCCTTGTGGAATCCCATCAAGAAACTCTAGTTTTCATAGATTCTAACAGCCAGTGAAAAAAGCTTATACAAATAGATTGTGGTTTAGGATTGTGATTCTAATAAGCAAGCTTATAATAACCAGTCGCCTAACACTGTAATTGCATTTCCTTTGGGCCTGGATTTAGCTCGAGAGGAATTCAGGGCAGAGTTCTGCTCCGAGTGAAGTTGATGGGAGCTCTGCCGCTAGACAAACTAGAAGCAAGATTAGGTTTTTGGTTTCCAGCAGTGTGGGCCCTCCCTTTGATAAGGACATGGGTCTGACTTGAGTTAAGGAAGTTTGAGGGCACTTTTAGTCATGAAAGTCTAATTCATCCAACATCACTTACTGAGCCAGGGGTGTCAAACTCATTTGATGCAGGATTGGTCCATGGGCCAGATAAATGGTTCATGGCTGGACCACCCCGCTTCTGGTCCAGGACCCAGTGGGAAGAGACCCAGCATACTGGGCGCTTGGCTGCAGGAACAAATTGCAGCATCAGGCTTCTTCCTGCAGTGCAGCTGCAGCTCCAGTGCCCCAGCTCTTACCCTAGTGCTTGGCTACAGCCACAGGAAAGTTCCCCTATCAAGGCTGCAGGTCGGATGACCCAGCTTTGTGGACTATACATTTGACACCCCTGTACTAAGCTACCGGTCAGAGCCATACAACATCAGGAGGACTTGCCTCCTAGTGCTTTCCTTTGTAAGGACTCAAATCTCACTAAACACTGAGCAACTCTTGAAAATTTGATTAGCTTCCAGCTGATTTACACCATTCAGTCTCCCCAGACTGAGCTGTAAAATTGCCAGTTACTACAATAGGAACAGCTAGAATCCGAGTGAGAATGCTAACGATGGACAATACCCTCCAGACAGCTGAAAAAGGGGTTTAACTCAAAGCATGGCAAAACACCTCAAATAATATAACTGTTTGATTTCATTTGAAGGCCTTGAAGAACAAGTATGTTGAAGGATGAACCTGAAGGAAAGGGGTTGGCTGCTTTGAGGTGCCAGGGGTCTGATTCAGAAGTCTGTGGGAAATTAGGACATTTATCTTATTTCTCACTAGCTTTCAGGTTCAGATGCAAGAGGCGTCTTTACATGTACTCCAGGATTGGGGGGGGTGGGAAGGAGGTGCTTTAATTAGAGAGGGTCTGAGAGCTCTAATTAAAGAGCCCACAGCAAAACCTGTATTCAGCGTCCCACGCTTCAAACTGGTGGCAGGGGCACTTTAACTAAAGCTTGTCAAAGGAGCTTTAGTTTTTGAAGCACTGGGATGCTGAACTCCCTCCCCCTGCTCGTCGACCGGTGGGACCAGAATTTTTTGACCTTACGTAGGTGGGATGTGAGGTGCAAAAGGCTGAGAACCACTGCTCTGGGGGACACCAAATGACTCTCTCCACTGTCAGATCTCTGCTGCCACCTCCCTTCTTGTGCAACACCTCCCCGGCACATCCGGCCACCACAAGAAGATGGAGGGGGCACGATAAAGACGCCTCCATTTCCAGATCGCCTCGTGCACCAGTCTGCCCCACTGCACTGGTGTGGCTGCACTGGCCAGCTCCTGCCCCCACTAGTGAAAACGCCTCCTAGATAAGGCTGAAGTTGGTTGCTTATTCCTGGTTCCTTATTCCCGGTTCCTTATTCTCAAACCTTATTCCCGGTCCCTTTTTCAAAGTTAATCTAGACCCAATAAAAGCTTGTTATTAATGAATTGCACATCCTGAAGAGAGAGAATGTCATTAGCTCTACTTAATATGTAAAATAATCCCCTCCCCCCCCATCAAGTACAGAACCCCCAGGAGCATCGAGAGGGAGTCTGGGGTGGCCCAAGAAGTATTTTGCCCCATAATCCCATCTGAATCGGACCTTCATTTGGGGCTCTGTGCTTGACGCGGAATATTATTTGACATATTAATTGGGACATGTGCAGAGCTAATGAAAGTCCCTCCGGTGAGAGTGTGTAGTTCATTCATAACAAGCGGTTATCAGGTCTAGATTAGCTTGGCAAAACGCAACACCCGCCTCCCGCCTCCGCGCCCCCTCGCGCCACCTGCGCACGCACCCAGCGGACACCGAGCCCCGCGCGGAGGAAGCTTGTCCCGCGCCGCGCGCCGTCCGGGAGGGGCTCGCGATAAGACGGCGCCTCCCCGGCCCCAGCGCTGCCGCTGCTGTCGCTGCTGTCGCGCTCGCCATGTCGCTCCGCCGGGCGCTGGCGCTGGCCGCGTGCGGGCTGGCCGGCGGCTCCGTGCTCTTCTCGGCCGTGGCCGTGGGGAAGTCGCCAGCCAAGGACGCCGAGCCGGGCCCCCCGGGTCCCGCTCCTGCCCCCGCCGCCCCGGGGCTGTTGCTCCTACCGCCCGCCGCCGCCTCCTGCCCCGCGGGCCCGACCTGGCTGGAGAGACCCACTGGCGCTGGCGTCGGCTACTGGGACAGCAACTGGGACAGGTAGGGGCCACGTGCGGCGGGCCGGGGCCGCCCTCGACGGCGCGGCTGGGCCCGCTCTCGCGCGGGATTCCCGGCCCTACCCCCGCGGGCTGGTACGTTCCTCTGTGCTGTGGGGGAACGGCCGTTCTAGGGGGTTCACCGCCGCGGGATGGTACATTCCTCCGTGCTCACCTCCACCGCCCATGGGTGCCCCCCCAGAAGTGGTAGGGTCCGGCCCTGCTTGGGAGTGGCCATGTGGTCGGTGGGGCACCTGAAGGGCCTGTGCTGTGAAGCCGCGGGCCTCCTTCCATGTGCTGCTGCTCACTTGGGCAGGAGCAGAAGGGACTGGGTCCCAGGACGCCTGGATTCCATTGGTGGCCCTCAGGGGCCTGTTGGGCAGGTCCTTTGGGGCTCCCCGGTTCTCCTTGCTGGTCTGGAGACTTTGCACCCATTTGCAAAGTGCTTTGAGAGCATGAAGCGGAGGCAGCAGAGAGCTCTTGTCCTCAGCATACCTGAAACGCTGGGACCAGGGTACACAGCTAAACCACTGCTGGGCCCCCGGGGCTGAGCTGCCAAAAAGACGAACCCAGAAAAATGGCAGGGTAGAAATCCACGATTATCACTCTGTTTCCTGGAGCTGCCTGCAGCAGTCGCTCTGGGGTTTTCTCGTGGCTCTGAGCTCAAGAGACAAGAGCACTCGCTGCAGACCTCGGTGGAGTGGCTTTTAAAAATGGGGTAATGGATTTTTAAAAGGCATGATGCACAGCCAGCTGCACAAGGGACAGGAAAAAATCAGTAGATCCTTTGATCCCAGAGCACTTTGAGCTCAACATGGGGGTCTTCTCATTGCCTCTGAAGCTTCGCACCCCCTGCAGTGCGCTGTGGTGGCAGGATGGCTCGTGGCATTGCTGCACTCCACGGCCTTAAAGAGAGGATGTCACATAACCAACGTAATTAAGATGTGTATATTGGTAAAATTACCTGGGCAGAAGTACAATGGTTTATGCCTCTTCAGTAAAGTTTGTCTTGGAAGCACCTAAACACTTTGTGGAAGTATCTTCTCCATTTCTAATTTGGATAACTCAACGCTTCTCCTCCCTGTACGTACCTATCACTTGATCCGTATTGGCCAGTACAGACAGTCTGCTAAACTTTGGCATAAGATAATGTTTAAGTCCCACTGAACCCACTAGCAGAAACTCCTGTAATAAATAATGACTCAAGTGAGTGATGAAATTTTATTCATCTTTAGGCTGTGATGATAACATTTTGTTTTAAAAATATCTTTTTTTTTAGAACTAAAAACCTGTCACTGCTGTTGTGGATGACAAAAAGTTGTGTCTTGACAAATACTGAGCCTGCTGCTTTGTTTGCCTCTGCAGCATAAATATGCTTAAAGGCTTCTTAACATTTTTTGAAAAATAATCTCTGGCAAGGCTTTGAACTTAATTTTGTGAAACTCTCTATAGAATTGCCTGCATTCAGCTGACTGATTTATTTATTTTTATTATGCTTCGCTGTTCAAATGTGCAGATATAAGTATTGAGCTTTGGCTCATGTAGCTCCTATCTCACGGAATTATCCCATCAGAGCGATTTGTATGCCAGACTCCTGTTTTAATAACACTAAATCCAAACTAAGCTTTAGCAGGTGTTTATTGTATAATACCTAATGTTTTTTAATCTGAAACTAAGTCAAATGCCTGCATGAACGGTGTTATGTAGGTCTCATTTTAAAAACCTTAAAAAATAATACTGTGTCTTTTTTAAATGCAGTTATTTTGGCAGCACACCTTTGTGAGAGTATCTGGTTTAATTCTTGTGCTGATGAAATTGCTTGACTATTACTTTTTTTTCAAAATTTGTACACAATATAAATTGATTTCCAAGTATTCCAGACAATCCTGTACCTTTCCCTAGTAAACTACTTGACCGTGTAGCTACTACACATTGTTCGCAAACTGGCCCCAGTAGTATGATGCCTCCCTGACATGGAGGGGCTTTCTGTAGGATAAGTTAGATGGACCAGTTCCCATCCATTCTTGCTTTCTTTACCCAAATTTACATGACAGGCCCATTATGAACTTCTTTCATTGAGTTCACCAATGTACTCTGACATGGCACCACATTGCTTTACTAAGCCACAAAACTCATCGGGTTGTACCGGACTTTGGTTGGATTCAGTATAGTAGTCTGCAGGGTTAATAGATGTATTCCAATATCAAACCATTTTAAAGGCCACATAAACAGGAGTTTGGCAACTTGAAGATCGTAAAATCCTAAATCCATTTGTAATGTGTCTTAATCTTAGGTGGCTCCTCTGAATTGTACTGAAATATTTGCGTGCAAGTCTTCTCTTACTTGTTGAGGAATGACTTTGAAAAGTACATCTTTTTTTATCATCAGTTATTTCTGTAACATCTAGATGATATGTTGCATGATAGGTACTAGATCTAGGTGATAGTCTACTACCCTTGTTAATGTCTGCAGCTAGCTAATTAATTCTGATTAGTTTATGCACTAACTTGTCATTCTCTAATATACTGTGAAAGCTTGTGTTCTCAGACTTCTACAACACTAGCTTAACCATGTGATGAGAGTGTTAGTAACAGGTAGTGCAGCCTTTTCTGTACCTACCCCAAAGGTGTGTTCATTAAATTTAACAAGCAGAGTTAAGGTAAAGTTACGGTTGCTAAATATGTAATTATACATAGGTATGAAACACAGGACTCTAGTGCCTCTTGG
Source organism: Crocodylus siamensis (assembly GCF_052110815.1). NCBI lineage: Eukaryota > Metazoa > Chordata > Crocodylia > Crocodylidae > Crocodylus > Crocodylus siamensis. The sequence goes on from NC_143403.1 coordinate 61,382,403, forward strand.
AAGAGCTGACTCCTGCAAACTTAATTCTTGATCATCTCATCTAAGTTTGGGCAGAGATGTAACTATACATTTTTACCAATAGATCTCGAGGCTAGGAATGGTAGGCTAAATAGATGCAAATTAATTCAGTGGCTTTGTTTTCATCTTTCATATCAATCTGATATTGCAATAAAACTGGTCTACTGCATTGATTTAAATCTGGTTCTCTAAAGCAAGCTTGGACTTTTCTCTACTTCCTAGAGAGAGGTACCTGGCAGAGCTGCAGTTTTCTGGGAAATAAGAGTAAGAGCTCTGCTAATGTGAGAAATCTAGTTTAAAGCATCTCATTTCTCTTTAGAAGCGTTGTGCTTCAAACTTGCTCAGTAGCTTTGATTCTTGAAGGCAGCACTTTGATCTTAAAACTTTTTTTTGAGACTTGTAAGAGTAGCCATTAGCAGGCATGCCAACAGGGATTTGCTGCTTTAAAAACTTCCTAGAACAGACTGCATAATTGGTTTCAGTAACATTTAGGCCTTGGGGGTAGTGAATGTGAAAAGGGCAGCAGTTTCAGAATAACCAGTCCTTGCTGTTTTAATCGGGTTGCAGCTGATCATGCCTAGTAGCGAAGATCTGTCCAGTCTCAAACTTAGTAAGGGCTTTTGGAGGAAGGTAGTCCTATTTCCAATGTGAAAAATGCGATTATTTGTTTTGCAAGCCTTAAAGGACAGTAGCTTTTGAAAATGTCTTCTGTATTAAAACCCTCTGAAGATGAATGTAGTAGTGCAGAAAATAGCATCAGGTTGCACTCCTTAGTGAGCTTGACATTGAGGTATAACTTAATGTATGGTAATATCACAATTGCCTGGGGTCTTTACTAGTATAATAGGAAATACTGGTATATACGTTCTCCATGGTGAATTGCCCTTCCAGAGGTTTTTCTGAGCCTGTAACTGCAGATGGCTCTCAAGTTCTGTTTTACCTGTCTATCTTGAATTGATACAGTTCACTGGAAGAAAAAAAGGAAACCCTGTTAAGTACAAAAGAGGACTCTTCTTTGGACAGTAATTTTAGTGGTTTCCCCTTTTAGTGCTTTATTGTAATTTGAAAGGGAATCATTACTGAAACATCCTATTAAATTGTTTTGGGAGTAACCTTCTTAAAGGCTGAGCAAACTCATTTATTAGGAGGAATGCATATTTTAAAATGAAATAGTGATGCTGACTTTCACTGTGGGTACTTCTGACTTAGCTGCTGTTTAACCAGACTGATGGTTTTTTCTTCTCTGGACCAAAGTAGGTTTTATTCTGCCTAAAGGAAGATACTCATGGTAAAATGCTTTAAAACTGCACAGAAGTATGTTTAACTAACAAAACAAAACACAAAAACCCTGAAGTAGCAAATCCTGTAATACTGAAGAAAGTAACTGCTCTGCGATCAAGAGCAGAATTCCTTCTGGGGGTGGAGGAGTGAAAGGATTTCTGTGAGATGGAGAAGAGAATCGCTGGAAGCTCTGGATGGGGTTGATGGAGTGCATATTGATGTCAGGTGCAGGCAAGCAAAGGGGCAAACCTAGTGATAAGCATTAGAGGCAAAGAATAAGGTTATTCTTTGCCTCTTGTCCTTTTGAGGATGACCATCAGTTATGTCTGCAAGATGTGCATGATCTGTGCAAAGAAGGATTAATGTTCCATGTGGCAGAATGAACAGGATGATTACAGTAGCTCTGAGGGGGAGAATGACGAGAGGCTGTACCGTAATGGAGGGACATGGCTGACTATATGAAGGAAGCACCAAGTGATAATCCTGTATTCGCATTCCTTGCTGGAAACTGGAGATAGTTGTAATATCTCTGATATGGTGTTTTGGTCTTCTGGGGGGTCCATGCAGCTTAAATGTCTTGGGAGAAAACTCTGTAGGCAGGAGTGGCTGTGTACTAAGTTCTCTGGATCTTTCAACCATTTTCAGTCTATTTCCAGTTTCTAGCTTTGTGTGGTTTGCACTGGCAGAAATCTGGCACCACAATGGTGAAACAGATGGGACAAGATGCATTGCTGAGCATCTCTTGAGCAGTGAAGGAATGATGGGCCACGGGGATCTAAAGTGCCCTCTCATCCTCCAGCTTCAAGATTACAGCACCATCATAAGATGGTGTAAAGAAGAGCACTTGTGTGAGAATAGCTTTTCTGTGTAGCTTGTCAGCAGCAGACATGCTATTTATGTTGGAATAACTCTTCAACTAGTGCACGTGATTTAGTTGGACACTTGTACAGTGCCTAGTTTGGCACAGATTATGCTAATACACTTGGAGCACACAGGTCAGGCAAATACCTAAGATTTAGAAATGTCATATGAATTTAATGGGCTTCTGGAACCCAAAGACTATTTGTAACACTCACTGAAAAACTCTTGCCAGTATCACTCTGGTAAATGCCCTTTCCAAAATACATGTTGCATGTTGAAGATGTGCCCTTAAACCTAGGAGACAGAGGAAATTCAGACTTCAGATGCATCTATTCTCTCCAGCCCTTGACACCTTGAAGTGAAGTAAGCAAAGGCTGGTGAGAACCATTCTTTCACTGCTGCGGCCTTCTGTTTGGTTTATGCAGGAGATTCGATCGGTGGGTAACTTTGGCCATTTAAGTATTGCAATGTCTTCTGGTACTAATGAAGGGACTAAGGAGGGTACCATGTATTGTGCTCTGAATTTTCAGTATTTCAGTATCCAAATGATACCTTGAATGCTAATTGAATTTTAATTTAGTATGGGGTGGGGGGGAGGAGTGAAAGTAAATGGGATGCAATGAAATGCTTGAGGATGCTGTAGAGAATGGCGTTCTTGCCTGCAGGTGTCCGTTAGCCAGTGCTTCTAGCAAACCGTTTCAACGGATGATTAGAATGACTGCACAAATATCTGTTTGTGCTACCAGTCCCTCTTACACTGGTTGCTAGGTACTAGGTCATTTTCCTGCTAATCCTGTTTCATTGGCTGGAAGCTAAATGAACTATTTCCTTCCCCCTCCTGCCTCCCCCCATGAACCCAGAAATATACTTAAGGCAGAAATGGACATTTTGCTGCCTTGAACTGGCATTGTCTGCTTTTCTTGCTAATTCTGTGGCAGTCTGTGAATCATGTTGCTGAATGTGTTGGCTGCTGTTCAGTCTTCATGGTGATCTGATCTAAACCAGGAATCTCTGAGTTGCAAAATCAAGGTGTGGCTGCTTGCTTGGTCAGATAAAATGAAGACTTTTGCTTTGGGTCCTGCCCCTCCCTCCCAACCCCCATCTACCTTCAGACTTCCTCTTTAAGCATCTGATACCAGAGCTGCCATATGTACTTGTTTTTTGTGAGAAAAGTGGTAACTGTTTATAGGCAGTGGGGGGAAGCTAATAAATCGGGTATTTCAGATTATGCTCTTACATGTGCTCTTCAAGCTAATGAAATTGAACTTGTGTGTACTTTCACATAGGCTATGAGGCTTGTCTACACACTAGAGTGGTAAAAAAATTAGTGTGTGGATAGTTTAAATTGGAACACAAAACAATCCTTATAGATTTATGGATGTTAGGGGCTGGAAGGGATCCAGCCCCCCCTAAACTTGGGCAGGAAAGACTGCACATCTGTTGACTAATGGTAACATAATAGTGGAGGAGAGGTAATAATATTATACTAGCTTATTTTTAACCAGTCAAGAATTAAGTGAAAGCTTAAAACCTTAGTTTTGCATGTCAGTTCTACCCTGTTTGTCTCTAGTGAGTAGAGAAAATAACTTTAGCTGCACCAGATACTGGAACTAACAGAGAGATGGAGTCTACGGTCAAGAAGCATGCTTGCTCACCTTTCCTTCTGCCATATTTAAATGTATTCCTTTCAATATTTTTAGACGTGAACCACTGGCTCTTGTTAACCTGAAAAAGAAAAATGAAGAGACTGGGGAAGAGGAGCTTGCCTCTCGCCTGAATCACTGCAAAGCAAAAGCTACCAGGCACATATTTCTTATCCGCCATTCTCAGTACAACTTGGACGGCCGAGCTGATAAGGACAAAACTTTGACCCCCCTGGGTATGTGACTAGCAGCGTGTTGGATTGTACACCTTGCACTGAGAAAGCTCTCTTGCTCTATCACTGACCTGAATTGTTAAATCAGCTGATTCTACTCTGGATCCCTTTGCCGGCTTCCTAGTCTGCAACCTTGGATCCTTTTAAACATATGTGGGCACTTCAATAAGCTTGTTCCTCCCATTATGATTCCTATAAAATATACTTGGGCATGCATCAAACATGCCTTTGCATGAGTAGCAGTCATATCTTAAATCCAGTGTGAAGTTTTAACTTCTCTTGAGATTTTGGGCTACTTTCAGTGTACTTGGCTTATTTAAATGTCCTTTGTCTGAGATTTTGAACTAAAATACAGATCAGTGTGATTGTCTTTATCATGACAAACTTAGAAAAAGCATTCATCCCTTCGCCTCTCTGCCCCTGCTTTTTTTTGGGGAGTGGGAGGGGGGAGTCCTGTTTTGGGCCCAACCTTCTATTATGGCAGTATTTCATGTAGCTGATGTCACAGAATGAAATCTATGTCTTTTTTTCTTTCCATTGGTGTGTTCATAGTCAGGGAAGAAGTATACGTGCTTCTTGCTGCTTCCTAATTTCTATTGATGCACCTGGGAATAGTACTAATAAATTTCTATTTGTTGAAATGAGAATACCCACTGTTTGTATATTAAAACTAATTAACCTGTGCTTGGCAAATACTTATGCCTAGGTATCAAATGAAATAGCACTGACTAACTCATTAAGAGTGCCAATTTCATTAGCACAAGCACATTGACACTTTTGCTCTGAGGAGGCAAGAGCTTTCCTTAGAGTGGTGCTTGAGGTGCAGAAGATGTGGTGCCAAAAATGTTGATGCTCTGGGTTTTACTAGCTTTTAATTTACATTTTAAAACAGATTAAAGTGGCTTTAAATAGAGACGGCCTCAGAGAGCAGCTCAAATGGGGCAAGTTCTTGGCCCTGAATTGTCTGGCTTTATGCCTTTCGGATGAGCTACTTCAGTTCTGTATTCTTCCATCTATCTACATGCAAGATGGGGACAGATAATTTCCTACTACCCCTGAGTGCTGTGGATTTCCGAGAGTAACTTACTACCACTGTATGGGTCGATGCATACTTCTGTGGCTGTTATTTCAAGAAAGTGTGTCCAGTAGCCTTTCTTCTGCACTCCCAAGTATGTAGGGGTGCTGGCAAACTGGCCACCTGCTTGTGGAAACAGGGAGGGTATCTAGATTGCCATACATATAGGTACTGGAGTGTTATAGCCTGCAAACTTGGTCTGAGTTGGTAGTGATGCTACCAAAGGTACTTTTAATGTATTCTTTCCAGCCAGTGATATGAATCACAGTCAATGGTAGAAGAAATGGAGGAATTATTATTTGTACTTAGCATCTTACAGACACTTTGAAGGCTATTTCTGCAAATACCAGCAACTTACTATATAGCTAATATCACTTTAAGGTCGTGAACAGGCTGACTTGACTGGGCACAGGCTGGCAAGCTTGGGGTTGAAATTTGATAAGATTATCCACTCCTCCATGACCAGAGCTACAGAAACAACAGAAATCATCAGTAAATATCTTCCAGGTAAGTGGTTTGAGAGCATTTTGTGATTTTGAGTAGAGTTCTCGTCGTGTACAGTTTAGTTGACGTGCAGGCCGATGGACAAAGATCTAGCAAATAGTTTGGGATTGGGAGTGTCTGCTTCTACCCCTGTGGTCTTGGTACCAGTGTAGTGAAAGGGAGAAAATGATAACTTTTGCCTTGAGAGTATGTAGGAATAGCTACAGAACTGCTACAACTCTGTTGGCAGGAAGTGGATGCACCAGAAAACCTGGTATACTTTAGGCTAGAGAGAAAGGCAAAGGTGACGCATTGAAAGGTGCTATGCAATTTGACTACCTGTATACAACAGTGGGAGTACTTGGTCCCAAACTCTGGATTATCTTGGTGGCAAAAGTGCCCAATTTATTCACACAAGTATGTGAGCAAAACGCACAAACCGTTACGATCATCACCAGATCCTGATAGACTGAATTTTTTGTTCAGGAATCTGTCTAATAGTCATCAAGTCCAACTTGGAATATAGATTAATGGCATTTGACTGCAGATTAGAAGTGACCTGCCAAAAATTGGAAGTTGAGGAAGGGAAGAGAAGTGGTGAATTTAAGTTTATCTGTAGTCCCTGAGCATAGGTTTAATAATCCTCCAAGCAGCATCTTCCAAGCAGAACAGAGCCTTTCTTCAGACTAAAGCAGCATTTCTCAACCTGTGAGTTGTGACCCAAAAGTGGAAAATTAGGTTGCAAGAATATTTGAAAGGGTTGTGGACAAACTGTAAAAATGGATCAACAAACTTTTTAAAACTGGATTTTTTTTATTTTTATTTTTTTTGAGAGAAAAATGTGGGAAACCATGTCCTTCCCCTTGCAGGCTATCAGAGTTCCAGCCTGCAAGGGGCTGCTTAGTGGGGCCCCCAGGCCCCATTTCCCACCCCCTACCCCACACACTGGAGGGCTGGGGCCTGGGGGTGGGGGCAGTGCGTCGGGAATGAGGGGCACTGGGTTGGGATTGGCCATCGGTGTTTACAAATGCGTCCTGGTACAAAAAAGGCTGAGAACCACTGGACTAAAGGAGGTCAAATTTTAGAATCCAATATTAACATGTATTTAGAAAGGGAAGTCTTTGCCTGCTCTCAATACTTGATCTGAATTCCAATAGACAAAAAGGTGCAAGAGTGAATGTCTCTGCTATTTGAAGTTATCAAAGATCCTTAATGGGAAGCCATATAAACCTAAATGTTCAGATTTTGCTTATGACCTAATGGCTTCTTTGAATATAGAACATGAAGAAATGTAATTTTATCTCTTCCTGACTAAAACCATGAGCCTGTTTGTATTGGCCTATGAAGTAATGATTCCTTCTCTTTAATTTCCAGGGGTCAAAAAAATTAGCACTGATCTGCTGAGAGAGGGAGCTCCTATAGAACCTGATCCTCCAATCTCTCACTGGAAGCCGGAAGCTGTGGTAAATTTTTATATACAATTTGTCTTTGGGCATATTTCATGCAGGTCTTTAATAACTGTATTTTTTGTATTGCTTGTGTGCAGGCCGTCTGCTAGGCCTCCTATGATCCCATGCCTTTTTCTTCTCTGAGCACATATGATATTTGTCCATACCTTAAATTCTCCTTAGTAGTCTCATGCAGGTTTTGAAGCTGAACTGACTTCTGACCCTTCAGAAGGTGCTGGTAATGACCTGTGCTGGTATGATTTGTATTTAATGACAAACTCTTTGTTATCAGCAGTATTATGAAGATGGGGCTCGCATTGAGGCTGCCTTCCGAAATTACATTCATAGAGCAGATGCAAAGCAAGAAGAAGATAGCTATGAAATCTTTGTCTGCCATGCAAATGTGATCCGCTACATAGTTTGCAGGTAATTGTGATGCAACGAAGATTCATCTGCACAATTAAAAGATTTTTACTAAAATTGATTTGGTGCATTGTGGCATCAGGCTATTATAGCTAGGAAACTGCTTGAATTTTGAGCAGGGTAAAGGTGAATAGTGAGGATAAGTGCTACACTGAGCAGCTGTTCCTACATCATGATGGGATTAAGCTGCAGATATGAAAAAGGGATTTAAAATGTGACTGTTTGCAAGGATCATAGTAAAATAGGGCTGAAGGGACCTCACAAGGTCATCTAATCCAGCTCCCTGCTCAAAGCATAATCATCCCTGACTAAACCATCCCAAAGCGGGTATCTTAACTGGCTGTTCAAAGCTTTCAGAGATGGAGACTCTACAGTTTCTCTAGATAGCTTGTTCCAGTGCTTGATCACCCTCAGTGGTTAATGCTTGACCATTTCTACTGAATGATTGTGAAGTAAAAAGAGAAAGATCTCCCAAAGGTCACTGGGAATTGAAACCCATTTCTAGGTCTCGGTGGTGTTTAGGTACTAGTGGTGTCTTACGCTTCTCCAGTCCTGGCCCCCCCTAAATATGGATTGTTGCGGAGAAAACTAATCAGATAGGATTGGCAGAGTGACAGGGAACTGCTGTCTCCTGCTCCTTGGCTATACACTTGCATCTCATTGGTGTCTTTCTTTCTGAACTTGATCTCACGATCAGTAGTTCATGCTGCCTTAACAGTCCTAACTCCTATTGTGGGAACAGATCATGACTCCCATAGCTAAATGAACACATTATAATAGCATTTAAGGTTGAATGAAAGTTGGGGAGTGTCTGGTATTGGGGCACAGCTGGTAAATCTGTTGTGGGAGCGAAGGGTCGTGGGGGGGGGCAGATCAACACCCTCCACGGTGAGGGAGGGAGGGGAAGGTACTGCCCAGCCAAAGGAGGACGTGGGATGGAGTCATGGCTCTTTGGGTAGGGGGGGACACGCATGTGGCTTCTGCTGCTGCACACATCCTGGGAGGGCATGGGGGGTGGGGGCAATGTACCTCTGGACCTGTTCAAGGCAGGCTGGAGCTGGGACTATGCTAGACTCTTCTTGGCAGGGGCTGGGCCCAGGGTGGGCGGCAGCGGTGCTGGGAGGGGGCTATGGAAGTGGCTGCAGCCACCTTCCTTCTTGTCGTAGCCCCCTGGAATGCCACTCCCAGTGCTGCTGCTGCCCGCCTGGCACAGCCCTGATTTAACATACAGCCATTTATCGGCCATATTACTGCCCACTTGAGGCTGATTTCTAATGCAGCCAATGTTTCTTTATATCAGTACCTATCTGCTATTGGACCAATGTATCGGTGTGCTTCTACTTTTCATTGCAGTGCTAATAATTACTTGACAATGTCTGTTTTCACTCCTGGAATAAGCTAGAGTATTTTTCTGAAGTGTTCAGTGTGTGTGGTTTGTTTGGGTTTTTTTGTTTGGTTTGTTTGCTTTTTTTACTTCCGGTTTCCCAAAGTTCTCTGAATTTACTCTCTTTCCCCCCTCCCCCCACCTCTATAGCTCTTAACTCCAGGTCCTGACCTGACTGCCTACCCCTTTCCCTTTGTTCCCTCCTTGCCCTTTTTTGAGATCTAATTTAATAATAGCTCAACTTCAATACTGTGTGGTGATATCCTGTAGAAAACTCTTGTGCAATAGTCAGTTTTGACTCATGTTGACAATAAGTCTGAGATGAAGTAGTCCAAGGTATAGCTTTTCAAAAGCAGTTTTGTGAGTGCATGAGGGAGGAGAAGACAAAACTCCATTTGAAAAAAGTTAGACCTGCAAGTGTGTCTACCATTCAATACTTGCAGTACATGCTCCGGTTACCGTGGCACAGACTTCCCAGTAGGAGCTTGCATCTTCACTGCTATCGCTGATGCTAATTTAAATTTAAAATTCTTTTTGCTGTGGCCTTTCTTTCCTGTACCTTTCACTTCTAGGCATGGAGCTATAGTACCATGGCTCTAGGCAGGAGATTTTGCATGTAAACTGTTTGATGCACAGCTTTACTGGGGTAGATGTTTCCATCTAGCAGAGAAGAAAATGACCAGCTGCATGCTCATCTTCATATTTGGTTACAGATTAACTATACCTATTTTTTTGCCTCCCACCCAATAGAGCATTACAGTTCCCCCCAGAAGGCTGGCTTCGGATGTCCCTAAATAATGGCAGTATAACACACTTGGTGATCCGTCCTAATGGAAGAGTGGCACTTCGAACACTTGGTGACACAGGATTCATGCCTCCAGAGAAAATCACACGCACCTGAATTAGTATTATTGATGGCCATTCTGGAGCTACCTCTAGTCTCTGCACTAGTATGTTCAGCTACAGTACCACTAGATTTGTTTGTAATACCAGGTGTGATGCTGTTAAAATTGTATTCTAACTTCCTGCCTCCTTCACACATGCCATGCCTGCCTTTCAGTCTAGAAAAGAAGAAATTCCGTTTTATGTATGGAAGAGATAAAGTTGCTCACTTAAATCCAGCAACCTTGCTCTGAGCTATGAAGCATGGAAAGACTAAATAATTTTGTTCCCAGTACAACCAAGCATGCCAACTGCCTGGCTGTAAAGTGAAAGGTCCTTTTCCCTCTTTAACCAGAGCTTGGGTTTTTTCCAAGGACTTTGTTTTCCTTGTAGTAAGGAGCAAAATGTGCAGATCCTGCTGAGAGCATCCTCTATCACGCCAAGCTTGATATTGAAGACGAGCAAAGCTGCTTAACTCTTGCAGAAGACATGGATGATTTGTGTAGAAGTTCTGCTGTACAGATGTGAGTGGCTGTGCTTTCAGTGCTATAGAGGGATAGTTACACAACTCTTCTGCTTGCTGAAGTCTTGTACACATCAGTGTGCTTGGTGGTAGGTATATGTGAAAGAAGGATCTGCACTATGTTCACAGTGGAGCTTCAGTGCTGTATTAACTGCTGTCCAAGTTCAGCATTTTCCCCCTTCTCAGGAAGAAGTTATTTTAAATAATGTTTGTTTAAGCAACAGTCTCTTACACTGCTATTATCTCAAGTCAGCTTACTCTATGGAAGTGACTAGGGAACATATATAATCTTCTGTAATAGTAGAAATGGAAGAAAAGGAAAGGGGAAGAACAAATAGTAATGTTTCAGGCTCTTTCTCCAGGCAGATGCTAGCTAGAGAAGACGAGCTAGGGGAGGGGAAGTGCTGAAGAGAAACTCATCCCTTCCCTCCCCTCCCCAGTAGATTTTATGTAACTTTAGTTTTTTCCTTGCCTTTCACAGGCAGATTAACTGTGCTGGCAGAAGCCTCTTTCAGGGTAGGGAGGAACATCTTAAGGAGAGAGCAGCCGGTGACGAAGTTAAATCGCTGCTTGTCAATGGCAAGTTATCAAGGGATTATAGACACTCCAGAACCTTCTAGGGGAATATGTTCAGGCAAAAAGTTCATGTACTTTTATACAGAACTAAAGCTGGTATTCAAGGGTGATTGCAGCACATGCTCTATTCCCTTCAGGGTGCCTGAAAGGTGGCAGACATGGACCAGATAAATGGTTAGGGTGCTGAAAGCTGCCATGCACCAAAAACCAGGGTCCCTGAACTTAATCGGGTGATGGCAGAATCCATCAAGCCTGAGATTTTCCTTTTTAAAAATCTCTTTTTAATTAGTTTATTCATCTCTTTCTCCATTGTCAGCTATCCAAAGCTTTAATCATGGGAAGTCATTCTCTAGGAACTCCTGCAGCTGAAACCATAAGCTTGATGCAAAATACTGTGCAACACAGATGCCAGTTCAGTAAAACTGGGACTAGTAGAGCAGCTAAATCCTGCAGGAGAAAAATGCACATGGGGAAAATTAAATGTGGGGTTGTTAATCAATGCAAGAAACTGTAATTTATCTACTTTGTTGGCTTTTTAAACGTTTTGAATAAAAATAACTGGTCTGGCTCTTAGTGGCTTAATTTGTGGTGTTTGGCACTAGGAGCTATACAGTAACATTCCAGAAATGTGACATTTTAGAAATGGTTAGGCTAGGATTATTCTTCAAGCTCTACCACTGTTATGGAAGTGGCATTGTAACTACTGCCATGGATTCAAGGAGTATATTTTCTCTTTTTAATGGGCTGAAGTAAAACTTTACCCCTAAAGTCTCTCTTTATGGGCAAAAAGTTTCCTATATTTAATATCCCATATTATCCTTTTGAGTAAAGCTGTGGGGTTTGGTGGAACTTATAGGTTAATTGGTACACGGTATGAGGAAGTATTACATTTCTGTCTAGTCTTTTGATCCATTTGGTGAGTTGCCTGCCAAATTATGAATACAGTAGTAAAACAGATGATATGCAAGTACACCTGCCATCTTCAAAGCAGAAGGGCAGTTTTCACTCTCCAAGAAAAATGGGCAGCTTGCCTATCCCACCATAGTTGTAGCAACTAAATACAGCACAGCATCTTTGGCTATTTTCCCTAGTGTACAACTACCATTTGTGGTATGAGGTCTTACCTGGGGTTAGTAAATACATCAGCATTATCTACCCATCAGCAGTCGCATACTCTTTCAGACTTTCCCAGCCTAATCTTCCATTTATTTAGAAATGGCTAGAGACTTAGCCTGGGTAAATCTACAGACACTTAATAACCATATGTTCATTTACTTGTGAAACCATGGCAAGCTTTAAAACATAAACCCATCCCTTGCTTCCTGCAAAATCCTTTACACCCAACTGATCGATAAAAGTTTTGGCCTTGTCAACAAACATCCATCAGTGATAGAGATACCAGTTCCCAGCATTTCTCCCTACAGGGCTCATGCATCTTTAGCATTTTCATACTTTGCTGTTTGCCTTTTATTTTTGAGGGCACTGGCATATTCCTTATCCCTATTCATAGCCTTTCTGGTATGAGTACCTTTGACAAAACGGTCACACTGTTTCCAATGTGCTAGCAGTCTCAGTACAGCAAGCTGTTTGAGGAACATTTATAATATTTGACAGTTTGCTGGCAGATGATCAGAAGGAAGGCTTTCCATTTGTTTAGGGATTTCAGGAGTTTTGTTGAAATAAGTGGGAAAACACATAAGTATCAACCTGCATGTTACATGGTGATAGTTTAAAGAGCAGGGAGAGGCATTTTTATATTTTCAGTCAACAGATATAGCCTGTCAAGGGCTGCAGCCAACAGCCCCACCAACACTAATTCCAGTAGTCTCTCACATGCCCTAAAATTCTTTGAAATACAGTTTCCACTACTTACGGCAGTTTCAATGCAGCTTTAAGCATATAACATTATTGGCATTCAGTGCTCCAGGTAAAGTGACAAAGATTGTGGTCATACCCCATAAATCAAAGGGTTCTTCATTCCTGACTGCTTTGTGCACTTTATTTTACTCTAGCACATGTACATACACAGTACTGAAAGAACCATATCTATGTGCAGGTTGGAAGGCCAGAGCATATACAACAAACTTTTGGACACATACAGCAAAAAATCAGCAACATGTGTATTGGAACTCTTTTAAAAACAAATATTATATTTTAAAAAAGAAACAAATATAATTGCCTGGTTTAGAGTACAGCTTTGTACCATTAAGACAACAATATACCTGGCTGACCTCAGCAACATGGAGCACAATTACCTCCATCCCTCCAATGTGGCAGTTTCTTTTAAATGCCAAAAATTCAGTGTTCAGGACCAAATCTAGTATATGTGAAACATGTTCTGAGCCTTTATTCTCTTTTACCAAAATTGAGGCACCACCTCAGTTTTGTCATACAAACAAAACTTGAACAATGTATGAAGTTCGATACTCTTCACTCTGTTTCACAACATAGACCCATATTCTCATGCACCTATGAACCCATCTTCTACCTCCAACCCTTCTACTACCTGCATATTTCAAATGGAAAGAACAACACTGGTAGCTACATCTCAGTATTTTGACTTACTCGACATAATAAAATGTATCCTTTGCATCATTAAATAGCAAACTGCTGCCCAATAAAGGCACAAAACTAAACAGTTCTAATCTACATTTAAAGTGTCTCCACAGACTCTCCATTGGAAGATCTTCCTTCTTCAAGATCATAAAGAAATACATGGTTAATTTTAAATAAATGAAGTTAATATAATGCGTTATAAAGTTACTTCTTAAAAACACAGTACAACAAATGGGCTAAAATTCAAAATTCCAGAAGCCATTTCTCAATAAAAAATATCCCCACCCCTACATAACTCTAAAACATTAATTACAAACTTGTAGTCAGAAGTCTTTGTGCCAGAAATATACATTAAAATACAAAAAGCATATAGTAATAAGCAGAAAAGAAAATAGAAGCTAGTAATAAGGTATCAGGATTTAGGCCTCCTGAATTTGTTTATCAACAATATTTCTAAAACTAATACAGAACTTGTTGTAAATGTACATACGAGAGTTTGGAGGGGGCCATGTCTGTTGACAGGCCTGTTGGGTATTTTGTCCAAACTTTCAAACAATAGCAGGTTTTAAGGTTTGGATTTCAGAAAGAAAATAATTTTCCTCACTAGTGACATGTTTTCAGCTTTTGTGTACACAAGCAAATGATTGAGTGTGTAACAATAAGCAATTACTTGCATACTGCACAGTGTATGAGGCTTTAGTAGATAAACTTTTCATAATTTAGAAGTTACAAAATTCCACAGACTAGTGACAACGTAGGAATGTGTCTGAAAAAGACCACTATGACCAAAACAAAACAAAACAAGCAAAATGCTACTTATGGGAAACTTGATTCTTGAGAGGAGAGTCTTAAAAAGGTGGATCCTACAAGAAGTTTTTGGGTTAATTTTACTGGTGTTAGGTCATTTGGCAGAACAGTTCTTTCTAATATTCTTATAATTGGAAATAGACTCAGTTTAAGCCATCTATTTTCCAAAATTTATATCTGTTACTCTAAAGTCTAGAGATATCTCAACCAAACCATTAAGATTCAGAAAGAGCTTTTAGAATTATTTTCAGTTCCTAAGTCTTAGAGGGGAAACCACAGTTTATGAGCCCATGAATGTGGATACTTTTTCTTTACACCTTTTAAAAGCAAGAACAATATGCTAATTTAAAAATATGTTACAAAAGGCACTATTAAGCTTGCAAAAGCGTAAGTGCAGTTTGGAACTTGTACCAAACAATGAGCATATTCAAAACATTGTACAGTTTGTATATGAACAGTCACTTTATAGTATGCAACAGCCAGCAAACCTATCCTTAGGCAATTTAATCCATCTTCTAATGCATTAATAGTCTCAGATAGAGACACAATATCATCCCACCTATTATTAGTGTTCCTCTAAACATGTGTAAGTTCTTAAGGATTATTTTTATTTTCTTACTTTATGGGGGTTAACAATAATACAATTAATATTTTCTACCAACTTTGAATTTTCTGTTAAGATAATAGTTGTGTTTTTAAACTTTAAGGAAAAACTGTGTAATAGGGAACTATGTTACTGGAAGCCTCTTCTTAAGCACACTACAAATCACCAAAATCTGTATTTGGCATTCTGAATCAAAATTTAGGACATTCCCGATTTCAACACTGGACTATGGGATTCATTCTTAAATGGACTAAAGAATGAAAATTAACTGTAGCTAACAAAGGACAGTTACCACATCTACATTACAGGCGTAACAACAGGTTGTATTTCAACAAAAATGTCAAAGTCCTTATTCATTCCTTCTAACAGAAGACTAACCCAATATTATGGGTTTATCTGTTAATCTCCATAATATAGCACAACAAATTGGACCTTTAAGATACACTGCTGGTAAACTTACTTAAATTATTGCTGATGTGCTTTTGTGTAATTACTATTAACATTTGCAAACAGTAAAACCTTTGTGGGAAAAAAGCTGAGCTTTTCATCTTCAAACGCTTGCATGTACATCAAATTTCTATTGTGACCCTTTCCTAAAACACTCAGTGCATGACATTTATTTAATACCCACAGAATGAGCAGTGACTCATAAAATTGTCAGTCTGCACCTCATTTTGATCTCTTCTTACTAATCAGACAAGTTCTTAGCCATGGACACATCACACACCTGGTAATCACATTCTCATTCAAACAGGAAAGCCATCTCTCCAATTTAGTTTTTAAAAGTTCTTCAGTGCAAGTCTTTCTTTTTACAACAAATGGAATATGCATTTAACTCATTTTAAGTTCCTTCTAACCTAGAAATCTGTTTACTGACACTGTGCTTCATTAAGGATATCCAAGTGAAGAGATGCATTTGCGGGTGAATAGATTCATATTGACAATTACACTTCCTGTACAATAAAGAACGCTATTTCAACTGAGAATTGTTAAGTGAAAGGTTCAGATCACTGCTCTACTGTTAACAAGTGTAGGGGTTATTTATTTTATAGCTACTGAATAACTGAGTTAACCACCACTTATTTCTTGCAAATCACCAATAATCTATCTGGTATATGGCATCAAGACGTATTCAATTTTTACTATATATTGGTCCTCAAGATGAGGATAAATAAATAGCCAAGTATGCTTCTTTGTGTCACTTTAGCAACACCGTACCTTCTTCCCCCCTACTTTTAAAATGTAAATATAAATTTAAGTCCCAGGAAAATGGACCATGTTCTAATGGGTGGGTGGTTCTGAAATGTGATGCAGTTTTAACAGGATGTGGTTGACATATGCTGGACTGTAACGTCCAGGACTCCCAAAATCTGGAGAGAACGAAGCAGCATTGCCATATTTCCCTGGGCTGCTCATCACTGGACTGTTTCTTCCTGGGCTGCAGTATGCTGAAGTACTTGAAGCACCTGCGGCAACAGGCTGGGACTTGAACCTTCCTTTCAATGATGGACTTGGCCAACTAAAAGAAAACAAAAAGAATTATCATCATCTGGGGGTTTTTGTTTGTTTGTTTAAAAAAACACCCATTTATTAATTGGTGAGAAAGCAATTTGTTCACTCGTTACCACACTGAGCCTAACGAAAAAGCATCAGAAGAGAACAGATTGAACACTCAAACAAATGAAGAAAAACAAATATAAAAAAAATCAGCATATTGTATCAGACACAAATGTATCATTAAAACTGGCAACTGCAGATCCAAAAAAGTTAATTTTTCTTTAAAAAGTCTGCATCTCATTGGTTGAAGCATCTGGTCAATTACAATTCAAAATTTTCTGACTTTTCGTTCAAGAAAAAAAAAAAAAAAATCTAATAAAAGACAAATTTCTAAGGATGAAACTGCTACAATGCACAAGAGTTTTTACCTTTCTTTTAAAACAATTTTAGACTCACTGCATTTTTTAAAGAAACAATTTGTTTTAAGATTGCATTTAGTTTTTCAAGGAATCCTACAGCCAATTAAATAAATGCGTTCAACTCCAGGGGCTTTCACTGTAGTTCTTTAAAAAGGAAGAGAAAAAGCTGTCCGGTTGCCAAAGGAGTTTACAGACAAATGCATTCTGTATGCACTAAAAAGTCATATTTTTAAGAGGTTTTTTAAATGAGATTTGGTCAACTACTTTTGAAAATCTAAGGTTAAATGTTTACTTCATTACAATTATCAAATGCTTTTTTCTGTAGTTTCATGTTCTAGAATATAACTATCTGGTCCTAGGAAGTGGACTGGGCAGCAGCTATTTCCAACTGCCTCAGCTTTAGCCTTTTTCCACCTTGCCCTTCAACACCTAAAGCCAACAGGTCACACTTCTCCCTTTGCTGACCTGTGCTCTTCTACCCCTTCCTATTCTCCAGCATGCTACTCCAGCTTTCCTCCCCCAGAATTCTCCCACCCCAAACACTACAGCTATTTGAAGTCAGAGGAGCAGCTCTGTCAGGTTCCTGGCCATTTGTTCCCACTCTTAACACCTGTGTCCTTCACAAAATGCAGAGTAAACTGCAATACACAGCATCTGTGTTCAATAATAACAGATTACAGCCTTGATGACCAATACAACAAAGTTAAATACTACACTTTTTAAACTTCTATATTCAACCCTGAGAGTATTTAGAAGTATGTTGCAGGAAATAAGGAAAGAAGTCCAATGTGAATAATACCAATTTAACCCAAAGGACCAGCAAGCATCCAACAAACAAGAAACTTAATTTGGCTTAATTTTTAAAGTGTATTAGTTACAAGAGAAGTGAATACTTTTAACCTAGATATTTGTACAGTGTGGGGCCTGATATTCCACTTATCCAGGTACTTTTGCAACTGGCAAACTAAAAACATGTTGCCTTTTGACTCTTACTAAATTTGCAGAAGTACCTTTGCCTGTCAGAAGAAGAGTAGGACTGTACAGCATTCTTCCAGTTGTAAACAACAGGGTACTTCTGCGGGTCAATCTCCAGTCCTTCTATAGCTGCTAAAACATCACTATCCAGTTTTGATGGCTGTTCCCTAAAACAAAGAGTTAAGCAAAAAAGAATTGTAATCGCATAGATAACCCTACAATGTCCATCCACCCCTTGGTTCTAAAATGTTTCTAATCAATACAAGCCTACAAATCCAATTACCTCTTTACATTGAAAATTTTTTTTCCAAGCATGCCTTGATATAAATAAATGTTGCCTGTTCATTATGTTTCAAGCTGCAATACAGACCAATAAACAGAGGAAAGCTAGAAGAATGTCCCCGAATTCACTATCATAGTCCTTAAAATAGATTACGCACTCTTTTAAACTTAGGTAAGGCAGGCTCATAATAATCAAGTCTACCAGATAAACAGAAGATAGATACCTCATAGGCTGAGGTATCAGTTCCTAACTAATACCAGAAGAAATGTTGAAGAGCCGTCTTTCCTCCATGCCCTATTTGATATGCAGTACTTTGACAGATATGCATTAGTAGAAAACTGTATCTCTGGTTAAAACATTTTAAAGAGGTACTTTTTTTCAACCTGATTTCAATAAACATGTTTTAGCTTCAAATAATCTTAGTCTTGCTGCAGTTAGCATTATGAATATAGCATTTAATTTTGTATTTACAGATCAAAAACAAATCAGTTAAAAAACAAAACAAAAAAAAACAAACTAAAAAACATGACACAATCCAATTCATACCCTAGGAGGAATAACTTCTTAGAACTTTTGCTTGTGGGTGCAGTCTGCACAAGAAACTTCTGGGAGGACGACTCTTGACATTGTTGTGGCTTGTTATCCTGAATACCTGGTCCCACTGACATTCTCTCCATTTCTGATGGCATTTTGCTTTCTGTCCTTAACTTTGTATTGCCTGGCTTTCCTGTAATTCCTGGCTCAGAAGAACAGCTTGCTATGGGAATTGCTGGGCAAGTATCTTGCTGATCTGTGGATATTTTGCCCTGGCTCATTTCTTCAGCCAGAGTTCTTTCATTCTCAGTTTTTGCAACAGTTTGATTTAATTTCTCCCCCAAACATTTTCCTGCTACTGGTTGGTCTTGGAAAGAGAGTCTTTCAAACTCTGTCATTAAATTTGTGACGGGAGGTGTAAGGCACTCTTCCCTATCGCGCTTCCTGTCGCTGATGATCCTCTCATTTGTCACAGGACTGCAAAATCCGTTTTTATTGGAAGAAACCTCCTTTTCATAGTGCCTGGAAAGGGAAGACGTTTCTATAATGTTAACTTTGTGCTCCATTGACAAGATGTCACATTCCGAATCTCCAATAGCATCTATACTAGGTTCCTTGGACGCAATTGGCTGGCTATTTTTCCGTGCTGCATTTTGTCTGTTTTTTATTTCTTCCAAACTCATGTCATCATCATCATCTTCCAGAAATGCTCCAACAGAAATGGAATTGCTGCACTTTTTACCCTTTCCTAGAAACAATTATATTGAGACACACATGTAACAAGTTTGATAACAGAAATCCTACCAGGCGCAACAAACAACTACAGTCTTTATGGTTTAAGATAATTCCATTATTCTCTTTAGATATCCATTTATTGAAACCCTCTATAATCTGACCTAAGCAATGGCATTAGCTAACTTCACTAATCCTATAATCCAAAATGTCAATACTAAAAACAATGTCCAATTTACAATTAGGAAACCCTTTCTAACTAGGAGAGTAAGCACCGGGACAGATTACATTGTAGAATCTACACTACTAGAAGTTTTTAAGCATATATTGTTTTTCCTCAGATGCTTTAAACAGAAATATTCCAGCCCTGAGTAGGGCACTGGACTACATGACTTCTAGATGTCTCTTTCAGCCGTACTTCTTTTTTATATAGTTCTAGGAGTGCTGAAATAACAACTAGCAATCTAAGAAACTCATGGAAAACCTGTGTTGTACTTTACTTAATGGGTGTCCTTTGGCCCAGTCAGAGTGAATTACTCTAAGAAAACTAATTGGGCCATATGTACCACAAAAGCTATTCTGTACTCCACAAATTAATTCCCAGACATTGTGGGTGAAATCCTGACTTTACACAATTTTTTCTTTGAACTCAATTAAGGAGTTCAGGTTTATACATAAATTACAATTACCAGAACGAAAAAAAGGGGGGGCGGAGGGGAGGTTAACAAAATGTATTTTGGTAACGCAAAGTGAATTTTCTAAACTTGTATGAGCTATTGTTTCTACATTAAAATCAGAATAACATTTGTATTATGAATAAATATCTGCAACCAAAAAACAGGAACTTGACTTTTTCCCCCATCCATTCAAAGCCTTTATTTTGTATATTTATGTATCCCTTTTAGTTCTGTTTGCTCTTTTCTTACCAGGAGGATGGGGAGTTTTATATTTGTTGCAGGTTTCATTTTCTCCCATTTCTTGTTGAGCCTTTTCGCTCATTTCTCGTTGACTCAGGTACTCTTCTAATTTTCGCAACCCCTCCTGGGAAGACAGATCAACAAAACAGCCCAGAAATTCCCAGTATTCAACCCACGGGAACCCCAGCTCATGAGCTAACTCCCTGCAATAAATAAAATAAAACGAATCATTTGTGAACACATAATAAATTAGTATGACATCAAATTAACTAAACATATTTCATCAACTTTCACTAGGTCTATAAAACTGCAACTCTGCAAGATGTAGGTATTCTGCTACAGTTGACTCTTGCACCAACAATTAATAATATTAAAAATATAATCTATTTCCAATTCTTTTTATACTTTTTCAAGATTTACCTATATATATTTGTGTGCGCGTTATACAATACACACACACTTTACACATCTACTGCTGTGATTAATTTAGTATCAGATTCAGAGATGAATGATTCCTGGCATAAGCATTTCTTTGCTGAAGGTTTTAACATCATTGTTTTTTAATTTATCTAAAAGAAAATACATTTTTGAAGGTGGAAGGAATCCAGCCACCACTGATAATAAACTGCCTCAGGTTTTTAGGTATGAGTAGTACCCAAGTCCAGAGAACAGTTTAGTTGTTAGGAAGCATCTATACACATAACCCATTCGGAGATGAACATTTTCTGTGCCACCCAACTGGAGAGAGAACATGATGATACTTTAAGACCTTTTCCATTCCATACATTTTCAGCATTGTTCATCTTGCAAAATAATAAGGCAGTGCTTGAGCATAACCACTGAGACCATATTTCTGCATTGTCCAACATCCTCTCAGAAACTAGACATACGAGTCAGAGTCCACTCCACTGACTACATGAGAGAAGTTCTTGTACATGATATTCTGACTACTACTGTTTTAAAATTCAAATTTGTTTTCCCTTCCTAAGCAGTTAGCTAGGTCTTACTTTCTGAGCTAAAGAAGTAGTTTGTTGATATAAAGACCCAATCAAAGAATACTTAACATGATTGTGGAAAGGATTTTTCAATTAGAAGCTTCTCTTTATATTAACCATTAGCATGCCTTTAGTGCTGCAGGGTTTTTTTAAATGCTTGTCTGGCTTGTGCTAAAAACTTGTCTTTTTTCATGCTGTGGTTTTCGGAAGTACCTTCCAACTCTTTCAACGCCTCTCTCCAAATCAGATTTCCTGACATTGTGAAAAAAGCCTGCTCTCTCTCGAGGTGGAGTCTTCCACAGCCTGCGAAACTCTTCTGCCTTCAAAACAAGAAAGTGTTCAGTATATACATAGCAAAGTATATCAGACACGTTTATGTGTACTACAGCTCATGTCTCGGCCTATAGGCATAAAAGGTTTTGCTCCAAAGAGATGTTAACCTGCTCAGTGATTAATTTACCTGAAAATACACTGTTTAGCTATATCAGCTATGAGGTATGGCTTTTTTTTTTTTTTTTTTAAACACACAGTTGCTGCCATTCAAACATACCTGTTTAATACTGTACATAGGTCTCAGAAGTCCCAGATCTTGAAGAAGATATTATCCATATTTACACATTAAAAATGACCACAATTTATAGCTTCCTTTGCTAATTTATCATGGTGCAGGATAGTTCTAACTGACCTTCCAGAATTATTTCTATAGGCAAAACTGCAGTATTGTTACAGTTCTAAAACATTAACTAGCTTTGGTTTTACTGATGGCAGTATGCATCATTTCTAGACAATTTAACATATGTTGTTTTCCAAGGCTGTCCAAAAAGCCTCATTCATTGAGAGGTGTGGTGCTTTAGAATAGTAAATTCCCACCTTTTTGGCACGCGTGCAAGAAATTAGACCCATACCCTCCCCAAGTGCCACTATGATCCCTTCCCATCTGATCTGCTGCTCTGTTTTCTGCTCCCTGCCTGATGCTCCTAAAACATCTATTCAAAAGGTTTTTAAAAAAGGTACCAATGTTTGCTTAGCCTTTCTGAAAGGTAAAATTCATGTTTTTACTCCTAAAATAAAAATAATCTTGACAGTGAACCCAACCAAGCTTTCCAAAGGAAATAAGCATTTCCTCCAAATGAGCCATCGGCTAGGAACAAATTATACTATTGTGAAATCCATGTGACAAATAGAATAGCAAGACCTTAAATCCGTACCTTGGATGGGCTCATTGGACCTGCAAAAGCTCTGACAGATAAGACTGGATCTTTGGGGCTGCCAGTGTATCTTGGTAAAGCTGTATGGGAATTACCATCTGACTGATCAGGTGACCAAGGTGCACCAATTACAGGAGATGATGAATTGTCTTCTGCTTTCAACAGTGGAACGTAGTATTGACCTAAAATAAAATGGTATGTGACATCAAGAATCTAACAATGCAGAAGCCTGCTGCTTCTTTCTGAAATACTAGACATGCATACACCTAGTTAAACTTCACTAGCCCAGCTCTATCTGTAATTAAAAATTTGCATTTATAATATCTATTAAATATTAAATGCTGAAATTAGGCAGAAGGCAAGGGCAAGGTGGCACCACATAGACTAACTTCTTCAGATAGGCACGAGGTCAGATGCTACGATGTAGGTTATAACCTACAAAAGCTCATGCCTGTCTGAACAAGTTAATCTGTAAGGTACCACCACTGTGTCCTGCCTTCTGTCTAACTTCAGACTAACATGGTTAACTACCTCTCTCTGCTCATACTGCCAAAATGTTATACCTTAGGTGCCCCCCTTTTCAAAAGTTAATGCAACAGCAAATACATGTGCTTCCTGACAATGACCAGTTTTGAAACCAGACTCCTACACCCAGTACATATGACATTTCATAGGATAGGCCCTAACAAATAAAATTAGATGAATCCTTAACATTGCCCATTCAAATACTTGTAAGCAAGGAACCTAAATTTTCTGCCTCAGACTCCCTATCAAAAATGTTACAAGGGTTACCATCTGTACTATATAAAGTACTGATACACGTCACCCATTTTAAGATCTTTTTCTATTCCTTTTCAGATTTAGAGTTCCTCCTACTGGAAGAGCACTATGTCAAAAAAAGGTACTAAATACTGCTGAACACAAGTATGAAAAAAGATGACAAACACCAAATTATTTTTTTAATTAAAATTAAAAATTAAAGCTCTGAATACAAACCTTTCAAATACTCTTTTATTTTCTCCTTCAGTTGCACAGATTTATTTTTACTTCTTTCACAAATCACCTGGTAAAAGAAATATTACTAGTTAGTGAAGTGTAAAACCAGTCTCTCCTATAATCTTCTTGGTAATATTCCAGTATGAGAAAGAAATCTTCTCAATCTCTAACATGGAGCAAATCTAAAAAAAGTTACGATAGATCATTAAAATATACCCAACAATACAAAAATGCAACTAGGAGAGAGGAAATTCTAGTGAGCTACAAACTAGAATCTTCCCATTGATGCTATCATGCACACTAATTCATAATAAAAATGCATCTTAGTAAAGGTCCCAAGTTTGCCAGGGAATCTGTCTGAAACCCCAAATTAAAACACGTATTTATGTAGGACTGAAAACAGTCATACTCTCCCAAAGTACAACAAAAGCATAACTTACTTCTGCTGGTGTTTGATCATACTTGTTTCTTGGACTCTTTGCAATATCTGGGTGTGAAGTAAGCACATTTACCACATCCAGATTCCCAAATTTGCAAGCAAAATGCAATGGTGTATCAAATCCCTGAAAAAGGAGACAGAAAAGTATTATTATACCTGTGCCTTATTTGAAAGTTCCCAGCTTCTCATTTACCATTTAACACATATTTGGAAAACACAGTATGATCAAACCCGTACACTTTTCTTTCACCTTCAAAATAGGCTGTCATGCTCAATCAACAAGGTCTTCCCAGGAAACTGATTTAATATTTTTTTAAATCCTACACAACCTGTTCATTCCAGCTATTAGACATGAACTCACGCAGACACTCATCTCTCCCTTTTATTAAAAAAAAAGAAAAAAAAAAAAGAATTCTGGCAGATGTTTATATCTCACCACTTTATCCGGGGTATTAAGATAAAGGTCAACAATATATCTGATGCGCTTCTGCAACATGACTTCATCATCATCTGGATACATAAGCAGCATAAATTCAGGATTTTCCAGAGTGTCTAACAGCAGTTGGCAGATACCAGGTTGATTCTCTTTGGCAGCAACATGCATGACATTATACCTACATCCTTCCTGAAAATAAAAATAGGGATTATAATCATTAGAAATCTAAATGGCTTGCTTCCCATTATAAATTTCAGAGGTTTGACCACAAAAATTGGATAAGCCAAAACCAGTCGCATTTTTATTCCCTTCTGAATATGAAAAAGTAGCTTAGAAGCAGTAATGAAACTAAATATCCAGTTTTGGTAATACTTTTAAAATTTCTGTTTCCTTATCGCTGATTGTACTCTGCCTTCAAATCCGCTAAGTATCTAGGTCAAATTCAAGTAATAAAGAGGCAAATATGCCTAAACAAGGTGCATTAAGGTATTGTCTAACATGCTGCAAACTTTCATATTTCTATTTAACAACAGAAACACAATTTAAAAACCGTTTGTTACCATAAACTCCAGGTATTTCTACAGTTCCACAAAATTAAGTCAGACAGTCCCTTAAACTGGCAGTGTTGACCTATAGGTACTGCACCTACATTCTGTATCAGTGGTTTTCAACCTTTTTAGGCTCAAGGCACCCCTCAGAAAATGCCAAGTCTTAGTTTTGATTCCTTTACCAACTGTGGAAAAAATAAGAGAGCAATTCTTCTGTTGCAGAGAACTCAAAGTCTGTAACAGACCAGAATGTTTTTGTCATTATGGATTCCTATTTGAAACCTCTGTGTTTATTTTATGAATCATATGTAGGTGTTTACACACCTAACAATGCTAATATGGGGTGCCAATGTGCGGCACCTCACCACACCCTTGTGGAGATCACTACATTTTGTCAATTTGGCAGGAAGAAAGCAAGTGATCTGTATTCCATCACATGCTACTAGGATTGCTTAACTAGCCCTATTACTACGTAAAGAAGGCTGTAATTGCTTGGAGCTCATTAATAATATATGACAGGAAAGCTAATCAGTACTGAATTACAGGAGGCTATGTAATTACATGAATTACATGTGACAAACTGCTGCTGGAGTGACCCTGGTACACCAAAGCTTCTCTTCACTGTTCTGCTGCACGTCTCAGGGAAGAGGCTAGGAGGTAACTCCTTACCTCCAGCAAATCTCAGTCTTCATGACCCCTTCTTAGACCTTGCAGTTGCAGTACAGGAAGTCTGCCAGCTTATAGGGCATTTCCCTAGCTAGAGGACTAGACTAATGCTCTCATGTCAGGGGCTTCTAGACAAGATTTTTCCTCAAGAGGGATCTCTTAACAATCTCTCCATCCTTATTTTTCTATTCAATTGTCAGGGAGCTAGTGTATTATGCAGATGAGTTCCTTCCCCCAGATATGCATCTGTCTGACAGGTTAAGTGCTCCTCCTAATTCAAAACCATATTCAAGGAAGACACTGAAATTATTCTAAACCCTTAATTAAATTTCCCCTTATCTATTAAGTATTCAAGAGGAGGAAAGACATCCCCTCAGGCACAAGACTTCCTTTCGACATGTAACCAGCCACTGTTTGAGGTTAGTGCCTCTATTCCAGTAAGGATCTCTCATGGTAGCATCATGGTAGCATCTTTCATCGGACCAACTGTGTAATTCGGATAACACTGGATGAGCTTTCCAGTGCAAGACATTCTTTGTCAGATCTCTGATCACAGGAAACCAGGCACAGTATAATCCACTCACATAAACACCAAGAGTCTTGTCACTTTCCAGGCTAACCCATGTGCATATGAATTCTACGACTAGTTTCCTCCTTTTCTCCTTGTTCAGTAGGTATTCATTTATACCACGGCCTCCCTGAGGTTGGGATAGTTACTGCCTGGAGATGAATATTCCTGTCACTTGATTTAGCAATCAACTCACCGCCTAGTTTAAGATACATTATAAAAATACATTCATATTCATACCAAACACCTTGGTTCATACAAGGTTAAAAATGATAAAATTAACTTAGGTTAACACTTGCAGTAAAGTGAGACCAAATACTACACTAGTAAATCCAGGCTGTGGAAGTGGCTGTGTATAAGTAATGTACCCCAAAATTAATCCTGGATTTGGGTGCATCTGTGACACCCTCCCTTGAGAGTATCTGCTCAAATTTTGCACTCCTGCCCATTTGGAGCAGTTGTAAAACCAAAAAATAGGTGAGAAACAACAATTACTACTCTTGTTTCAGAAAATAAGACATCATGTTTTTTCTTTAAAACTGCCAATCTGAAGAAAAAGGGTACAAAAAAGAAGGAAAAAAAAAAGGAATAATCATGGAAAAGTTGCGCACTGTCATGTTACCTTTTCATTGACAGGAGATATTAGTCTAACACGATGGATCTCTGCAACATTTTCAGTGTTGGTATTACTGCATACTTGACAGTTTTGCTCCTAGGCAACTGCTTTCTGTCCAAGTACATACAAATTTAAAAAAAAGGCAAACCAACAAACAAACCCTCAAAATTTAACTCTTACAGGTAAGGGCAAAAGAGTTAGGTTGTTTCTTAAAACTAACACAAGCAGGTAAAACACATTTCTGGTTTGATAAAGTAAAAACGTACCGAATGGTACTAGCTTTTTGATCTCAACAACGGAAGAGCTATTAAAGATCTCCTCTTGGAGAACTGGTGCAGAGCTTTGGATCTGGAAATACTTTCATTGCTTCTGAACTTCCTTTTATTAACTACCCACTGTTTTCAGATACAGTTTATTTTAGGTAGCGTCCTGGTGTTCTCTCTGTTCATTTCATGGTATGGTTCTAATTCTATTACTCTGCTTCCTTCTTAGTGAAGATGTTCGTGGCCTAAGATGATATCTCTCTCATGCCCCAAGAACATACTACTTCATTCACTTCTACTGCACCAGTCACACATCAATTTTTCCATCGAAAAGAGAAGTGAAAAGATAAGGCTGCTAAAGCACACACTAATCTCAGGTTTATCAAGGTCTCTGGCACATACCATTCTATACAACATCAGAGTGTGACCCTAGGACACTAGTTGTTCTGGCGATGAAAAAACGTCTTCATTAAACAGAATTCTGATTGAGCAAAGATGTCAAAATAATCAATATTTCCTTCTGCTTTGGGACTGAAAAAACCCAGCCTAAGATGACCAAGATGACAATGCCTTATCTGGCTGTTTCCAATATCTATGGGCAGATCAAACACCACAAGGATCATCAATTAAATGGATTTTTTTGATGCGTGTCACACTTGCTTCTTCAACAAGAGCAAATCGATCACTTGACCCTAGATCAACCAAATTACTAAATCAAAACCAGTCAGAATAGCAGAGTAGCACCAAAAATGAGAGGGCCTCAGTCTCTTTTGGTGATGCTGACATACCCACTTAACTGACTACTTACAGATCAGGCACAATACCAGCTCCAGATGGAGTAAGGCCAAAACCTGAAACCATGGATCCTTGTACTACATTATGACACTTCCCCATGTCATTTTAAGGCTGCAGCTTGTAAACTCTTCCTCCGTCTTGCTACTTGCTAGATTTAAAGAATTATTAAGAGGCAGTAAGTGGTATTTTTATGCGTGAGCAAACCTTATAGCCAACCTGGTCCCAACTCTTTTTCAAGGCACAAACCAAATCATACCTCCCTTGGAGAGAAAATACCCAAGAGCATTCACCATTTCTTGAAGCTCTGGATGCTTCTACACTTTGCAAGTAGGAGGAAGAAGAACCGTTGCTGCAAGACCTAGCGCAACACTTCAAGCAGGCTATCACCAGAGGACAAATTTTCCAAAAGAAGTGAGTGTATGACAGCCAGGGTGTGGACACATGTATCACCTTTGAAATATTTCAAAAAAGTGAGTCTGAAATATCCTGACTCACTTTCAGAAGCATCCTGAAAATGGCAGAAGCACTTAAAAAAGTCACCTGAAGAAAACAAGTATCATTTAGAAGCACTTCAAAATGAAGTGCTTCCTGTTATGTGTGCATGCTCTACAAAGTATTACAGGAAGGGGCTCAGTACTCCAGTATCCCACAATTCTCTGGGCTAGGCTGCCTGCAGAGACTATGTAAACATGGTACTATTTCAAATTAAGCAGAAGCAACCAGTTACAGCTAGCTGCAGGTACTGGCTTCACTTCCAAATACAGTGCAATTAAGTGAATGAGTTTCAGCATCAACTGCCACAGGGCTTAGAGACTGCAGGTCTTGGTTTTGTCGATGGTATTTTTGAAGAATACTTTATTTTGAGGTTTGAGAAGAAAGAAAGGAGAATAAGAGGGTTATTCCAATTCTACTTTGATAAAGGATGGAGAATCTTTTTACCTGCACAACAGTTGGGTTGTCCCCAGATCCAATCAGATAGCGTGGATTACTCCAGATGAGTTCTGAAAAGGCAGCTACATCTCCTTTCTCAACAGCTTTCCGAAGTTTGGCAGTAAGGTCCTGCGTACGGGGACTTTTATAACTGTTAGCTCTTTCTTTATTAGCCGTTTCCATCTCAGGTGAACATAAGCTATCTATCAAAACAGAAGTTTAGAAGTGTTCTTAAACAACTCTCCCCTATGACTAATGCCTTCTGCTACTGAAATATGCTTTTTTTTTTTTTTTTTTTTTGGAAAAAGGTCTGTCGTTTTAATACAGGGGATCAGAAAATACACAGAGGATCAAAGAAAAGACATTCATGAATACTAGAATGCTTTAACTGGGGAACAAATAAAACTTATTTTGTTACGTGGTAGCATATGCACAACTTGACAGGATTGATATAATTTATAATATCAGTAGTGTTTCCATCCAGAAAAGTTGTACAGTTTATACAGAAAGTTAAAAATGTGTTGAACTTGCCAAAATTCTATCAGGCAATCAGGAAATAGTGAGTGATGCTGAAATTTTATAATTTTATTCCTGAACCACTTGGGAAGCTTAAAGTTCTACAAGCTGGTTACATACGGTGACCATTTTAGAGTCTTGCTAATTAAATGTACATCCTTTGGAAAAAAAAAGTTAAACCCTCCCACACCTTTTCAGATAACAAGCAAATCCAAGCTATTTCCAACACTTCAACTTTAGAAAACCTGCACACAGTAAATTGGTTTGAACTGCGCATGAAACTCACGACATCTGAACTGAACTCTGACAAACACAACCAATCCCCCCCTTTATAATAATATGAGCTGAGAACAACTAAAAATAGCCAGTACTTTTAAAAAAAAAAAAAAAAAAAAAAAAGCTATACTTTTTTCTTCCTTGTCTTCATTCAAAAAGCAGTTGTTTTTCAATAGGTCCTCCAACTCCAGTTTGTTCCTTTCTCTTTCTTATATAGAGTACAAGGGTGGTACAAACTGTCAGGATGGCAAAAAAACCCCAAACACTTTAAAAATAAAGACATCTTTGTTTCTTTGGCCCTCTTCCCCGCCCCCCCCAATTGCTATAATCATCATCGTAAGTGAATAAAAACAATTATTGCCATACAACTGACCTGCAGAATTATCCCGTCTCAGGCTTCAAGAATACCATTTTAACAGTGTGGGAATAGAAACATGGGGTCTTTGGCCTATTTCTAGCTTTTACTGATGTTACGAAACATGGTTAAATATGGGCTGTCATTTTTCTATAGAAAGAGACAACAATCCAACCTGGACTGAAATAATGTCTGATTATGTATTTAGAACTCCCATTTTGCTTACCCCTTAAAGAATAGAGGTCTAAAATCATTTTAGTTTGTTAAGAACCTAAAGGAATCTGAATTTCTGAAGGCTCTACCAGCTAACATTGAATCAGTTGCAAAGTTTTGCAATTACTTTAGAAATTCCCTTTTCTCTACCTGTACATATAAGATTAGGTATTCAGCCTATAGAGATGTATGCCTTCACTCACCTTTGTTAAACAACGGTCCTATTTTCACCGGGGATAAAGAGGACTTGCTTGGAGATGGAAAGTAATCACATATTCCTTTAGCAAATTTCTCTGCATCTTCTCTATTTGAAAAAGCTTTAAATCGGGAGCCTTTAATCATTTTAACAGCTTGCAGAGCTTCTTTTTTATCTTCATAAACGTGCACTCTCTCTGGAACAGGAAGTGGAACCAAAATTCAGTACCCATAATTGGAAACTTCAATGTCTAATTTGCTCACAGGAAAGGATTAGAGATCTCATATTAGCTTTTTAGATGGTTCTCAAATTGTGTTTGCCTACCAAAATACATACTTGAAGGAACCTGTAATAGAGGATACAGTCACTGTAGTGATAAAGGGCCTTTTTAAAATTTTACCTCTGATAAACCAGGTAGGCTGTCTTTTGCCAACTCCAACCAGCAGCAGTCGAGATGGAGTACAGCATCTGAACTTTACACAATCATGTACTTAACATTCATGAACTGTTTAGCATTTTTGTTACAGAAAGATCTACTATGAAAGGGAGCCACAATCATAACTTGAAGATTTCCCAAAACAACCTGAGAGAACACCCAAAGTCTGTGTCATAATCAAGCTACTGTGTTCAATGCTATATTTCTCAAGAAAGCCCTATTCTTTCAGAGCAAAAATAAATACTGTTGTCGCAGAGACACCAGAGAGCATTCAAAATTGTAATCTCATAACTAAGTATTACCTTATTGGAGCTTTAATCAAAAGAATAATAAAGTATTAACTGATCCAGGGCTTTGGATATCCACAAGGTAAGAGGAAATACAAAGAACTCAGTAATAAAGATTAACAATGTCTTCCATTCAAACTCACAAAAATAAGTTCTGACCGATGGCTTTTTCCTTGGGCATAAAAGTCGAGAGACAATAATGGGAAAGCATATTTCCTTTACCTGAGCTACAGTAAGTAAAGAGCTTCATGCCTGTCAGCTATTACGGTAATACAAACGGCATGACTTATAACCTGGATTTGGCATACAACTGCAGTTTTCCCTTTCACTTCCACAAAACGGCTAACATTATCAAGGCCCGAGGCGCAAAATTTCTAAAATAACGAACAATTACTGTTCATATTTGGAATTCATACAAAAAAATATTATTTAGAGATCTGAAAGTGCTTAGCAATGAAAATAAATAATTTCCAATTTAAGACGACACATGAAGAAGCCATTACAGAACTAGGATGATTCCTGTTCCCACATCCAAGGAGACTATACAGGCTGTACATGCATTCCTGGAAAACGGTGTATACCTCAAATTTGCATAAAGAGAACCCACCTTACAATGTAACAAACAGGGATACATTCCAAGACCTCGACTGTACTGACCCGCCAGACCCATTTCTACAAGACAATTTTGGTACTCACCACCAGCAGACAGCACACACAAGCACAGAGCACTATCATAAATGTGGACAGCAACTACAGAAACGTGTTGCAGACAATGAGCGAGGAGCACAGATCCACACGGGAGACTATTATGATGCGTGTCACTCCCACAATGCGCTGGACAAAGAAGCTAACCGCGGGCTTCCACCACACTGATCGTATAAGAGTGAATTTACCTCGCATATAATGAATTTTAGTATAAAAAGGGTCATCGCTTAAGAGCGAATTTGCACATACGGAACTCTTATAAAGCGAGGGAAACCTGTATGAGATGGGTTAGGATTACTTTAATCGCTGTTGTAAAGCACCACAGAGTTACAACGCATTACGATTTAATCTTTGCTACTTGGAGCTGAAGATACAAGACAAGACTTGGAAAGTCTCAGATTGTATAGTAAGTCTTTCTAAGAACAGACCATTTTATACCTATTATATCAAACCAATGCCGTTGCTAGTGTTGAAATAACGTGATCTATTCCTTATTGGGGACTTTGGCTGAGAGGAAGTGAGAAAGGGGATGAAGACGTTCAACAGTCCTATAGCAACTCTGGTCAGTCAGCTCAGAGAAAATTTACTCTAATCTCCAATGAGCTGGATGCTCTAGCTCAAGTGTTCAAACTTTTCAATCTGTGGACCACCTGTTAAGGTATTGTCTTATAGGCCTATTTCCCCATTAACTAATCAGTTATCAGTGAACTGTCTTTTAAAAAAAACAGTAGGAAGGGCTCCCTGGATGATCACGTTGGAAGCAAAGCTCTATATATGCGAGTACTGAAAAACTTGTCAAAAAGCTGGTAAAAACCAAACCAGCCAACTAAAGGAAGTGAAATTTATGTACAAAAGATCCCACTTGCTGTTGTCCAAATACAAACACAGCTAAAGATAAGTTATACTATTCTAGGACTGATAGAGTTTATTTTTAATTTATTATTTTAAGGTATTTGCTCATACTCTTAATTCTCTTTTGAAAAATGTTTCCCTAATGTGAACATTATTGATAAGATGTACCAAAGTTTCAACAAATACTTACTCCCAAGTTGCCCCACCCTACAAAAACAAAAAGAAAATGCTAGCTAGCAAACCCTACCTAGTAGCCTTATCTACCTAGTAAAATGGCAGCAGTACCCTCAAACTTGATGAGCTTTGGGTAGGCAGCATCCTTAACTCAAAGCAGTGTAACTGCATCAAGGTAGCACTGCAGACAGACCAACTAGAATGACACTTGCAAAGCTGCTTACCCAAACCAAAGTAGCATGCAGACATGTGGAACAGTGCAGCATGTTCAAGAACACCAGTGGCTCTCAGTAAATGCAATGCATCACAGATATACACTAACCTCTGACCTCAAAACATAGTTAAACGTACATAAATGCAAAAGCAAATTACCATTTCTTGCCAATATGTCATCGTAAACTGGGCATACGCCGTAGTACAGAGGAGGCTCTTTAGATGGTGTTTGAGCACTTATTTGTGAGTCACTGTGTACTACTCCACAGCCAGATGTTGAACAGTTC
The DNA here is from genome assembly GCF_052110815.1 of Crocodylus siamensis. NCBI lineage: Eukaryota > Metazoa > Chordata > Crocodylia > Crocodylidae > Crocodylus > Crocodylus siamensis. The sequence continues at coordinate 61,415,527 of NC_143403.1, forward strand.
TCACGCATAACAGCTTCCTCTTCTGGAGGGTTCAGACCCACACTGTACCCAAAGTCACCTTCTTCAGAAAAGTTACCATGACTGTTGTGGTTCTCTGATGTAGATTTCAAACCCCTTTGTGTTTCTGATTGGCTGCTATTTGACGCAGGGTTTCCAGAGGCTTCATCTAAAAGAGCAGATGCATTAACCTCCAGCCCTCCTTGCTGTTCCAACAAAGACTGAGCCAATTTTTTTTCAAAAATAAACCTTGTGGTTGAGGTAATGGGCCCACACTTCAGTCCAGCTTTCACAATTTCTTCTCTGAGCTCATCACAGGTTAGCTGCTTCAGTCGGGACAATATAGCTTCCATTGTTATTTCACCTGTGGGGAAAAATGCAAAGTGAGGTCAACTGTAGCTATATACACCCCTCTTTCTGATATCTGAACTGTCTTACTAAACCCAAGGGGAAAGGACACAAGTTTTTCCGTATAAGTGCTATCTGGAGGGAAAGGAGCAGGTAGGATTTGTTCTAGTTAGTTATCCCATCAAAAAAAATCTTTATTTTAGAAGCTAGTTGTTATATACCCTATACCAGTGGTTCTCAAACTTTTTTTTCTGCAGACCACTTGAAAATTGCTGAGGGTCTTGGCAGACCGCTTAATAAACTTTTTTTTGTTCTACAAACTCGTATTTTAATACCTGTATCTGTAGTCTTACCTTTCTAATGCGATGGATGTGCCTGGTTTTTTGAGGACCACCTGAATGGAGCTCACAGACATAGCTTGACAATCTCTGCCCTATACTTTTTGTTTGTTTTTAAGTTTGAGACCTTTGGAGTGAAAGTCAATTAGAAACCACATGTCAAATCTTAGGGGTTTCTCTGATCTCATATTTGTTTCCTGTTTCTCATGGCAGGTACTGCTGACAGTGCTCTGATGGAAGAGAAGAATTGTGTTCAAACACATGCCAGGCAGCCTGCCTCAGAAGGAGACTCTAGTCTGAGACTGTCTATGAATAAAAGCATCAAGTCTTTCCGTTATTCCATAGACTTTGAGCAGGTCTTAAGGACATACACACCGTGAAGCTGTACCTAACAATCATAAGGCCCCTCCCTAGCTGTGACTTACTAGAAACAGCAACAGAATGGTTTCTTTTTTCCCCCCTCAATCACTCCCAGACACATTTCTAGGGAGCAGGAAGTGTTTGCTGGTGCACAGAGGAGATCCCTCCCAACAAAGGTCCAGTAAGGGAGGTACTAACACAAATGGTTTTTCCCCTCACCCTGATTACATGGCAAAGTGCTAAAATGACTGGCCTGATTTTCTTCTTCAAAATCAAAGCTGGGGGCACTGGAAGAGGGATTTTATTACTACCAACATAAGGTCCTCCGTATAGTGTTATCTCCCACGTCTCTGCATCCAGCCAGGAAGCAGAGATTACAAATATCAAATCCACACAAAACAACAAGTTTCTTGCCATGAAAATCCTATATGGGATCTTACTCTGAAGAAAACAATTAAAGTTATAATGTGTGATTAGGAATTACACCCTAGGGTGCTTTGAGATCTTTTCCAAGGGGGCCACAGAGCACCACAAAATGTTACACCATTAAGTTAACAAACATAATTCACATGATAAAACCAGAGATTTCTAATAGAAATCTACAGTTGTGGTCTTTCTGAGTTCTTTACAAGCAAAGACTACTTTCTTATTTTCCTGTAGTCAGAAAGAGTGAAAACTAAGAGCTGACATTTTCCAAGGAGTTCTTCAAACATATCCACCAGGTGTGCCTCAAGTCTGAAAAGGTTGAGAACCACTAGTCTGGGTTTATGATTTTTTTGAGTATTAACAACTGTAACAGTCAGCACGAATTAAACCCATCATTTTGTCAAAGGACCAGGCTGTCTTGGAAAACAGGTTTGTTTTGGGGCCACCAATGCTGAATATCTGTATCCTACATGTTAGAGTCCTTCAGTCAACTATTTTGCTTGCATGTACAAGGGTAGACGCCTTTTTACTTAAATTCCATACTCTTAGGTTAAGAACTACAAAACTAACAAATCAAGAAGCTTCTAATTTTTCCCCATTCTTACCAGGCATTTAAAAAAGTGCAGTTATGTTTATTTTAAATTCAGCCACCCAAAGGTTCCAACTTCAGAAATTCAAAGGCGATATATTTTTAGGCGACATGCAGCAGTTTATTCCTGTAAATTCAGGAATTTGTATTTGCAAGTCAGCCAAAATGTTTAGCTAAAGACTTTCTAAATGTTATAAAAACTCTGCACTAACCTCCTGAATTAAAAAACACACTGCGTTTTCTTAAGCAGTATAAAAACACATAAAAATCATTTCTTAAAAATGTCTGGCTAAGTATGTGCATTAATATAGCATCTATCAACAGCCTCAGAATAACTTAAATCTGTTAAGATTTGTAAATTAACTCAGGATCTCTGAGATGAGGGTATTTTATTCCAATTTCATAAACAGGAACTGTCTGGATGGGGGGGGGGGGGAAACGCGGGTAATCAGGACCTCCTTTTAGGGCCCTGAGCCTCCTCACATTCCCTGGACTTTGGTTGGATTCTCAACATCACATGTTAAATGACTCAGCCACAGTTGCACAGGAAGTCTCCAGCACAGCTGATGATAAAACCCAGATCTCCAGGTCCAGAGGAATAACTCAGGGAACTAAACTTCAGCATCCTGGGAGATCCCTCCCTGTCTAATACTCCTATCCCAACAATTCTTCCCCTCCAAAATTCTCTCACAGGCTGAATAAAAAAAAACAGACAGTTGCAATAATTGGTTATGATACAAGTTGGAGACAGGTTAAAACCTGCTAAAGGATTCACATTCATTGAGTTAAGCTCTCTCAACTATGCAAGTTAAAAACAAATCAGTAGGACATCAAATTTAGAGCTGATCAAATCTAAGAGTAAGCAAAGTTTATTATGGAAATTTTACAGTTTAAGGGAGAAATAAGACAATAATACTGCCGAGGGATATGCATTAATATTTTAACGCATCAAAAAATGAGCTCAGTTCATTAGAGCACTCTCAATTTTTAAACTTCAGAACCAGTGAAACACTTTTGAAGTCATCATAAGGCTACCAGCTCCCATGAAATTCTAGTGAAAGCAAAAATTAATAAATACATAGAGAAGAAAAAGAAGGCCCGTATTCTCTCCAGGCTGGTAGTTTAGTAAGACAAAATGGACATTTAATAAAAGCACAGGACAGTTGAAGAATCATTGCCCAGGTAGAACTTAAAATTCTTTTATATAGAAGATACTTTCTCTTCCTAAAATATGCAACAAGAGAATGCATTCAGGTATATATTACAGCCACTGTGTCACTGGTGACTGGCACAGTAACTGTAAATAAACAAACATGGAAACATCAGTATTACTTTCCAGGTCAACTCCTAGCACAAACAATTCTTGACATATGGCTTGCTATGGGTAAAGAAACACTTTAATCATTCTATATAAAAGATTTCTCAGTTTCAAAGCTTTCATATTTATAACTTTCCCCAAGTCATTGCCACTGTGTTAACAGAAATATCTGCTTTTTCAAACCACTGTTCTTAGCAAATCTCAGCACTGTGCGCTAAACACTGTAGCTGACAATTTGAGGACATTTTACTGTAAAAGGTAATTTTCAAGTGATGACATATTGTTCCAATAGAATTTTTAAAACATGATGCGTCATACCATTAAGCTTTCAATGGTATATTCTGGGGTTGCTATACTCCGTTATTTGTCATCAGTTCAGTGATGACGCTTACACACACAGTGAGGAACGAAATATAATTCCCTCAAATACAGAATGCATGGGTTAAATCATGAAACTTGCAAGCTCTGGAGGGAGCAGGGACCTTTAACAACCTGATGTACTGGAGGGGAAACCTGCCCTCACCTCACTTGGTTTTTAAGTAGGCTGACCATACGTCCAGGTTTGCAGTCCCAAATTTTGAAGGTTGGTCTAGCCAACTGGTGCAAATTAAGACAAGCACCCCAGAATCACAGGGTACAGCAGGAAGCCAGTGGCAGGGTGCACTAGGCAGCTCCAGCTTCCCCCTAGACTGCAGCCTCGCCCCAGCCCGCCTGTCTGCCTGCAACAGTGCAGCTCACTGGAGGCAGGAGGGGAGAAGGGAGAGGGCAATATCCCAGGTTCCCTTATGGTCCCCCTATTATTATCACCTTATAAAAACCTTTACCGGTTTAAAATATGAAGCCACGCTGCATGCAAGCATTGCATTTGTAACTGGCAATGCAAAAGCCTGACCTGCGAAACATGATTCAACCCTTCAGTATCAATGACAACCGCATGCATTTTTTTTGCAGCTGCTCATCGCCAAAACTGATGGGGAAAAGACACAGGAGGCATGTTTCCCCTGCTGCATCAGTCTGAAACCCGCAGGAGCAAATAACCCATGCAGGCAAAGATCAGTCAAGACAAAGGTAACGGCAGCGTAAGCCAGCCCTCAGCTCCTGAGCGTCCCTGCCTTTTTATCACCCTTCCCTCTCATTTCGCATCCTGAGCACGGCTTCACGAAAGCCCACGTGAGTGTTTAACACGAAGCTGGGAAGGTTTCTCTGCGCACGGGGAAGAGGGGGCAGCCCTGCCCGGCTGCGCCCCACAGCAGCGCCGGGGGCCGGGGCCGGGGAGCGCGAGACGCGACAGAGGCAGCCCCGGCCAGGACAGCGGGAGGCGGAGCCGCTGCCCCAGGGTCCGACACAGGTGGGTGCCGCCCGCAGGGCGCAACCGTGTCTCACCTGGGCGGCTCCAGCCGCAGCGCTGGCTCGGACAGGGCGGTGGGGAGGGCAGGGCCCCCCCCGGCCTCGGCTCCGGCCCCGACGCCCCGCGGCCGCCCGACCTCCTCTCCAGCAGGCGGAGCAGCAAGCCGACGGCGCCGATCACCGCGCAAGCGGCCAGCAGCTCCCAGCTCGGCCAGAAGCCCCAGCCCCCCCCGACCCCGGCCCCGGCCCCGGCCCCGGCGCCCGAGCCCCGCTCCATGTCTCGGCCCGGCCCAGCCCGGCCCCGCCCCGCAAACGCCCTGCACGGACGGTACCTCGGGCGGCCTCCCGGCTTCCGTCTCCTCCCGCCCCCCTGCCTGCAAAGACCCCGCCCCCAGGTCTGGCCTACGCACCCCGCCCCGAGGTCTGGCCTACGCACTGCCTGACAGAAAAGGAAAGCAGCGGTTCCCCCGCCCCCAACCCCTCCAAGCGCTGCCTCCCAGGACACCCAGCCCTGCCCCGAGGCCTGACGAGATAGGGAGAGCGCGGCCCTGAACTGCCCGCCCCGGTGCCTGACGGGAATGCTGCCCTCAGCGCCTGCTGGGTGGCCCCCAGGGAGCTGTTCGCCTCAATACCTGACGGGAAAACTACGGGGGAAAGGAAGAGCCACATGTGCCGCACGTGTTGAAGGGCAACCCGCTCTGTCGGGGCGTGCACACGTGGGACAGCTGCAGGATCCCGCCTTCGTTTGAACCGACGTAGGAGCCGGCGTTTTGTTCTCTCTCTCTTAAAACTGCATCGATTCCGGCTCCCTTCCCGCAGGGCCGGCACCAGCCCTGGGGCTCTGAGGGAAGGGGTGCTGCCCCTTACAAGGCTCTTTTCCTCTCAGGAGGACAGAAGCGTCCCTGGCAGCGCCAGCTTATGACAGTTGGAGACCCCATACAATAAACAAAAAATCCAGTTGGGAACAAAAATGTTCCCAACAGTCATTTCCCCATATCTCCTTTATTTACCAACTGATTATTATAAAACTTGATATCAAGTCAGGTTTTTTAAACTTACAGGCCCTAAACCTGTTATTATAAGGCCCTAAACCATAGTTTAAGTAGCTTAAGCCTAAATTCAGCACTGCCCCCTGGTCCCCCAAGCAGCAAGCCTCAACTAGGGTTTTCCTGTAAGGTGCAAAGAGCCCCACCCTATCTTTCCCCAAAAAAACAGGCTGGCTTCATCTGAACCAGCAAAACAGGTGCTTCTAGCATGTCTATGCCCAGGTTAGTGTTGAGGATCCCTCTAGGATCAGGAAAGCCAACTTGGACAAGCTCAGGAGGCTTCTCAGTGAGGCCCTAAAGAACCACAACCCCAGGGAGAGGGGAGTCCAGGAAGAGTGGTTGCTTCTCAAGGGAACGATCCTCAATGCACAAGGTAATTCTATTCCATCTCGTGGGAAAGGCAGCAAGAGGGCACAGCAGCCCCCTGGCTCACCAGGGATCTAGCAGACCTCCAGAAGCTAAAAAGAAAGGCCTATAAAGGATGGAGGATGGAATTCGCCTCCAAGGAGGATTATTCTGCCCTGGTCCGGTCTTACAGGGAGCAAGCCAGGAAAGCCAGGGCTGCAACTGAACTCCAACTAGTTTTGAGCATCAAGGACAATAAAAAGTCTTTTTTCAGATATATGGGGAGCCGGAGGAAAAGCAAGGAGAACTTGGACCCCTGCTGAACCAGATGGGGCAACTGACAACTGACGCCCAGGAAAAAGCCAACCTATTAAATGGGTACTTTGCATAAGTCTTTCATTGGTCCCATAGGACGCCCATGCCCGCTACAGGACAGGGCAGTCTGAGTGAGGGAGATCCCCTGCCCTCCATTAATGCTGACCTTGTGAAGGAACACCTTGAGAAGCTGGATACCTTCAAGTCAGCCGGCCCTGACAATCTACACCCCAGGGTACTCAAGGAGCTGGCAAGCATTATAGCCCAGCCTCTAGCACAGAACTTTGAGGACTTCTGGTGCTCTGGTGTAGTGCCCGAAGACTGGAAGAAGGCCAATGTGATGCTTATCTTCAAGAAAGGGAGGAAAATGGATCTGGATAACTATAGGCCCATCAGCCTGACTTCTATCCTGGGGAAGATCTTAGAAAAGTTTATTAAGGAGGCCATCCTTGATGGACTGGCCCAGGCTAACATCCTAAGGGATAGTCAGCACGGGTTTGTTGCGGGTAGGTCTTGTTTGACCAATCTCATTTCCTTCTATGACCAGGTGACCTATCACGTGGACCAGGGAGAAGAGATTGAGGTCATATATCTTTTGACTTCAAAAAAGCCTTTGATCTGGTATCCCATGATCACTTCTTGGCGAAACTGGCCAGTTGTGGCTTTGGGTCCACCATGATCCGCTGTCTGGGAAATTGGCTCCGTGGTCGGACCCAGGGGGTAGTAATTGATGGAAGTCAATCATCATGGTGTCCTGTGACCAGTGGGGTCCCCCAAGGCTCTGTCCTTGGACCCATATTGTTCAACATCTTCATTAATGATGTGGACATTGCAGTCAGAAGCGAACTAGCCAAGTTCACTGATGACACCAAACTTTGGGGCAAAGCATCCACACCAGAAAACAGGGTGATCTAGGCTGACCTGGACAGGCTCAGCAAATGGGCAGATGAAAACCTGATGGTGTTTAACAATGAAAAATGCAAGGTTCTCCATCTTGGGAGGAAAAATCTGCAGCATCCTTATAGGCTCAGCAGTGCTACGCTGGCTAGCACTACAGAAGAAAGAGACTTGAGGGGTCATCATTGACCACAAGATGAATGTGAGCCTGCAATGTGATGCTGCGGCTACTAAAACGATCAAAACACTGGCTTGTATCCATAGATGCTTCTCAAGCAAATCCCAGGACGTCATTCTCCCCTTGTACTCGGCCTTGGTGAGACCACAGCTGGAGTACTGCATCCAGTTTTGGGCTCCACAATTCAAAAAGGATGTGAAGAAGCTTGAGAATCCAGAGAAGAGCCACGTGCACAATCAGAGGTCAGGAAAACGGACCTTACGACGACAGGCTGAGAGCCATGGGACTCTTTAGCCTGGAAAAGTATAGGCTCAGGGGTGATCTGATGGCCACCTATAAGTTTATCGGGGTGACCACTGGGATCTGGGGGAATGTTTGTTCATCAGAGTACCCCAAGGGATGATGAGGTCGAATGATCATAAACCACTGCAAGACCATTTCAGGCTGGACATAAGGAAGAATTTCTTTACCGCCCAAGTCCCCAAGGTCTGGAACAGCCTGCCATCAGAGGTGGTTCAAGTACCTACATCGAACACCTTCAGGAGCAAACTGGAGGGATCCTATGACCCCAGCTGACTTCCTGCCCTTTGGTCAGGGGGCTGGACTCATTCTTCCGAAGTCCCTTCCAGCCCTAATGTCTATGAAATCTATGAAATGTGAAATGTAAAAACAAAGTACAAAGTTTGCTGCCAAGATACAAAAGTTGTTATCAAAGTAAAAACAACACAGAGGCCTTTACCAAAAATAGTTTATTGCACAAAATGTTTAAAGGAATTCCTATACACAATTTATTCATTTTTTAATTAACATGCTTTGTAAGGTCAGAATCTTTAGTTGTACATAACTCCTTTATCCCCTGGTTTCTCACTTCAAAACCATTATGAAATGATTACCTTTTTGTCCTTATACTTCACCATTTGATTAGATGTTAGAATATTGAAAACCATGTATAAAACATGACAGTTTAACTTTTACAGTACTCGGAACATAAGAAATCTGGGCATCTGTAATGGACAAGGCTGCTCTTAGTTGAGAGAACTTTCTAGGGCTGAAGCTATCTGTTTTATTGGAAATCAAGTGTGACCATCTTCCAGCTGAATAGCATTAATGGCTTCTTGAGACTGTCTCTGCTTTCTCAGGAAAAACACAGAACCATAAAAAAAAGCTTTATGGTCACAATACACATGACAGGCAAAATTTGACATTGCATTGCCAAAATTAAGATAACACGCCTCACAGCTTGTGCATTGCTTAGACAAGTAGTGAGGATGCCATCTAGAGTCTCATTTAAATTGCCAAGAATAATCATCAGTAATGCATCTAAGGGATGGCTTAACTAACTCTATTTAAACACCCACATTATTATATTTCACATACATAAAGATATGTGCACTAAAATTTCCATTCTGAGCACACATTTTTAATCCTTACATACGTGGAACACCTACTGATTTCAACAGGGATGTTGCCTGATTGAAGAATATGGTATCAGACCCTCTGCGCAAGAAATGGAAGGACTGACTTGACCTAACACGAGATATAAAAATTTCCAAGCAACCTGGAAGACAGTGGAATTGAGCTTCGTGCAACAGTTAGCAATAGTAGACTCGGTAACTAATTTCTTTCCAAAGTCAGTTTAATGCACAGCTGTTTTAAGTGTCTTCCAAAAAGCAACACTGTTTTATAAAGGAGTGCTGCAGCCTCTACCAACATTTATCACTTAAAGTATTCTTACAGTACAACAACATTAATTTCTCTTTCTTCCAGATGATTTGGAAAGGTTGCAACTACCAGAGTGGGAAAAAGATTTACAAAATACATTCCACTACTGAAAACAATTCTAAAAGCACATCAATGTTAAATGAGGCACTGATTTTCCTCTTAATGGGGCTGTTTCAAAGAAGGAACCAAGTTTTTTCCCCACACCTACTCTTAGGAGACTGCTGTAGAGAGAACATACTTAGCATCCCAGGGTAAAAAGGAGAATTCTTTTAAATAAACACACAAACGACCACCTTACAGAATAATTAAGGAAGAGAGTTGCTGGGCTACAAGGGAAAGGCCTAATCATTTGTGGAGCACCTGCAGGAGCTGTTGACTTCCCACAACTCCTGTTATTTTAGTAAGCCTTGGCTGTACTCAATCTCTCATGTAATTAGGTCCTCAGGTTTCATCCACTGTTCTTTGGTCAGAAGATGGTGTTTTGTATTTGATTTTATAACAGGTGATAGATACAAAGAGAAAAAGAAGTATGGTTATGATAAGGGTCCTGATGAGGAAACTGAGTACTCTCAGACACAGATGAGGAGTGGGGTAAAGAAGAAATCAGTTCTCATATAACTAATACATCCCCTATCTTAACAATCTCTTCCTGTCAGAGGAAAACTGTACATTTAAGGCTATGATGCTGTATCAAATACGCACCCAGGTGTCTTGTAAAGAACTAACAAGATGCAGCACTGACCTGAAACAGGATTGCATTACAGTTACTAGTATAATAGTGAGAGAGACAGGCATTCTGAAGAACTATGAATGTTTGTTACAGTTCTGCCTTTTTTGATCCCAGATAAAATGTCTTACAAATGTTGCCAAGCTCACAAATTAAAACTTAACAAATTCTTACCTGTAGTTAATGATTTATCAAAATAAACAGCAAGCATTAACCCCGCACAAATGGTATTTTATTTAAAAACCTGAACACTTGATATATAATTTTTGCACTGAATATATTATTCTTTATGTAGTTTTAACTTTTTCAATTAACAATACACTATCTTTTTTCCTCTTAGAGCATAATATACAGGCAACTTCAAGAACATGAACAGCAGCAAAATTAATCAGTACCATTACTCTGTGAAGTAGACTTTAGTAGTATATAAACATTAGCACATCTGGGCTAGTCAGTAAAGCTTTTGATGTTTTTAAACGGTTCAGAAATCCTAATGAGGGGCACCTAATGCCACACTAAATCCATTCATTTCCTCTCAAACCTGAAACACGTGACTTTAATCTTTAAGGTCGGTCCTACCTGACCTTATGGTAGTGGAATACCACCATTAGTCAGTTTAGACACTGTTGTAAGCGCACACTATTTAGTTGGCTTAGAACTTGATCAACAGAACTGCAAAACTTTAAAGGCAGGGTTCTTTGTTTCTAAAGCAGCTGCCCAAAGCCAATCCCCTCAAATGAGATAGAACTGGAACACCTAACAAAGAGAGGTGAGGATAATTTTTCTGTGTAGGCATACATCTAATTTTTTTTGAATAAATCTTGTTTGAAGAGAACCCTATCCATGTTTAATCCACCTGTACTAACTGACAAAAAAAAAAAATCCAACATAAAAGAACATACCTGATCTTATCTTCCTCACTTTCAACAAAAACAACAGTACACTCACTTGGGACCATCCATTCATTCTTCTAAGTGTAAGTCTCTCATGTGCTACACCATGATTCCAAGTGTACAGTAGGCAAAAAATGTGTCTATGCTGATGTAAGAATAAGGAGGAAGGGGAGGACCCTTTCACTGTACTATAATATAGCATGGATGGGACCAGCCAAAAAAGTATCTAAAGGCAGGTTGCTTCAGTAACACTGCATTAGATAAAACAAGGTGCCTCTGCAGAAGAGGTCACAGTAGTGCCAGCACTCCCACTCATGAACAATGTGCACACACTGGGAACAAAACAAGAAAGGGAAGGGGAAGATAAAGCTAATAAAAAAAATAAATTTTATAGGCGTTATCATTTTTGTCTTTGAAAGATACCAGTGAAATAATTAAATTTCTAAAAGTTCTGGCTTTGGGGCTAGTTTCCCTAAGCCTTATGTACAATATTGTCCAACAGCAAACTTAAATGTAACATTAAAATAATAAGTAACAAAAAACCCAGGTCAATCCCAACTTATAGTATATAAGTATATTCAAATATTAAAACTGATACTTTAGGTCAGGAAATTATGATTTTTCATATGTATATACAGACCTTTATCAGGTATGTCTACTTCAAAACCTAACCAAAAAGGTGCAAAGAAAAAAAGTATGTATGTGCAGTGAAGCAAAGCTTCTTACTGGCCTGTACTGCAAGAAGGCAATCACCACACTCCAGAAAACATCCTGGGCAGATTTGTCAGTTAATAACTGGCCTGCACCGATCATATTTTGAAGCCTTTTTCCTTTAGCAAAGCTCAAAGCTGTTTTTCATAATTAGAGATAGGTTCAGACAAAATCTTAAACCCAGACACCTGCAATCTAATTTTCAAAGTATTCAGAGTTGGAAATGGAAGGAAATTATTACTTTTCCAGATGTAATGTAAATGCAGCCCAAGACGGCAGAAAACTTGGGAAAATCTGATGTTGCAAGAGTGCAGGACGCCCAATTAAACAGATGCAGATCTAGAACACTGTCTTCTTGGCCTCTCTCTAGTTATAATTCATAAATAAATATTTTCAATCCTTCCTCTGGATTGCTCCTTAGACTTCATCATTTGTTCCTTCCCCACCCTCCACTCTCCAAGTTTCATTACTTCAGTGAGGTGAATGAGTTTATAGGAACCCCTCAATACAGCACTGTGCAATAAATGCTTTGCCAGTCCTTCTGAAATTTTTCTTTTCTTTTTTGTTGTTGTTGCTGTTGAACACAAAAGCAGAAATCTGAATTCCATTAAAAATACAACAAATAAATAGAGGTTCTTTTACACACTTAAAGCAGTTGTGAAGCAAAAAACCAGTGAGGAGAGGAGGTCATTGTTTCATTGCTTCCTTGTCACCAGCATTATGATTCTGTTCCTGTCTGTCAACAACAGGAATGTCCTGCTCACTTGATGCAGCTGTGGGACAGATAGCAGTAAGGTCCATTAACTGCCCTTCAATCTGAGTCCATGAAGACATTGATTCATGTACTATAATAGTGTGTTCCTCCATTTGGCGCTGAAGGCTATCCATTTCTTGCCTTTTGAAAAGAAGAAAAAAAGGAAAGACTTATCAGCTGAAAACCTGGCGAGGCATTATTAAACACCAACTAATTTATTTCAAATCATTTCTGACATCTGATACCCATCTGAGGTTCTCTGAAGCCACATGGAAACACAAGGTAGTGCATACAGGAGAATTAATTTTGCAAGAAATACAGGACTTGTTCCTGGGCTAGAAGCAACTTCTACAGGACATATTTAGCTCAAAAGCAGAGGGGATTTTGGCAGCTTTAGCAGTACATCTCACTTGGAGTGTTGCAGGAAGACAAATGAAAAAAAGTTACAGAAATGAAAATTTCCATTTCCATAATGACCAATGCTGCCTGGACTGCAACTGTGTTCATACGGCAAGGCGATACTGCCAAGTATCTTCCCCTGCTACATAAGGAATTCCATTTCAGAAGGAAAAATACATAAATCCTGCTTTGGTTGCTTGTTCTGCATTGTACCAATTTGTGCATTAAGAGTGTAAGCTATCTAGAGACAAGGCTTCTGTTCAATACATCTTGCGTACTGCAAAGTGCTCTGAATACCTCCAGTGCTATAGCAGATACTGATATGCATAGCACTGTGCTAGTGAGAGCTGTGTAGGAAAGAAAATTCCTTTTAAAATGTCTACTGCTTTTGTTTAGATTGGAAGCACACTTGTTCAAATATTTTTTAAATTACATAATACATGATTTAAAGAATGGGTCATACTTCAATTGCTGAAGACAGCTGTTCAGGTTTTTTAAAGGTTCTTTGCTCACAGCTGTTGGAGGTTTCAACAGCTCTTCCAGCAATGCAGCAGGGACAGGACAATCGGGAATCTTCACTGGCGTCACAGGATTTGAATTAGTCTCTCCTTTCAGTTCCTTCCTCTGTTAAAAGGGGGAAAAAAATGGAACAAACCACCTTCCTCAACTCGACTGTTACTATATAAGAACAGATATAAAGAGTGTATATAGTATGTATCCACACTGAAAAACAGCTCAGAACAATGGTGAAGGCTGGGAGAAGTAGCACAACACAACTGCATAAAGCAGTAGCGCTCAACACTCTGGCCCCACAGGCTGCATGTGTGGTGAAGGGTTGGACTGTAGGTTGGATCCCATGCAGGATCAGCACGTACAATCAGTCCATGAGTTCAATCTGGTGGCATGCTAGCCCAATCCCATGCACCTAGAACCAGCCATGTACTGGCACCATCTGGCATGCAGGGCTGCAATATCCAACCAGAGGGGCTTCCCCATGGCTGCGGGAATTTAACAGCAAGGGTACAGCAGCTAATGCTGCCATCAGTCCCCCACCACAAATTTCCAGACCTTTGGGGAGCACCATGAACCAAATGACATGGTTCCATAAGCCTAGAGTTAAATACCCCTGGCCTTAAGCAGTCCTACCTGTCATCCAGACTTGTAAGTAAACCAGTACTTATGTCTAGACCAGTAGGCTTGGTGCTCAGTTTCTTTTCTGGCTTTATATACTGGTAACAAGAACAGGATATGACCAAAAAAAAAACCTCTCACAGTATTAATGGACCAGCAAAAAGGCAAATAATACAGCAAGGCAGTAACACTCAATTTTTTGCTGCCATGGGCCAGATAAGTGGTTTGAGGCCAGTCTGTGGACTGGATCAGCCCTCATGTATCCCGGGGCCCCAAGCTGTAGGACTGGGTCCACACCACCTTCAGCCGGCCTCAGTGTGTTCACATCAGGACTTTTGCACACTCCCCACACGTTCAGGAACCTGGCAGCAAGGGAGCAGCAGTTGCTGCCACCACTCCCCTGCTGTCAACGTTTTGGACCCAAGCACACTCCTGCAGGCCAAATCTGGCTTGTGGGTTGGAGGCTGAGCACCCCTGCAGTAAGGGGTTCAACATACTGGCTTCACAGCAGGCTTAGCTATACAGAAAGATGGTTATAAAAAAGGACAATGCAGCCAAAAAGAACATATGTGGTCAAAAGTATACCTTTCTGAGCATTCTGGGTTATGCTGAAGGCACAACTCATAAATTCTGATCAGTAATCTATAAGACCCCTTACTAGGGTCCTTAGAATGAAATATGTTCTACTTCAAGTACAGAAAGATTAGAAGAAGATTTAGTAAGGGAAATCTTTAAGCTAGCTACTGGGTCTATAAACAGAGCTGGGGAGTTACAGACATTTTCTCTGTTTCCAGGTGCTAAACAAGGAATCCAATAAAGACACTATTTGAAGTTAATTCTTGGGTAAAAATATTAAAGACACCAGAAACAACTTGAATAGGCAGGATATGCACCTTTAAAGACAGATTTAAAAACAAAAGATTTATCCATTGTCCATCACATAGCTCTTGTTTGTTTTTTGCAAAGGAGAGAAAGAAAAAGACTTGTGGCTTATTTAATTGAAGAAACATGTGAATGACGTATCATTAAGGCTATGACTTTGTTATGGCAGTCACAGAAGCCATTAATTTGAAGAAACTGAATCTCATCAGTGAATGCAACCACATATTCAATTTGATGGATTTTTTTTACTTCATATGTATTTATATAATTACCCTATGTTCCCTAAAACATGCACACAACCATGTTAGTCTTAAAATGCAGACTGCTACACATTTAGAGAGGGATGCTTACCTATCGGAAAGAATGGAGGCATTAATTCTCTAAAACTACAAGTCTCACAAGACAATAACTGCAACAAATACATTTCCCTACTAACTGTCACGTACACTGGAATTGTAAAGATTATTAAAACTAGTAACTTCCCTGCAAAAGCTGCTTTTTTTCACCTGTACCTCTAATGTGAAATTCACTAAAAGTTACCACGCCAAAATCACAGCCATAAACACGTTGCAAATGCATAGAAAGACATTCTGTTTAAAAGGCATATACTCCACATTGCTTTGTTTGTTTTGCAGCCAGAAAATTCTTTAAGGATTTATTTTTTAAAACAGAGAACCACTATCCCTTAACTGTTAATCTAGCATGGTCATACCAGGATCCTCACAAGGTTATGCTGTAGAAGACTGTTTCCACAGCACATCTGATTATTCTAAGAGAAAGTCCTTTTTACTACTTAAGTACCTTCTTTATCTTCCCATGCTTCAGATCCATCTTCAGCTGCTGATTCTGCTGCAGCAGACTCTTCATGCTATTCTTCAGTTCAGTCACTTTAGCCTGAAGCATGAACTTGTCCTTCTGAGTCATTGACAGATCTTCCCGTACCATCTCCAGCTCAGTCTTGATATTCTGTTTTAAAAAAAGGGTTTTTTTTAAACCTTAAGAAAACGTTATGAGGGAATAAAAGTGAAAACGTACAGCTGAGCAGTTACAGGGTCCAAGTTTAAGTGGCAGAAAACTACAAGTTATTTATGCAGGGGTTTTAGATATTCTATTACATTTTTTCAATTTCTTGATACATTTTTTAAAAAAAGCAGATGCCTCTGTAGTTTGGGCCATTATTATCAACCTTAAAAATAATTTACTTTGGAAGAGAGTCAGTTATGGGACATTTAAATAGCATATTCCTGCTCCTCTCAACAGTGATAGATATTTGCATCATTTTAACTATTAATTAGAAGTCCTACACCATGTCCACATCCAAGTAATTCATTTAATAATTTACCAGTGCATTATTTCTTGAAAGAACACTGTCAGGTTATATTAACCTAAAGTTGACACATCCAACATTAATGAAGAATGTTTCCATCATTTTCTTCAATTTTGATAGAAACTAAACACACCCACATACATTCCATTGTTTTTGCAAGCACAACAGTTGTGTCTAGGAAGTAACTTAAGAGCAACTAACCTATTTTATGAGTCCAAAGTGGGTGTCATATAAACAGAAAAAAGAATAGTGAAACTGAAATCAATAACACACAAAACCTCTTAGTTTTAAATCATCTAGTTTTATGCTTGACATTTGTATAATACTTTCTTTTTAAACTTTACAAGGTCCCTTTTGAATATCCTCTTAAGAATCTCCTCTACTATTACTTTACTCTTCATTGAAAGCCCCTGTCCCTCAGAATCATGCAGGTCAGCTCAATTACCTGCAGTACCAGCTGCATTCCTTCTAACTCCTTTTGACTGCGCTGTTCAGTCATATCCGACTGTTGCTTTAGTGTTTGAATTTCTCTTTCCTTCTGTTCTACCTCCCACTTGAGGTCTTCAACCTACAGAAAAAAAAAGTTTTGGGATACACCTAAAATTAACTACAAGACCAATCAATCAGAAAATTTAAGCTATTTTGTTACCTACGTTGCAGATATTTTCTATTTTTTAGCAAATCTGTTAACACAAATGCAAATACTGTTGGAGGATTTAATTAGGCCTTTTGAGGATTATACTAAATAAGATACATTAACTATGGGTGAAAGAAGTTAGAGTTGACTACAAAGTTTTACCTCTTGGTTTACTACAGGTTGTTTATTAAGTTGCTCATCCAGCTGTTTCTGCAGAAGCTGAAGCTGAGACTGGGCTTCTGCCAATTCTTGCTGAAACTGTGACACTTCCTGGGAATGTTTCTCATCCTCAGCCCTAGGTCAGAAATGGCAAAAACAAGAATACAGACAAGAACCATTAGGCATCTCTCTTTACAACAGAAGACATAGTTAATAAAATAAGATATTTAGAAGCAAAGTGGTACAAGTTATCAACCTGAAGCTCCAGCTAAGAAAATCAGCAATCCAGTCTGGCAAGTTGCATCTTTGGCAGTCTTTGCCTGCATGTTCATGTCATTATTTTAGCCACAAACAGCATTTCGCTAAAAGGAGATAAAGCAATATTGAGCCAAGTACTTGTTAACAAATGTATCAAACAGCTGTTAGTAGCCCAGTCAAAGAGGAGAAACAAAACCAAAAGTCAATAGGCTATTTTAAAAGAAGAAAGTTTCCATTTTGATTTATTCAGACATCCATATTGTTGTTACTTGCAGTACTGAAGTTCTGAGACAAGTCTAGCCACAGCACTTTACAGGCATGTATAGGCACAGGAAGTTTATAGACACAAAGTCCCAAACAAACATCTTGTGATAGATCCAGTGCAGAAGGTCCCTCACTCTGATCTCCCATGGCACTCACGGGCAACTCTAAACCATATATATCCTCACAAACCATGGGAGACACAGATACCTGATGCACAAATGGAAAAAATTTCAAAACCCTAGCATGCAACTGCGGTCACCCAAAACAGACCACGAAACATACAACGATTCAATGCCCGATCCACAAATATGAAGGAGGTATCACAGAGCTACACTCCCCTGCTCCTGACAACTGTCTGGCTCAACTACCTAAATGTAAAATTATAATTACTGTTCTGTATCTACATCGGATGTATGGAAGAAGAATAGGCATTTAAGTATTTTGATTAGTGCTGATTTTTCTTTCTACAGCATCTATAATGTAGTGCTCCAGTCAGTGTGACTTATTCCACACTTCTACAGAAACATGCTGTAACTGATATCATTGTATTCATACTAAGGTAGATGGTTTGTCCCTGGGTATAACTAAAGCACTATCATGTCTTCATTTAGACAAACTTTAAGAAATTGATTTGCCATCCAGTTTTGAAAAATGTACTCTGAAGAGCTCAGAATCTAGCCAACTGCTTCACTGAAGCCTTCTGCTTCAAGCTCCTAAGCCCTTGGATTCTGAGGCTGAACGACCAGTATGTTCAGCAGGAAGCGATCAGTTCACATTCCCATATAGTACAACAATACTGTCTATTTCACAAAACCTGACAGTTAACTGATACTTCACATGCTTGAAAAGGTCATTCTGCACGTAGATTGCACTTCTGGTGGACATGAAAAAAAGAAGAGCAACACACATGAGTGTGACACTGAAACACATTTAGCCTATCAAATAGGGGTTGTGTGTCAAAATCATAAGCAGTGCAGGTGATAAGATGCAACTCAGACATAGTAGAAGAAGAGTTTCTCTCTGCAACCTGGATGCACATGTACCCAGTGAAGGACTCAGCCAGGACTAATTCAGTAAAACCATTCCAGAGAGTCAAAATCAAAAATTCAACTCTACAAGCAGTTAGTTTTCAGATGTTTTGTTCAGTCAGTCACCATTTTATTTACTGTGTCCTGACAAACGTAAATATACCTCACAATGTACTTACTGCAGTTTGTCTGCTTCAGCCTGAAGGGCTTGGACAAGCAGTTCTTTGGCTTGTAGCTCTTTCTTAATTTCATTCAGTTCAAGGATAGCTGCTCTGTAGTGACGACGGTTATGTGCTGCATCTGCTTTAGCTGCTGCAACCTATGAAAACAAACAGGTAGTTTTTCCTCATCCAGCATTTCAGGAGAAAAGGAAGGATTTTATCATTGGATTCATTAATGTAACAAAACAACTAAATTTACCTTGGGTCTTTTGAGGTGCCTTTGGATAGAGGAGAATACTTTTACCCAAAGAAAAGGTACGTATCATTCCAATTCTGATGAAAATGTTTCAAGGGAGCCCCCTGCTAACATTTTGGTAGCTCATAACTGCTTAATATAGGGCATGTTATAAGTCGAGATGCATCCAGGGGCTTGCATGCTACTGCCCCGGCCCAAAAAAAAAGATGGCTGCAGGTAGCAGCTGATTGTATGCCTGACTTTTACTTAAACTGCTTTCCAATATTTATAATTCAAATCATCTACTATTAACGAAGGGGAAGCTTACCTGTTCTTTGAGGTCATTAACTTTTGACTTCTCTTTCTCTAAGGCAGTCTGTAAGGCTTGAATAAGTTGTTTCATTTGCTGATCCTCCTCCTCTTTACGCTTCAGGACTTCTTGAACCTATAGTAATCACAAAACCAGGATTTAGCAGTTACAGGATGCTTCCCTCCATATTTCTCAGCCTGGCTTTGACAGATTAACAGTGCATTTAAGGGAACTCCCATCACATCTTCCTCATATGGAAGCATAATTGCCATGACAGACTCCTGAAATGGGGGAAACGGACCACATAAAGACTCTCAGAACCACAAATGGAAACAGATGACGAAGCCATCAGAACCCCCACACTCCAAAAATGTATTAGCTAATTGGGAATTAAAAATGCTGGGAATTCATAATATGGTTCAGAAAGGTCCAGCTTTTCCATAAGTAACAGCATTCAAAAGCTAGGCAAATTAAACAGTGTGAAATGTATTGTTTGTTGGTCTTTCCTGTTCTGTTGTGTATTTTACAGATCCCACAGCACTTTTGAAAGACAGCACCTGAGGGTCCTTGGCACATCTTCACTTCTCATCATTATAGTCACTCTCCCTGCAAACTGCCATCTTGTCCCACAGGTGGTTACATTTTAACAGGCATGTGTATAGGTTGTTAAACTTTTTTTTTACGGTGGAGGGGGGAGGACAGGGAGAGGCTATATTCTGGTAAATGATGCAAGACTAAGTAAAAGTATTGACACTGATATCAGCAGATCTTTGTATGGCATTTATATGTCAGTGATAACAGTTACATTTGCCACCTTTGTTTTTGCAGATTTCCATTACTATTTTCACTGAAAACATTTAGTTTAGCCCAGTATAAAAATCATATTTTGATCAGTCATTTGGGACTGTATTATTCTTTCATCCTAAACCACACCGAAACCTGAATCTGGTGAAAATACACTGAATTTTCTTTAAACATCTGCTTTTCATGTA
Source organism: Crocodylus siamensis (assembly GCF_052110815.1). Classification (NCBI taxonomy): domain Eukaryota; kingdom Metazoa; phylum Chordata; order Crocodylia; family Crocodylidae; genus Crocodylus; species Crocodylus siamensis. The sequence continues at coordinate 61,435,621 of NC_143403.1, forward strand.
AATCTATGGACATAGCTAAGTTCTGAAAATGGAAATATTCTCTCCCCTAAAAAGTTACATATGCTCCAACTACCTGGAGATTCAGCTGTACCAGATCTGCCTCTCTTTTTGCTAGTGCTGTTTCTAGGATGCTGTTGTGCTGCCTCAAAGCAGCATTGGACTGACCAAGACCTGTGAGCTTTCCTCGCTCATGTTCCAGCTCAAGGGCCAGCTTCTTGTTTATTTCTTCAAGCCGTTTTATCTTTCTCCTGAAGCCTCTAGATTCCTGAAGCTAAAGGAAAAAAAATAGAATGTTACCTCATTGTTGCGTTACGTATGGTAGGAAAGTCTGCAATTTAATAACAGATACTTTTAAAAGTCATTTCAAGTGTATCTGTATTTTTTTTTTTTGTTTCTAACACAAATTAAGTCAGCTAGAAGACTGTGCAAGTGCTTTCAACAGGAAAAGGAAAGAAGAAATGATATACTAATAGCAGTGGCCTTTACTGAACATTTCTCATGCCATATTAATTTCTGATTCCAGAAGTCAATGAACACTCATGACTCCTATTCACTTCAATAGGTAATTCACTGGACTCATCAACAGTTAACATTTCTTGACCAGATTTGACCAGTCTCTAATGTAGACCTTTCATTCATTTCATTTCCTTTGTTTCCCAGTGGTCAAAGGAAGGCATAAAGATTGGGTATCTTGCACCAAGTTTACCAAGTGTGGCTGAACCTTCCCCCATGCCAGTTTTTAACATACTTCACTGTTTGAATAGATTTACAATTCTAAATCATCATCTCTTTCCGCCTCCCTCCCTAGGGCTGCTGGTAGAGCTTTAACAATTACCTCATCCTCAAGTTCTAATACTTTTTCTCTGTATTCCTCCAGCTCCTGGCTGGTAAGTGAAATAACTTCTTGCAGCTCTTTCTCCAGCATTGTCTTACTGCTGCTAACAGCTTGCAACTCTGTCTCCAGAGCTTGAATCCTTTCCTAAAAGTAAAACCATCAGAAATCTGGTCAGTCAATCATCCCAGCTACTCCAAGAGACAACTACTTTTTTACCAAGTCTATTACACTGGCAGATAGTAAAGTGCCTTCTATTGCTTAATGGATAACAGTTTGACTCGGAGGAAAAAAAATGTTATTGCAATTAATAGATTTTTTACTTTTCTTAATGGAAATTATTTAACGATGAATTAATTCCCTTATTTATGCTATACCGGAGTCAGAATGCAAATATAAAATTACGTCTTTGCTCAGGGGCTTCAGCTACGTTATATCTGGTAATGACAGACACAGTCGCAGCTAAAATTTTGGCACAGCATCAAAAAGCTTAGCTTTTGAAGGCTCTCCAGAAATAGTTGGATTTAAGGAGGGATTTGAGGCAGCATAAAGCAAGTGTTTGGCAAGGAAAAACTATTGTTAGGTAATCTTTAAAATAGTCTATTACATTTCAGAACAGTAAGAAAATATTGCCTAAGTAAGTAATTACTGCTTAAATGATGACACAGATTCATGGCTAACACAGACCTTTCTTCTGAAGTTCGTGACCAATAGGTAGTCTTATTTTACTCAGATAAACCCAAACCATTCTCAGCTTTAGTTAAGGCAATTTTGCCCTGGCTGAGCCATGGACACATGATATACAGATCTGGAAACTGTAAATATAGTATTTAAGTAATAATTTATAGCTTCTGCAATAAAGGCAAAAGATTAAGTGAATTATTCTTGAACTGAAATGTATTGCAACTATTGTACTAGCGTAGATTTGAAACCCATGCTTCTAGTTTATTTTAGACTGAAAGGAACTATAATTACAGCAGTACTGACTTTAAGTCATTGCAGGAGGTTTGACAACAATCCATGTTATTAATTTATGTATGAAACATAATGAAGCTTACAAGATTTTCAGTAGAATATGAAATCTTGTAAAATGCAATCATGCCCCAAAACTGTTTGTATTACAAGTTTTCGTTTCCTAACAAACAAACCATAGTTTAGCCTTCTCTTTAAGGATTTAGCAATAATCAGTGATAGTCCGTTCTGCTAACCTGGGAAACTTGGTTATTTCCTCCATCAATAACCTGTGCTTTTAGCTTGCTCAACTCTGCTTCGGCAGATTCCTTTGCTGTGAGGGTTTCCTGCAGCCGGCGGCTAAGAATGCCAACTGCATTCTCATAAGCTTTGTGTTTTGCTTTCATTTCTTTTTGGGCACTAGTCAGATCAGAACCCAGGCGCTTCATTTTCTGTTTCTGTTCAGTAATGGCCCTAGAATGAGAAAACAAAAAGTGAGAATTTCTAGTTGAAAAAACTTCCTGAAAAACTATATTGAAAAATTAACTTCCCAGATTAATATGCCTTAATGAAAGGACCTAGTGTCTGCAACAAACAAATTATATCCAAATAGTTACAGAGGATCAATAAAAAATCATCTAAGAAAAATTAAAGCTTTTCTCAACAGATAAACCATAAATTTCTAATGTTATGGGGCACTGGTAATTGGTTAATTACACATAACTAGCATTTTTAAATTAGATAAAGCTATTTTCTGCTGACAGGAAAATCTTTTTGAGGTCACAGTTGTGCATCAAAAATGTCCAAAATCACTAAAGAGACTTGGAGGCGGGACACACACACCCTTCTACTCCTGAGTCAATCTTTTAGCAAAATTATTTTTCCATGTGCACCTGGGTCATGTTGTCTGGAACTGAAATGTATTTCTACTGTGGCGAGTTCTCTAGAGCTGCTATCTCCTCCCTCAAGAGTCTCCTTCCACTCACATTCCCTACCCCAGCTAAAGCCACAATCCAAACATGGTAACACTTTAATTCTTGTGGATGTTTAAAATGTTACAGAAAGAATATAGTTAATGCTTCAGCCTTTGGCTGCAACTGTTTAGATGTACATGAATTGCAAAATGTCGCTTGTGGTAAGCACTTACTTGCCACTAGTATACTTTCAGGTGCCTCTTGCCTTATGCCACACTTTAAAGTATCATAGTAATAAATACCCCGGTTGCTTTGCCACTTACAGCTTTCTGAAGTTATAAACTATTTTTTACATTAGGTAAAAGCAAACAGTGTTGGATCAATGCTAGCTTTACTGCAGATTAAAAGTATACTTTATCTATTAGAAAAAGGCTTATTATTTCTCTTGCCAATTACATTGCTGGGTTATACAGAACTATACTAACATTTATCCTTTAATAATACCAAGATCAATCCAGAGACTAAACGTAAACATTGAATATGTCCCTCTCCATCCCTCAACACCCCTCCTAGTATACTTGACAAAAGTCATGGTAGTATCAAATGATCATAGTTGGACTTAGGAAAACTAACAAAGAAAATATTATATTACTCTCTCCTCAGGCAAGTGAAGGAATAACAAATTTTAGAGTTAAAAACCTAATCTCAAAGTTCAAGTTTAGCTAGCTTTTTTAGAGTTGGAGCTGTAGTCTGTTGCAGCTGAAAAAAAATCAGGGAACATAAACCATGATTGATCCCAGGAAATATGAACAGAATGTTAACATACTGTATATATTACACAGCATATGTTGCATTGCAAAGTGTATTATAGACAGAATACTGGCAATCATCTTAAGAGTTAAATGCTAAGATTAATTCTACTGCATTTTAGCTAAAAACGGAAAATAAATACTTTCACAGTATTGCACAAAACTAACTTCAACGAAGAAAAATAGGCAGTTAAAAGGTTGTCGTCTCAATGTAACTACTTATACTATAGATACTTAATAAAAAGCAACTCCTGAACGCACACAAAAAAAGGGCACAGAAAGATAAATAAAATATATATTTCCCAAAGTTGGCACCTATGAAATACTCACACTCTATATTAAATAGAGTCACTTCATTAGTTCAGTTACCGTTTTAAGGCTAGAGGGGGTCAAAGAAGTCTTAGCCTGGAACTTAGAAGTTCCAACCCACTAACTTCCATAATTTTGGGCATGTTAACTTCTGTGCCTACGTCTGTTTACTTCCAAAATGGTAATTCAATATTTAACTCCCCAATAGGGTGGGGAAAAGACCGATTTGTAATTTTTGGACAGTATGCTAATGCACACTTGGAATGATGAATGCTATTATTCTGGCTGTACTAAAGAACCAACTTACTTTTTAGCTTCTTCTTGCATTTGTTCCACCTGCAGTTTTAATAAGTCATTTGCCTCAGCCAGAGATGTCATTTGTTGCCTGTCAAACTGCAAAGACTTGAGGGAAAGATGAAGAATAAGGAAGAAAAAGAACAAAAAAGGAGAATGTGTTAAGCACAAAACTTTCATATTCTAGTTTGCTATATAAAAATTGTCCCAGAAAACAGTAAAGAAATCTGTTAGAAAACAGTAAAGAAAACATTATATATATATATAAATAATGTGGCAACCAATTTATGGTAAGCTCTGGTTTAACCTGAATATTTAAAAAGAAAAGTCACCAAAATAATAGTATACTGATTCTCAAAAATATCTCTCTCTCTTTACCTAAGAGAACTTAAAACATGAGAACTTGCACATTACCACAACTTGCATCTCATTTCAGCAATCAGTAAAACTAGTGACATATAATATGATATTCTTTACAACTTTAACTTCAGCATCGTCCACACCTGTAGACGTGCCTCCATGTCATCCCGCTCTTTCTGCACCAAATGAAGATGGTTTTCCAACTCCACCATCTGCTGGTGAACCTGGGTCACTTCTTTTTGTAGTTTTGAATGCTCCACCTCAGTGGACTGCTTTTCAACCTGAAGTTTTAGTAACTCTTGTTTTAAGTCTTTCACTTCTGAGTCCAGCCTTTTCTTTGTAGCCTTCAGTTCACTAATCAGCTGGTCCTTTGAACTTGCATCTCTTCGATAAGCTTCCACCATTACCTACCACACAAAACAGAATTACAGAGACATTCCCCATAGCACAGTTGCTCAAAGAATAGACGATTTATCAAAAACACCAATACTTTAATTTTCAAATATCACAAGACGAGCAGCAATCAAGGACATTAAAACAAAAGAGCTTCAAGGGGACAGAATCTTTCCTGCTGCAACTTTTGAAACGTCTACCTTTAAGGAATTATATAAAAGGGATTCTCAACATTTTGTGCCAATGGATTTAAAAGCCAGTACTATATTCCACAACTTTTTTAACTGGTTCACAGGTATTTTACATAGAATTAGTAGGTGACTGCAAGATAAAACCCAAGCACCTGTAAAAATGGAACTATATTAGGAAGCAACAGTTCAAAAAGATAATCTTTGGAATTATATTATCCATTTTCCAGATAAAAGAAAATGTACTTAGCCTTACGAAATAATCAGGAATTTTACCTGTCCTGGCACAAAACATACTTGTCCATATTTTGCAATTAGGATTGGTATTAAAAAATCTACCTTCTTGAACACACTGCTTACAAGTTAAAACAAACTTTGATGTTGGACTAATAAGGTAACTAAACAGCAAGCTAATGGTCCTGCTACAAGTGGGAAAGACACAACAGGACTTCAAGTTATCAGTCAGGATCAGACTCCACATACATTCAAGACAAAATCTGAAATAAACATTTGTTTTAAATGACTATGCAAGTACAGTTTTACAAGACCAATTTAAATACAGTACTCAAAAGTTTCTCTTTATTGTTGCAAAGCATATCATCTAATGCAAAAGCACTTGAGAGATCTTTTGTTATGATCTTTTGTTTAAGGCAAAACACTTACGTTTACCTGGGACAAGAACTGACTTGTGTGTCTTATTTTATATTGATTCCCATAAAAATCAAAAACTACACAAGTTACGCAAGTCCCATAATGAAATGTGACAACATTCCATTTGACATAATGGCCTGCAGTTTAAGCAGGTTAGCGGCTTCATGCTTCCTTATGAAAAACAGCACTGCTAGCATATGCCTTTGCTGTAATGCATACGCTGTTTATTTTTAAACATAATTTCAAAAAAGTTACATGTACACTTACCTTCTGCTGCAGAAACTGTTCCTTTACCTTTTGGGTCTGCTTTTTCAAGCTGGCACTTTCTTGTTGCAGATTTTCCACCTATTCAGAGGGAAAAAATGCAGATGTGGTGCTTTAACTGCATTGTAAGTTCTTTAAAAAAAGCCACTCCCTTTTTTTTTTGTTATGTATATACAGTGCATAATCTAATGAGAACATGAATGTTCACGGGTTATTGTGATGCTACTACAAACCAAATAATCTGGTTTATTCTTACTCTGAATCTGTTCATACACAACAAATCTCCAATGCTGCATAAGCAGCCTGAAGAAAGGCACTTTGTGCCCCAAAGTTTGTTTAACAGCTCTCCCAACTTTACAACAGACCAATAAAATACATCATGCAAAAATACCTTGCTTCTCTCATATTTCCTGGATCAACATGGCTACAACACTCCAACCCTTTTGAATATACCATCACATATACATGATATCTCTGAATCATACCAATTCATATTTACATGCTCAAGATAAAATGGAGATGATTTGTAACAGAGACAGTTATATTGCATGTGTTAGCGAGGTACTTTTGACACCAACATTTCAGAGCTTGCTTCATTATCGTTCAAAAAAATATCCCATTGTTGGATACCAAGCCCGGGACATGGCCAGCCTCTCATACAAACGTATATTCTCCGTCTGGCACTGAAGTGTGCAATACTCTAGAGCAGCATAAGTGCCACAAGTGGCACAGGTAACCACTGCGTATAACAGGTGGCAGATCAGAGATAAAGCAGAGAGCAGTGGCACATTGGGCAGGGAGGACAGGGCTGGGTCCAGGAAGGAGACAGTATATCAAACAAAGGAAAGGGATCATGGAAGGTGTGAGATTATTTAGTGTGCCCCACCCACCAAAAAGGTTAGCCTCACTCCTCTAGACCAGGGGTCAGCAACCTTAAGCCTGTGGGTCAGATTTGGCCTTCAAAAAGGTCAAATACAGTGAGGAGGAAGAAAAATTGGTGGCATGGACCTGCACTGTTATGCTCATCCCCTCTAAGACACTCCCCTGTTGCAGAGCCTGCTGCTCTGTCATTTCTGTTTCCCTCCCTGTTGAGGGTCTGGGTCTCGGTATCTGCAGTGGAGGAGGAGAGATGGGGGAGAGAGAGTCAAGCTCCAGCCTGGATCTGCTAAAGGTCACTGATCCCAGCTCTAGATAAGTTATGGAACAAACCTGATTATGCAACTAGAATTTGGAACAGTCAAAGATTCATTGTGCATTAGAGAATGCATGATGGCAGCATCTGTAGAAAGCAGATCTAATCTGGTAAAGTAGTACAGTGACCAAGCAAAGAATTCTGAGAATCAATCTGTGAGCATACAGAACTGTATAAACATGAGACCCAATACAGTATTTCAAACAAAGTAGTACTAAGGCATTCCAAAAGGAGCAACCAAATGTTAGCTACATGCATGAGGAAGTTCTTTAGTCCACAGTACAATATGAATAGAACACATTAAACATAATTTAAAAGGAACAGTATAATTCATATAAAATGTTCAATTTTGAAAAACTGGTTTGAGAAATCATCATGCTCCTTGATAAAGAAGTAACGTAGTCTATTAAATCCTGGCACAAAAATTTAACTGTTCCTTTTAAACTCCATGAATTAAGAATTAGACAGATATAAAACATCTGTTCTGTTAACTGATATAAAACATACTAAATATATACTGTAAAAATTCTAATTCAGTAATAGAAAAATAAATTAAGGTTATTCAACTTACACGAAGCAGTTATAAAAACTGACGGATATACCCCAATATATAAATCAAGGTTTATGGGTATATGACAAATGCTTTCTATGGAGCTATGCTCTAGTCATTCAGCTGCTCCACAAGCCTATATCAATATATTTTATCTGTTATTTGTAAAAGAATAATACTAGAAATCAATTACCTGGCTAGATTTTACAGCTATTTCTTGCCTCAGTTGTTCCAATATCTCTGATGTTGCCTCTGTACCTTCTCCCAGGCGTTTTGCCCCTTCATCAAGTTCTTCTTTGCTTGCTTTCACTGTTTGCAGAGCTACTTCAAGGACAATCTTCTCTTTCTGCAAATACTGGATCATGTCATCCTTGGAAGAAGTGTCACTTTGAAACTCTTCTAGCCTGGCCTCCAGCTCATCATATCTTGTTTGCAGGTCACTCAAGGACTGGTCTTTGGCATGCAATCTCTCTTGAGTTAGGGTAAGCTGCTTCATGAGCTCAAGATGCTCCTGCTGTAAAGATTCAAGCTGCAGATCTCGTTGATGCAAAGTCAGTTTCAACTTAAGAGATAAATATTTGAAAAATAAAAGATCCGAATGAATTTTAAATTGTGAAATTAACTTTATAAAAGCATTAATTTTTTAAAACAAAATAGGAAGTCATCATGTAGCTGGATGTCATCCTCAGATTCCTAAGCTGCTGCTTTTTTCTTTTTTTCAAAACACATATTCAATTTACTCGCTCTGTTTATCATTGCTGGAGTCATTCCATGCAAAAGCTACAGTGCTACGGAGCCAAACTGACCAGGCTGACAATTCTAGAAGTCTAAACAAAACTTTTTGTTTTTCAAATTGATATTTAAAAAAAGGTGAAAAAGTGTCTGGCAGAGATATAAACTGCACAAAGTGCCAACAGTCCTAGCCATTTTTCCAGAGCATAAATCAGCTACCACAGGCTCAGTCTAGTTCCATCCTGAATAACACCTCCCAGGAATACAACATTAAATCCTTCACAAACACTGGTGTAAAGTGAAACTCTAGGTCAGGAAAATTACTATCTAGAAAGGTAAATTTCAGCTGATCTGGACTTCCTCTGTATATCCAGATACTGTCTGCACAATTCACTATCAATCTACCTTTTGCTACTGTGTAGCTCTTTTAGAATTCCATCACTAAGAAGAGGCTCAACTCAAATTCCAGTTTTGTGAACTGGAGTAATGTCATAGTTAAGGATGCACAAGACTTGGGGGGGGGGCTTTTATTCCCAGTTGGTATTTGCAAGCCTGATTGTTATGTGTTACTGAGCAAACTTCATCTGGAAATTACTGAGAAACACAAATGTGTTTATGCCTTCACATAATTTAGAGTGATCCTTCTGACAATTTAGATCCAGTAAATACAAAATTCATTTATGCTGTTTTCAAGTTAAATATCTACCTTGTAACCTTTAGGAAGCTAACTAATAATTGAGTCTACCTGATCAAGTTCTAGCTCTAGTGCTGTTGCAGAATCAGCCATTTTCTGAAGTTGCTCTCTCTCATCCTCAAATTCCTCCAGCTTTCTCTGCAGGTCTTCTTCCACCATGGTCTTTGCTTCCTGAATCTGTATGAATGCAGCTTCTTGATCTACCATGTCGGCCTGCACAGCAAAAAACAAGGAGCTGTTATGATATAAGAATGTAGTACAAATATCAAATGTAATGGATTTATAACATTAGAGAAGATTTTTGTGAAGAGAGAAAGCACATATCATTCAGTTGTCAGCATTCAAGTTACCCAGTCAGATGTTTACCAAATTTAGAACATACCTTGGAAGGGTTATTGTGCTTCCCGCAAACTTGTAAAACATTGAATTCCTAAATAAGATTCTTATTTTAGGTGACAGTCAATAAAAAAAATGTATAGCATAGGAAAGAACTGAAACAATATGTTTGCAGACCCAGAGTAAACTTTTCACAAGCATTTACAATAAGAACTGGTTGCAAATTTTCCAGGAGGTCTGTCTAGCAGTCACATATCCTGGAAGCTCCAGGCCCCTGGCTCTTCTAGGTTGGACCTGTAGCAGAAATCTGTGCCAGAGAGGTGAGGATCTTTGCCAGAGAACTGTGAACCCGAAAGTCTTGGGAGCTGCAACATTGCATTTAAGCCTTTTAAAGGTGCTTCTTTCTGGTAGGTAAAGTTTCTAGCCTAACCAGGTTTCCCTTACAAGTAGTTTGAATGTTTTGGGAAGTAACAGTTGCTTTCTGGGGAACCATATACAAAACAATATATCATCATGTAAACAATGTTAACTATATAGCACTTCAATGAGAACATCACTTTTACCTGTAAAAATACCTTCTTACCTTACCTGGAATCTGAAAATAAGATGATCACCAAATGCAAATATAAAAACTAAACACAATACAATTCACAGAAGTACGACTTTACCTCAATATTTTGCAGTTGTGCTGCAATCCGTTCCTTTTCTTTAATGGATCTGTGCTGGGTTTCTGTTAGCTGATGAGACAATGTCACATTCTCCAGTTTGAGGTGCTCCAACATGCCTGCTTGGGTCATTTGCCCAGCCTGCAAAAAGGAAGAATCAGATTAAATACAAATATTCAAATACGGATGACAGCAAAGAAGTTGTATGGTAGATAACTAAAAAATCTCTCAATGCTTTAATTTATTACCTTACATGGGTCCACAGATCTACATCTATCAGCATGCTCAATGAGCTTGTCAGGAAGTGCATTGGTTCAATTTGTGCCAGAGCACTAGACAAGAATTAACATCTTGTGATGCAAGGTAAAAAAAGAGAGGAAAAAGCTGATATGTACCTCATATAAATTAGACTGGTTTCCATCTTAAAAGTTTATGAACAATTTACGCTGCTAGATAAAAGGTAACATAAGAAGAAAGCAGCAAGAGTGTAGAAAGTGGTTCTGAGGTGCCTGTGATAATGCAAGTAGATACCTGTATGTTGGCCATCTCACTCTGTAGTCTAACACGAGCCTCCTGTGCCAATGCCAACTGGTGATGATACCACTGCCGTACATTTTGCAGCGATGTGATCTCTCTTTCAGATGCTTTCAGCTTATTAGTCAGCGTGGCCCGTTCTAACTGTACCTGCTGAAGTTGGTTCTGTAGGGAGGCCAACTGTTGTCGCAAATCATGAACTATGAAAGGGAAAAATAAAGACTTCAAAACTATGCTAGTTCCAAGTGTTCTATTTCAGATATTTCTAAGAGCAGTAGTGAGCCTTGGTGACATTTGTTCATGGTCAGCCTATTTTAGTGGAAGCAGGTCTAGAGAAAGAAAGAAACAAACAAAACTCAGTGTACTCCCTGAAAGGCCAAATGAAATCCCAGTGTTTACAGAGTTAGCGTCATTAGCAGAATACAGTTTAAAAAAAATCCCTTCTTTGCATACTCAACTTCTTGTAGAAGTAAACGAAGCTGCTTACTTAAGTTCTGTCTAATTTAAGACAAAAGTAACATACTACGCAGCAATAACCTGTAATCCAGTGTCATGACAGCAGGTTAACATTTTTCTGGTTTTTAATTCAATCACATCAATAATACACACTGTTGTGGTTCAGTGATTGACTCTTTGTCTGCCATGCGGGAGACCCAGGTTCGAATCCCAGACATGCGTACAGCTACAGCCCTCAGGACACCAAAAGTCCGGACTTGGTCTTGGCCTTTGGATTCTGTCTCGATCTAAAATGGGGGGTATAAGGTCAGAGCCTCCACTCCTCCATACTCCTGTCGAGGCATACGCGTTGAAGGTCCTGGTGACCTCTCACACACACAACACTGACAAGTGCAAGGTACTGCACCTGGGGGGGAAGAACCAGCAGCATACCTACAGGCTGGGGAACTCCCTTTTCAGCAGTGCAGAGGCAGGAAAGGATCTTGGAGTCATCACTGATGCCAAAATGAACGTGGGCCGACAGTGTGGGGATGCAGTCAGGAAGGCCAACCGTACCTTGTCATGCATCCGCAGATGCATCTCAAGCAGGTCCAAGAAGGTGATACTCCCCCTCTATGCGACGCTGGTCAGGCTACAGTTGGAGTACTACATCCAGTTCTGGGCGCCGCACTTCAGGAGGGATGTGGACAACATGGAGAGGGTCCAGAGGAGGGCCACTCGCATGATCAAGGGGCAGCAGGGCAGGCCCTACAAGGAGAGGCTACGAGACCTGAACCTGTTCACCCTCCACAAGAGAAGGCTGAGGGGGGATCCAGTGGCCTGTTACAAACTAGTCAGAGGGGACCAGCAGGCATTGGAGGAGTCCCTATTCCCCCGAGCATTACCAAGAGTGACTAGAAATAATGGTCACAAGCTGGCAGACGGTAGATTCAGACTAGACATCAGGAGGCGCTACTTCACGGTCAGGGCAGCTAGGATCTGGAACCAACTTCCAGGAGAAGTGGTGCTGGCTCCTACCCTGGGGGTCTTTAAGAGGAGGCTAGATGAACACCTTGCCGGGGTCATTTGACCTCAGTACTCTTTCCTGCCATGGCAGGGGGTCAGACTTGATGATCTGCTCAGGTCCTTTCTGACCCTACCAACTATGAAACTAGGATCCAGAAGGATCAACAGTAGCCTACTACCACCAGCATCACATCAGTAATTGACAGTACCCATATGACTTAAGGTTAATTGAAATTGCTTGCAGAATGGAAAAGAGGGAAGAATAGCAAGCGTCTGAGACTGAGATTTATATCAACTCACCTGTGCTATCCTTACTGAGAACTTTTTTTTGCATATCTTCAACTTTTAACATGAGCCTTTGGTACTGTTCCTCTGCCACCTGAAGGTCATTATTCGAAGAAGCCAAGTTGGCATTCTTGGCTTCCAAAGCATTCTGCAGGTCAGCCATAGCTCGTTCCAGATCCCAGCAGGATTGCTTTAATGTGGCCACTTCCGAGCTCAGGGACTCCTGCTTCTGTTGGCTACTCTGGCTGTGCTCCATCTGTGCTTGAAACTTCATGTTCAAAGCTGCAAGCTGCGCTTGTAGTTCAGTCTTCTCTTTGAGTGCCTAAAAAAGTTCAAGAAAATCATTAAAAAAAAGTTAAAGGAGACTGACAAAGCACACTAACAAGAGAGGCAAAGACATTAAAAGTAACTAAAACAAATGTCTAGCAACAGTATTTTGCTAAGCAAGTAATATACACTTGCAGGATCAGAAAGAAAAAAGTTGCACTCCATTTATTGTTTCCAATATGGCAAAAGAACGTTAGGTAGAAGTGCATAAAAATAGTCCCTTTACAAAGCACAGTTATACGCAGGTATGTGGTATACAACACAGCTTTTTGTAGAACGGAAGACTGTCCTCCTGTTAAGATTTGTTTTGTTTGCAAAAATATTCCTTTGCACCCTCTCCCTCTCAGATTTTCCTTTCGTGGATCCCCTTTTCCACATATTTTACTAACCTAAATTTAAAGAGTTTTTTTTTTAATTCATTTTTTTTAAATATATGCTGTATAACACTATGAAAAAAAAATCACACATCTTAGTGTGGCAAATTCTTTAAAATTTCAAATCAGTGTGTGGCTCTAGTTTTATTAAATACAGACATTCAGATTTATCTTATACCTGATTTGCTTCTAATGACAGTGCTACTAGCTGTCCTTCTAGTCTCATCTTCTCTTTTAGAACTTGCAACACTTCATCATGAGTTCCTGCGATAGAGCTTTCCATAGAGACACTGGAGACAGAGACACCATACATGATTATAAGGTCAGGATTTAATAATCAACCAGTTAAAAAGAAAGAAGGCTGAAATGGCTAGAGAACAGTTACAAAGAAAAGCTGTCCAGCACAGCTATCTCCTTATTCTCATCCCCCATATACAGCTGATTAAGTGTACGGTCACATGAACACATTACTGTAAAATAAGCAAGGGTGTTAACTAAGTTGAAGTGCTTTATCTGCCCACATGAAGTGAAAGTGGACATAAGCTTTTTTGTAAACTCTCATATTCAACATGTGGCAAGAATATACACATAAGCAGTCACTGCACAGTAGCTACCATACTATACGTTCACAACCAGCTTACCTCACAGAACAAAGGGATAATAATTTCTGCCTCTACCTTGCTACCAAAGTGATTGTGTAGATTGTGATTTTCTATGATCTTGCCTCCAAAATTTTGGAAAGTTACTTCCTTCTCCCACGTAGGAAAAAGGAGACACGTAGCTGTATTTTCAAAAATAATCTGTTCAAACTCTACAATAAATCTTAGACAAGCAGGGAAATAAATTGTAGTCCTGTCAGTCTGACCAGTTATACCTTTGTTAGTTCAACTTTGATCTCTTGTCAGAGAAAAGTATTCAGCCATGCTTAGGTTATCACAGACACATACACCCGCAAAGATCCAAAAGCAAATCCCAGCTAAGGGGCTGAAGAATATAACAACATTTGAGCAAGGACCCTGGCATCTCACAAGTACACAGTGCTGAAAAGATGCATAACAAAACCAAGAGAAACTATTACTCTTTCTGCAGTCAGTAATATCTACAATTTCTTTTTTTTTCAGGTCAGGGTATAGACCACGGCTTGAGAATTTCTCACACCCACAATAAAAAGCCCAATCTTAAATTATTCTCATGGCATCATGCACAGCTCATCTTTATTTCCACGTTCTTGAATGAACTAAAGGAGGGGAGGGGAGATCTGAGATTTAAGTGTCAAAATCCACTGTGGTGGGTTAGCTGAAAATGTCTGACCATACTTCAGGTGCATTCTGAAGTTGACCCAAGTATACCCAAAATCATGCCTTACCAGACCATCTACACATTTATAAGGAATTTTAAAGAACTCAGCTATGGAGCTTTGACAAGAAACTGAAAATATCTAAAATGTTATAATCCAGATAAATGTGTTACCTATGTCATTAAAATTTCATATATTAAAAATGCCATTATTTCTTGTTTAGTGTGAAGTGTATTGGGGAATACCCTACAGATCTATGCAAAGATCTATAAAACCTATGGTTTAAATCATTCAGTTAGAGCCGGTTCCTATCTATCAGTGGTTCTCAACCTTTTTAGATTCAAGGTATCCCCTCCTTAGGTGCAATGCAGCCCTTCGAAAATGCCCACTCTTGATTTTCACTCTTTTAAAACAGAAGAATACTAGAGCAATTCTTCTGAAAGACTGCAAAGTGGTCAGGAAGTTTTTAATGCTATAGATTCCTATTTACAATCTTGGGTTTATCCTACAATTCATGTCTGTGCACCTACGGCACCCTGGCTGACAATCTTTGAGCTATATATTCATCTTTAGATATATTAAAAATGTACTCTGTGAACTGACCATATAGTTTTATGTAAGGATCTATTAGTCAGCACACATTTTACACAATGAACGGAAATCAGAGCTATACTCAAATGTACTTGTCGAAAATTAAAGCTTCAGATGGAGATGCTAAAAACCGCCTAGGATGGTAATGGCAATATAACGCAATGCAACACATTTACCTGCTGGAAATACTATCTCGCCGACTCTGCACTTCGCCATTAACTTCCTGCTCCTGGGCATGATGCTCTGCAGCTGCAGCCTGCAAGACCTCCCTGATGGAAGGAAATTGGCCCACTGCATCAGAAGGAATCTTCTGGCCATTTATCGTGTATGAAGTATCTTGTCTGCCTTCTGCATTCTGTAAAATACTGTACAGCCCCTTTCCTGACACGCTGCTGTAGGTAGAGCTGTCACTTTCATTTCCATCCAGCCTCATTCCAACTTCACTTCCATCAATCTCAGAAACGCTGTCCCCGGCCAATGAGGAATTCTCTAGTCGATCATCTGTGTCAGAGGGCAGACTGATCTCAGACACAACTGATGTCAAACTACTTCTGTTCTGCTTCAGAGACCCACCAAATGAATCTGGAGTCAAAAAATTCCGATTAGTATTTGCAGGGTCTGACTCTTCTGTTCTATAATCAGCCAAAGACCGGATTTTACTTGATTTGGAAGATTTAGAGCTTTTTCTCTCTTTTGAATTTGCTGGAAGTCCCAGGCTTCCTAGTTTCGGCCCGCGGGGGACACTGGTCCGCAAAAAGGAGTACTCTTTCGTCATAGCTACAGTGCTGGCTCTTGGCAAGATTTCTGGATTTAACATCAGCTCAGGATCTAGTGTACTTGAGGGCCGATTTTTGGGTATAGACTGTCTAGACTAAAAAAAAGCAGAAACAAAAAATAAATTCCATAATGTAACAGTGCAACTAACATCAGTGATTTTTTTCTGGTATTGTATTTAAAGGTGAAGCTTCAACATTTCTTACAGATCTAATACCTGAAATGTATATAGCACTTCACCAACAACCTGATTTTAACTAGAGTTAATTAAATGCAACGTGGCCTGCAACATGCTTTAGTGCTAGGCAGTGGGTTCATCTGCCTCATACTTGAGTTGATCATTTTTTAAATGAAGTTTTAAAAAACTGATACTCCAAACTGCTCTTCAAATTAGATTTTCCAAATTATTACAAAAATATCTAGAAGCTACTGCTCCATGAAATTCTAAGATCGTGAGTGGCCTTCACATTCACTGGCACAGCCCCACAGACTTCAGCCACAGTGCTGATATAGCTGAAGGTCAAATTTGGCACAGACAGAAAGAGGATAAGGAAAGGGATTTAGATCAGGTCCGGTGAGAGTTTCCTGCCTTCCCACTCATACTAGAAAGTCCTTAAAAGCGAAGAATCACCTGAAAAGTTCTTACTCTTTCTTGGTGCCTCTTCACTCTGTATTGTTTCAGCTGCTCTTCCAGACGCTTTCTTGCTTGAAGTCTGATTTGTTCTTCATTCTCTAAGGGGAGTGAAGATTCTGCTGAACCTGCACATAAAAGTTACCCTTAATGTCACAAAGAGCCTGTGTGGTATTGTGAGCAACCACAACACAAAAAGGATGAGAAACCCTTCCATCCAAGAGCAACATGCTTCATGCAGAATATGCAGCATTCACAAAGAAAGCTCCTTTGCATGCATCTTGGAACACTACTCCACCAATCTTCTGAAGTATCTTGTGTAAGCACTGAGATCAGACTGCTTCTTGCAATCACTCATTCTTTATAATCAACTACCCAGTGATCTGAGAAAAAGAGTCCATAGCAGGAACAAGACTACTATCATAATTCCCAACTCCTTTATAGAGCTCTGAATCTGACAAAATTGCAGAAACAGACAGGACCTATTTGGTCTCCTAGATCCAAAACTCAGAGGCTAGTGCAGGATTTCTTCTAAAAAACAGCTCCTTATACTGTATTCCAGTTATTATTTAATAACCCCACTGATGAGGCCTTTTTATCACTTCCTTTTCCAAACAAAGACATTTCAGCAAAAGGAAGCTTTTCTATTAGCACAAAATTGTCCATTTCTGAACGTCACCCCATTATTTACAACATGGGAAAGAAGAGACCAACTTAACTTATGGTCATGTAACACTCCCATTTACCATAATGTGCGGGTCAGTAAAATAAACAATTGGTTAAATGCTAAAGCATGTGCTTCAACTGGAGCAGAAAAAAAAAAATGAAATTTAGTCCAAAATGAAGGAAAGGCTTACTGCAAAAATGAAGTTTAGTCCAAGCTTAAATGATACTATAGGGATTCTGCAGAGAGGCTCAGAGGAAAAAAACTTTATGCAGCAAGAGAAAGCAGGGGCTCTATCGTAAACAGATGCTTACACAATTCAGTTTCTTGCATGGGAAGACTTAGTTTGAGGGACTGCAAAGCTTCTTTTCTAAGAACTATTCCCTCAGCACTAGTTCCCTGAGACTTCCTTAGGTTGTCATGGAAACCAGCCACACCTGGAGATGGCTCTTGACCTTGGGGGCTGCTGGTGGAGTCAAAAGACAAAAGAGAGTCAGGACAGAGTGACTCTGGCCCATTCTGGCAGGCATCTCCTTTACTGTTTACTTCCAGTCTTTCCCCTTCTTTTGGCACTTCATTGATCTTAATATTGGTAGCTGGAAAAGAAAATTAAATTGTGTTAGTTTACACCAACAATCACCATGTTCATACTTAAGCGCACTTCCAAAAACAAACCTAACAAATGATTCTTGTAGTCAAGACAGGCTTAATGTTTAGAAATTGCCACATTGTTTATTTGAAAGAAAAGTGAAATGAAACGTGCTTATAGTTTTCCACTCAGAATTAACAGAACAGGCAGGTACACTTTGCTCTTGTATAAGGTCTTTTTCTGAAAACCTACACTCTATCGGAAAAAAATTATCAAGCTTCACAAAAGTCTGGTTAGACAGGTATTAAACAAATTTTAGATACAAAAAACTCAGACACGGAGGTTAAGTTTCCCAAAGTGTCACAGTGAACCAGCAGTATACCAAAGAAAGAGCCTACACTCTAGTGCCTCAGTACAGTGGCAATATCAACATGCATAAATGCTGGACCGAAAACCCAACTGCACTTCCCAGCTTCTAATACGAGTCAAAAAAGTGTCAGTAACCCTGGGAAGAACTGGGAAAAAAATGGCATATTCTTCTAGATATATAATAGAATACAATACAAATCAAACAATGAAACTGGAAGCATAAAATATAAGTCCCCACTCTATTTCATATAAAACATACACAAAAGCTAACCCAAGACCAGAACTCATTCCTGGTGGTGGTTTCTGTACCTTTTCCATGCAGAAAAACATGCTCAACAATACCACAACCCTTCTACAGGCTTATATTTTAGAGGTCCACTAAACTTCCATATGGATGGAAAAAAGATGTTGTTATGTTGAATTTCATGATTAATTTGGAGACACACATTTCAGGTGGGGAAAAAAATCTACCCAAAATAAGTCACCTTCTGAGCACAGTCCGTTTAGTGTTGTTGTAACTTTTGGAATAAGTAACAAGGGTTCTCTCTAAAATTAAAAGAAGGAATTTGAAAATGCAACTGTTTTGTGTTACTAAGTGTCTGAGACTTAAAAAAGGTCAACCATCTCATATTCCAAGACTATAGGAAATACTCTTACATGATCAGTTGGAAAAAAAATATTTACTTGAATCAGCAGAAAAACTTACGCTGAAATAGAATTTTTCCTACTGTTTGCTTTCCACATACATTCATCTCTCACTGTAGAGGGCTTTTGCTGATAACCTTTAGAAAACTACACGTAGCCAAGCAGATTTCAATGATTAAAATGTATTATCCCATTTGGACATTAAACTGTTGCTTCAAAATGATGGCATATTTTTTCATCCAAGTTCTGAGGTAATGTCCCAGATTCGCTAGAGCCTAACTTATACTGTAAAAGGTTTACCAGCATACCAACTGCACTGGAAAAACCTCCTGTCAGGATAGCTTATAGTGGCAAAAAAAAGAGTGCTTGTTCTTATAAGTTATACTGGTTTCTCCAGATGAAATGAACTATAGCAGGAAAAAGGCTTTTTTTTTTTTTTTGCTGGTATAACTGTGTGCACTAAGGCTTCTGCCAGTGTAGAAGGGGTTTTTTTAACAAATCACAGCCCTGAGCAGTTTCCTAGTGCTCACCTGACCTAGCATGCTGCTGCAACATATTGGAAATTCTGTACACAGAGTCATTTAAATTTCAAGCATGGAAATTTGCACTGAATAACTAAATTAACAATATAACCTCAATAGCAGCCCCTATGTCATTTGTTTGTTTAATAAGGCCCATGTGCAATGGGACAACAATTTCAGTGCAATGTGCCTCAGATGTTTTACTTGTTTTCAAGGGGGAGTTTGTGTTTTCAAAACTATGTTGAGTAGGGCTAGGGCACAGGAAGTGATATGCAGTAAGCATACTGGATGAATGTTTTGCTGTGATGACAAGAAAAACAAACAAACAAAACTGTCAGTGGGTGCATGTGCTATTAAGGTGAAAAAAAATCAACTACAGTGCAGTTTGTGCCAGATTCAGTTGCTCGTGGGTGCAGAGTCTACCCGTGTGCCTGGGACTGCAGCACTTTGAGCCAGGATGGAGCAGCCCTGGGCTTGCAGGGGATCTGGTGGACCGGAGGAAGGGATCAGCCCCACACTCCAGGTGCAGCATCGGGCAGCAGAGGAGCTGGTTGGGGCGTGAGGGTGCTGAAGTGCAGGGCTAGGTAGCAAGCAGCCCCCCACACGTTAGTACCCTCAGCCAGCCCATCACCATTGACACATGTACTTCAGCACACATATCTGCCATAGGGTAGTATGGTCTCCAACAGTACTATCCTCCGACAGTTATTTTACTGTGCGCTAATACTGGTGCATGTGTAGGCTGTCATGCTTTACTGCGGAGCTAATTACTCAACTCTGTGATAAAGTGCACAAATAGATGCACTCGGTGTTGACAAATAAGTGGTCAAATGTGGGCTTTATCCATAGCTACTCAAAAATGATGGGGGCTGTTCAGACAGTCAGAGCTACATTTTTAACCTGTCTTCCTATAACTAAAGTGATGCAATTATAATTATGTTAACCTATCTTCAGTTGCTTTAAAGCAGTGGAAGTGGTGGATAATTAGATTAAACTAAGAGAAAGATGTTCTACCTATTTGTAAACCTCCACAGAATTGTTAGGAAGACAATCCTGAGATAAAGAGGGGAGACAGTTTAATCTCTGACTTTTATAAAAGATAAATGATTAATCACATAATCATACTCTGGCAAATGAAAGGCTATCTACTTCATTTTCTTAAAGTGAAATGAACACTACACATGAAAATAATTCCATAAAGAAATACAAAGATAAGATGCAACTGCAGAGTAGAAAACTCCATATTATATGGACACTTATTCCAGAATAAGCCTGCCTTTTTTCTTCATCTGTTTTGTTTTGGGCCTTATGCCCAATTTATCCACCCCAAAAGTAGATTCAGCTGATTTGGAAATTATAATCTTATTCTGGAATGTCACCTCACATAATTATTCTGGATCAGTTGTTTCAGTATGGTTATTTCCGAATAATTCTACCCATACACAAGTCTTAAAGACCCCTAGCCCTTATTTGCTGAAGACCAGAAACACAACGAACATTGAACATCCTTTTTCCCAACTGGCTACCAGGAACATTTTAGTAAATAGCTTTAAAACAGAAATTAAGAAGTTTATCAATTAAAGAGGAATTCATAAGACAGACAGAATCTCCATCAGGCTTCTTAAGTAACATACAGTGCAATCAACTGCTGAATCCAACAAAAGCCCCTTCAATATGATCTATATAACAAAATAAGTAACAAAGAGGCCCTAGAAGAATCAGGCAGTGATCCAAATCATATTTAAAAAAAAACAAAAAAAAAACTTACTAGTGATTTCACCTTCAACGGGCAGATCCAGTTTGGCCTTGCAATCCAAGAGTACTTCAGAATTGCTAGAGGCCGCATTGCTACCTCTGTTCTCCAACAGGACATCTTGCTGAACAGATGAAGAGTCCATGGTAGAATTGACCCAGATCCAGAGAAATTATTTCTTCCAAATATGTTGCATTCAAGTGAACTACCAAGTCCTGTTTCTCTCCATCAGCAGCAGTGCTAGCCAAGATGCTGCCTAGTAGCAAAATGCCGAGTTTTTCATTTGCTGGTTTACAATAGGCAGCTGGGAAATTCCAGGTCATGAAAATAGCCTGCAGCTATTACCAAGAAGCTGCATTCTCTGGAAACAAATGCATTTATTTTTTAAAGCCTTTTCTTATAGCTCTGAAGATACTAGACAGTAAGTAGCACTTACAAACTGTCATTAACCCACCCCATCCATTTACTTTCAAGTACAGAATCAGAGCACTAAATGATAGTGCAGACAATAAAACACAGCCAAGCATCCACCGTTCTATACAAACAAAGGAACTCTCATGAATTTCTCAATTTTCATAGCCTCGGTAATTGTGGAAAGCTACAGAAATTGGTTCTGCAACAGACAACTTATTAGCAAGCCTTACCCCCAAGCCCTTTGTATGTAAATATATTAAAAACCTGTCACCAGCCTCAGTAAACCAGAAAATATGTGATGAACTGTCCTGCTCCTACAAATGACAATAATTATGGACATTCTTATTCTGGCCTCTCATGCTCCATTATCATCAAATGGGGTTATTTCAGCTGAAAGTCAGATTATTTTACCTGTATAGATTCAAACAATGTTTTGAATCTTTTTATTGCTAAAAGTGATGGCATTATTGTTTACATGGATTCTAGTATTTGCACAGCAACCAAGACATACTGCTTTACAGAGCACAAACCACTAATTACAGCTTGCGTTCACAGTCAGAATGAGTCTTGGCTGCCAGTCAAAGCAGGTCTTTTCTGAGTGTGACTAACAGGAAGATTTCTAATTAAAGTTCATAGAATTCACACACGAGTTTCCAAAACATCTAGGGTCTAAATCCTAATCTATCTAACTTGATTACTGCAAATATGCAATGCATTTATTTTAATATGATCACCTACAGCTAACAAGAACAAAAAATAAATGTAGGAGACTATGCAATTTAACATTTTTCCTGTTCAGAAATAGGACACCACAGGCACTTAGCTAAAGTTTGGGTTTTAAAGCCAAAGATGCTTTAAGATCCAACCCACATTCCATACAATTATCTATCCCCTCTCCATCTCCAAGAAACACTGTGACACTTCTAAGGCACTACCATTTAGTCTTTTGTGGCAGGGACAACTGTCTCAAAAATGCACAAATTTAAGGTCAGATCGTGGAATCACATAGGTAAAATTCCCAATGGAATCAACAGAAATGGCATGTGTGAAGGAATGGACTCCCAGTGCACACTACTCCCCACCCCCAGAAGCAGTGATCCATGAACATACTGGTATGTATATGTACATGTATGTGTACACCCTCCCACACCCACTGCTACATTCATGGATCACTGCTTCTGGGGGGATGCTGCCCATGTACACACCAGTAGAGAATCATAGAAAATGAGTGTTGGAAGGGACCCCAGGAGGTCACCTAGTCCAACCCTCTACTGAACGCAGGACCATCACCAACTCGATCATCCCAGCCACAGCTTTGTACACCCAGGTCTTAAAAACCTATAAGGATGGACGCTCCACAACCTCTGTGGGTAATCAGAAAGCTCTACCTAATATCTACCTATCTAACCTAAACTTCCTTTGCTGCAACTCGAGGCCATTGCTCCTTGTTTGGTCATACATAAATACATATATGTATGTGTGTGTGTGTGTGTGTGTGTGTGGTTTTTATTTTATAAATATATATACACACACATACACATATATATATGCAGGGCGGGGGGGGGCAGGGAGAGGGGATTAGGGGCGACCACCCCAGGTCCTGCACTTCAGGGGCCCTGCAAAGCTGGGCAGCATGGCCGCAGTGACTCCACACTGCCACCACCCTGCCCCTGCACATGTGGTAGCTTGGCACCCCCCCACTACCATCACTGAATGCACCGCCAGGTTCCTTGTGTCCAGGGGCAGGACAGGCTGATGTGCCCCAGGGCCTGCACCCTGCTGGGGTCATCTCTGTATAAATGACACACACACATATACGTGTGCGTGTGTATAGATGTACACATACACTCATACACCTGGCACGTTCATAGATAACTGGTTCTGGGGAAACACCGGGAGTCCATTCCTTGCAAGCTGACACGTCTGCTGATTTCACATATGCACAAAATATGTTACACACACACACACCTCTCCCCAGTGCCCCTCCATCCCTCCCGCCCACAGACGCCCCTGGGACCCAGGCGATCCGAGGCCGGCGCTGCCTGATGCCAGACCCTGCCGCACGCCCCACGCCACGTCCGCCAGGGCGCGAGGGTTTCTGCCGGGGCACGTCCGGGCTCGAGGCGCAGCGGCTGCGGGGCGGACACCGGCAACGCAGGGCCCCGTGGGGACTCCCCGGCCCTCAGGGCACGTCCTGTAGGCCCAATCCCCCCGCGGCCGTGCCAAGTCCGGTCCCGACAGGCGGCAGCAGCTCCCCCTGCCCCCAACCCGGCCCCGCAGACCTGCCGCTGGTGCCGCCACCGCCCGCTGCTCCAGCCCGAGACGTGGCGTCTCACCCGCGGGCGGGGGAGGGGGGCGGCGCCGCGCGTGTCTCCTCCCCCCCGGGAAGATGGGGCTGCCGACCCCACCCCCCCCGCGGGACCTCCTGCCTCCTCTCCGCCCTCACCCCGCACCCCGGGCAGCTCCAGCCGGGCGGGCGCGGGCCGCTCCGAGGGGCCGGGGCGGAACGGGCCAAGCGGTCGTTGTTCCCCTTGGGCGGGTTTGACCAACGGACCTTCCGGGAGGGGCGGACGCCACTTCCTGTTGCCCGGAGAGACCGAATAACGTGTTGCCTTCCGGTTGTCCGTCATGCTCCCCCCCGGTTATGTTTTTTGTTAGTATGAGAGGTTGTTTCTTATGTAATTTTTTACATGTATGAGATTTTATTATGTTTTATGTCATTTTAATATATTTCTACTTTTTTTTTAATTGGTGCTCTTTGCGCGGGGACCAACGCCCCGCCCCCTCAACTCGCCCCCACCCTGGTCATGTGGCCTTGCGTCAGTCACGTGGGAGACAGCAGTTAACGGTATCTCGGTCCCACCCCCTTCCCCCAGCGACGTTGAAGTCAGGGCCCTAATGCCCCACCCGTGAGGGTGAGCGTCACCAGGCCAGGTGTACAGGCAGGGTCCTAACCCCCCACGTGTGAGGGGCAATGTCACCAGTCCAGGTGTACAGGGGCCCTAACCCCCCAGCGTGTGAGGGGCAGTGTCACCAGTTCAGGTGTATGATCATTATCACGTTTACACGATCATTTCAACCCTTGTAGGATGTGCAATCAATACTAGACAAAATATTCAAAATGTACCATCATTCTGGAGGCGTCTCAGTGCAGCCAAGTCGCTCTTGGTAAAGCCTTCGCTGACTTTTGGGCTTGCTGTGAGCACTTCCCTCTGACTGCTTACCACCTTGACGTAAAGAAATGCAGCAACTTGGATGACCCAATGCTCACTCGCTCACTGGTGACTTACAGGGAGCAATAGAAAGTAAAGAGGATAAGGTATTTGCATGCATTGTTAAGTATTTTTTTCATGCTAGGGAGTTTTTAAGCAAATACAATCATTTTGAGCTTCCAATACAGCTATTTCATATTTAAGACCTGGCAATGCTGGGGAGGACAGCACTAGCTCCAATACCAGTTCCCCCCACTCTGCCCATCTGCCAGGCCTCGGCCCTGTGGGTTGCCAAGGGGCCCCAGGCCCCATTGTGCTGAGCCCTGTTTGCAGCATCATGGTGAGAAATAAGACTCGGTTCATCCCTCCAAAGGGTCCCACAGAGGCGTTGATGGCTCCAGTCAGGTGGAGGGAGCCAGCGTGCGCCCACAGCCCTGCCTGCCTCAGTCAGAGGTGCAGAGCCCTCATGGACCCCCAGCCCCAGGGACACCTCAGTCAGGTCACGGTGAATAAAGCCAGTGTGTACCCACAGGCATGGCCTCAGTCAAGAAAAAAAAGCCAACGTGCATCCATAGCTGCAACCAGCCTCAGGCAGACAAAGCCAGTATGTACCTACAACCAGGACCCATTCACTCAGGCCAACAGAACCAGCGTGCACTCACAGCCATGACCGCCTTGCCAGGTGGACAAAGCCAGCATTTACCCACAGCCGTGACCACTCGCTTTGCAGCCACTTCCCCTTTTCTTTTATTGCCCTACCCAAACAGACAGGCAGGAATCCAGAAATCACTTCCGTGTGAAAGAGGCCTGGCCACATGTCACAGCATGGAATTAAAACACCTCTTAGTGCATTGGTTGTCCTTGTAAGGGGGCCTGTAAGCCATGCACAGCCCTAGTCTAACAAAGACATTTGTGGGGGACGTGATCCAGGATCTGTGTTTGTCATCAGGTGATTCCAGGATGTATAATGCATGTTTTTTTGTTCTGAATAGGTGTGACTGGGAAATGAGATAAGACCTGGAAAAAAAGTGCACCACCCATGGACGAGAGCCCAGGAAGGGGCCTGGAAACAGGTAAGGAAACAAAAACAGTCCTGGGAAGTGACAAAGCTGGGTGAGCCGCAAGGAAAGCTGAGGATGATGATAGGCAGGAGTCGGTGAGTTAATGAACATTGTGGTAGGGTATGCTGTGGCCCATGATCTGAGGTTGAAGCCTAGAATAGACAAGACTTACTCTAAAGTAATGAGAAAATGCCCTCTGAATTTTTTGAGGCTCAGCAAGAGTAGTTTGTAGACAAATACTGTTTTGATGGGAGAGCACAAAAATTCCTAAACAAACAAGATCTGAGACCAGAGAATAGCATCTTCTTTCAGGCTTGGTTATTATTTTTTCTAGATAAGGATATATGCGAGTCATAGGCAATATATAAACTGATTTACTTCCAACTAATACGTCTTTTAGTTTCTTACCAGTAAAGGAATGAAATAATGATCTGGATATACATTATACACATGCCAGGTCCATGTTGGCTCTTTCCTCATCTCTTAGCAACAGAGCACTGTCATTTGAAGGCAATGACTTGTCTTTAACATACTATTTTGCAGATTTCCAATAAACACACAATGGACAGAGTTTTATATAAGTCCTCCAGAACTACAGTTCTATCTTATGTTGTTGTCTGTGAGTTTTGCTGTCTGATTCCTGTTACTAGATATCCAGTAGGAATAGACATGTCTTTGCTGTTTATTTGACAGTGAACTTGTAACCATATGTAATGTTTGCATTGGGTTAGCAAAGACATTTTTTATTAATTTTGAGAAGAACCCTTGAATGAATGGATATGAATTTAAGTCCTTTAGGAGTTATTTTTTATGACTGTATCTGCAATGGATGTTGAAAAAAGCAATGGTGGGAAAATACGAATGTTTAATTATTATATAGTCAACTTGCATGACATCTCATCTGCTTAGCTATTATTATAAGAATGAAGAATAGATGCCTCCCTACAGAGAGCTCAAATTAAGAAAGGGAGTAATGTAGCATTCCAGTTCCAATATTTGCTTATGTTTGCTTCTTGCCTTCAAGCCTTCTTCTCGGAGACAGTTAATTGCTGGGGTAAAGCTCTCAAACTATCTGTGACTTTATGTACACAGCCCTGAGAATCTCAGTCACTTGCTCAGAGACTAATAGGGTGTATCCTGACAAGCATGCACGTGCAGTTTACGGCTTCTCAAAGCTGTTTGAGGCACCGCAAACCATATGCGGTGCATGTGCAACTGTTTGCTGCACTGTAAATTTGACACTGACATCTCCCAATGCAAGAACAACACACACAAGGTAAGTGGTATGGTGCACACAGCACAGAGACAGAACCTGGCGATCCAGAGCCACCATCTGGTTGCTGGCCAGGCTCCATTCAGCCAGATCGGTGCCGCTGCTACCTTGGGAGGCCTAGCAGAGGTGCTGGCCCTAGCCTCCCAAACTGGGACAATTTGGTGTGTGCCAGAGCGTGTGTGCAGGGGCATGCCCTGGGGCACAAAGCAGTGGCACAAATATGTGCTGCTGCAATTTGTGCTACAGCAAATGCACACCCCCGCATGAACGTGTTCATCTGGATATACCCATAAAGATTGTCACAAATAAATGACGTGCAGTAGCTGCAATTGGAAGAGCATTTTTCATATTGAAAAATGCGTAGTGCTAGTTATATAAATATTTAAAAAAAGGCTTTGTCCATCTGTCTGTGTGTCTGCCTGTAATGCTCTTGGAGCACTCTGGTTGTCTCGGCAACCAATCACAATGCTTACTGAAACAACCAATCAGAGTGCGCCGCACAGATAGACACACAAACTAACAGACAGATGCAGGGTCGGGGGTGGCGCAGGCCCAAACGAGGAGCAGGGAAAATGACAGCGGGGATGGAGCCCTACCATGATAGAGGGGACGGAGCCAGGCCTTGCCCCCCCCCCCCGAGTCTCTGGTCCTTGGAGGCGGCAGTGGCGTGGGGTGGAGAGGGATGGAGGGGACAGAGCTGGGGGGTTAGGCCAGTGCTGCTGGCTTCGCCTCCCACCACCCTGGCCCTGCTCCTTGGGGACAGCAACAGCGTGGGGTGGTGGCAGCGAGGTGCTGGCCTTCATAGATTCTAGAGTTGGAAAGGATCCAATGGATCATTGTGTCTGACCCCCTGACCTTGGCAGGAAAGAGGACCGGGGTCAGATGACCCCAGCCAGGTGCTTGTCAAGCCTCCTCTTGAAGACCTCCAGTTAGGTGATAGCATCCCCTCTCTTGGAAGCCCATTCCAGACTCTGGCCACCCTTATTGTAAAAATTAAAGTTCTTCCTAATGTCTAACCTAAATCTAGTTTGCACCCATTATTCCTAGTTAGTTCCTGGGGCGCTTTGGTAACCAGTGCATCCCCAATTCCCTGCTGTCCTCCCCTGATAAATTTATAGGTGGCTACAAGGTCACCCCCCAGCTGCCTTCCCCCCGCTCCCCGGGTCCCTATCAACATTCTTGACTGGCAATTTGCTAGTAATATAGATACCAATATGCTCTGCCAAGTTAGCTGTTTAAATAGCTAAGAACCAGTCCAGAACAATCACAGATCAAGAATCCAAGTGCATAAAAATCAGAAGTAAAAAAAATATGTTGAATTTCATAGGCTGCTGCTCTGTCTCCATAGCCCAGGAAGGACTAATACCACACCCAAACATCTATTCAGGAACTTCCTTCAGAACACTGTTATTCTTAGATATAAACATTAAAAAGTAACAAAATTATTCCGCCTACTAAAGCAGGCTATGTGAGTCTTTGCTCCAGAGCCAGCCACAAGTTTCTTGCTTTCTAAAGATCTCTTTAACTAATCTCTCTTAGCCCTTTGTAAGAGACTCATACACTTTCCTAGCAGAGTCAAAAAAGCTGGCTGGCATCTGGCACTAAAGTGTGTGGGGAGGATGCAGTTACTTTTTTCACCGTTTTGCTGTTGTAACATATTTCTCATATTTATAAGGCCAAGTTCAAAGGTTGAAGTCCCAGTGCTGAAAGTACCGTATCATCTATAGCTGTCGTATTCAGTTTGTGAACTGAGGAGTTTTTCAGATGATCCCTAAGGTCAAAGTTTAATGTGCTATTGACAGATTCCTTTCTGGATTGCATTCAGCTCTCCTCAGGTGGAAAAGGTGAGAATGCAAAATCTGTAAGGGAAATTTTGCTCCCCTCCCAGAGAACAACTGAATCCAATAGTTCACTTTTGTAATGTTAAGATGACAGGTGATGCTATAATGCAAGACAATTCTATTTGGCAACTTTAAACATCTTTCGGTCACTGCTAATAAACTGCAGAAGCACCTGGCCTCTCATTAGAATAGCAGTGTTACACAGGTACATCTCCCTATGATACTTTCAAGAGCCCAGTTGTGTTGTGATATAATATTTAACAGGCATACAGCACTTAATTACAGAAGAATGAACCTGAACAGCACACTCACCAGAGAGCTAATGATTCCCCTTGCTCATTTGCTCTGGTCAAAATAATCAACATATTGTTCAACTTGAGAAGCGAACCTGAGCTTAACGCTTCAAGACACTGAGTACTGTCTGCAGGACGCTGGGCACTCTCCAGCCCCATTGTGGTCAGTAAGGCATTTGAGTCTGGAGAATTTTCATTTTTGCATCCAAGTGAAGGAACAATGGGAGTAAGAGTCCAGATTACTTCTGTCTGTGTAATGCACTATATTGTTGGAGATTAAATTAATTGTTTTTGAGAGTCTGATCCTATTACATAACTGTGGTTTGTAGCATATTTGTGGATGAGATGTGTTTTTTAAACAGGTATTGACCTGAAGGTTTATTCTGATATTTTTCTAACAGATTGAGGCTGTATACTTATATTTTACTAGCCTTTAAAATAGTAGAAATTGCATTAAATTTAAGGGAACTTCTAGTTACCTTTTGCAGAGGGAAAGGAATGGGTATACTACAGTGTCCCAATTCATTCCCAATCCTGCAGACATTTAGATTGCATAAAAATTCTTGTGTAAGCAATCGGGTCTACCTTCTATACATTCAAAAACATTTTCTGATACATAAGGTAACCATATATAAAGTACAAATGCTACTGGTGGGGTGCAGGATAGATTCATGAAAACTCTTGAAATACTTTAACAAGTTAAACAGTCAGTACAGTCTCACTACCTTTTTAACTACTACAGTCTTTGGGCTAAATAGAAATCAAACTATTTTACAAATCAAACTATTGTTGGCCAAACCCTTGTAGATTTACAGTAGAAACATAATATGACCAATTACTAATATAGGTGATATCTTTTATTGAATCAGCTGCATAGTTGGTAGAGATTTAGATGAGCTTATAGGCACAAGGTACCCTTCCTCAAGTCCTTGTACCTGAAAGCTTGTCTAAATCTCTCCCAACTTGATAACTGGTCCAATAAAAGATATCACCCACAAAAAATCTTTGCCTCATATATTTCTTGGATCATCTCAACTAAAACATCACTCCAGCATTACTTACTAATATATTAGTAATACGTTAAATACCCAGTTTTGGGCTTCACAATTCAAAAAGGATGTGGAGAAGCTTGAGAGCTTGAGCGAGTCCAGAGGAGAGCCACACGCATGATCAGAGGTCAGGAAAACAGATCTTACGATGATAGGCTGAGAGACATGGGACTCTTTAGCCTGGAAAAGCGTAGGCTCAGGGGTGATCTGATGGCCACCTATAAGTTTATCGGGGTGACCACCAGGATCTGGGGGAACGTTTGTTCACCAGAGCGCCCCAAGGGATGACTAGGTCGAACGGTCATAAACTCCTGCAAGACCGTTTCAGACTGGACATAAGGAAGAATTTCTTTACTGTCCGAGCCCCCAAGGTCTGGAACAGTCTACCATCGGAGGTGGTTCAAGCACCTACATTGAACACCTTCAAGAGTAAATTGGATGCTTATCTTGCTGGGATCCTATAACCCCAGCTGACTTCCTGCCCTTTGGGCAGGGGGCTGGACTCGATGATCTCCCGAGGTCCCTTCCAGCCCTGATGTTTATGAAATCTATGAAAATAGATAACATAATTATTCTCTTGAGCATTTGGAGCAAATTGAACTTAAAGATTACTCTATTTGGTATAGGACAATAACCCATTTAGAAAAGCTTGTAATTAGAAAAATCACTACACAGCTGATCAGAAAGTATTTAATTTCTTTTTCTCCAGGCTTCTTATTAAGGAAACGAAGCCAAACTGAAAGGACAACCGATGAACTCCTACAGAACCAGTAGGTGGCATTCTCCATACAGTCCAACGGATCCAGTTACAGTAGTGGACTTTTTTCCATATTATTTTCTTAACAGAGTTCTTGTTCTCTAACCACTGACAACACCACAGGTATGTTTCAGTTTCCTGAACTTATTGGATGTTTTTTCCATTTACACATTCCTCTTATTTGGTGCCATTCAGTCTGCAAGAATCTTTTTGTCTTTATTAAAAATAAACCTGTTCTGACCACACACAAATGATAAAATTACTAACTAGCTACACACATCGCAAGCAGCCTCTGGCATCCAGATCCCCATCATACTTCACTTGAAGGAAAAATATTTATTTGTACTAACTGCAGAAAATAGAACAGTAATGACAGTCCTTAGCAATTTGTTCTACAAATGACTCTACTGTAGATTAATAATTCCATCTCTGTTTTTTTTAATGTTGGCCCCAATTTACTCCAAGATTCTTTTAGAAGTTACTATTTTGGGACAGATAATTACTTAAAAGGCTATGTTCCTGTTTTTTTATGTTGATGAGGCAGATGGCATCTGTATGTAGAGTGAGCAACACAATTAATGTTGTGGGTTAATTTCAGTAAACATGAAAGATACTCATGTGACTGCAGTAACCCCAAATTGAATCAAATGGATATAATCAGTTTTTGCCTTTCACATAAAAAGGAATGAAAAAAATTAAAAGATAGTGTTATGTGACAAGAAGGTTGGAAAATCTGGATTCTAGTGAACCAAGGGATGAATAAACTGCAGATTTGAGTGGCAGTTAGTGAAAATGCCTTGATAGTGCTCTTTTCTTCCCCTTCCACCTGGGGCTGTTAGTTTGGATATCCCAGCTACTCCAAAGTGCACAAGTTACAGTGAATTGCATTAACTTCAGAGGGACATTACACTGGACTCTTTCTGGGTTTTGAGGGTTAGATTTTTTTTTCCACGTGTGTTGCACATTTAAGAAGTGAACCCACAAAGTTTTCTTTCCACTGTCTAGGCCAGTGGTGGGTAAAATGCAGCCTGGGACCAGATGTGACCCACCAGGCCCCACGGGGCCCCTAAAAAATTTAGAAAATTAATATTTATCTGCCCCTGGCTACCTGATATGCGGCCCTAAAATCGCTTGACAAAACTTGGTAAGTGCCTCTCCACCTGAAATAATTGCCTGCCCCTGGTTTAGGCTATGGAAATTGGTTTTTAACGTTACTCAGTTTCATCTGTTTACAGTAAACATATTTTACATTTAACTTTGCGAGTACTAAGGTTCATGATCATTCCACCTCTTAAACAATCAAATTTAATATTCTTGGGCCACTGGTTGAGAAAGTTCTGCCACTTGTATTCATAAGTCTCACCCATGAGGTTGATGGTGACATTGTTCCAGTGGACATCGCTGACTCGAGAGCTCATGATCTTCCATAGTGAAGCAGTCCCTTAGGAGACTTGGGTCAGTCCTATGAAGGGCTTTCAAAATGGGTATGCAATCTTGAATTTGACTTGGTATTCACCTGGAAGCTACAAGCTAGAGCAGAAAGAATACTTTTAGTCTTTGGTATATTGGATGGAAGAAACTTTAGAGGCCAGCTGCCTTCTCACATGGGACAATGTGTAGGAGTGCTGAGGAGAACTTAACAGTGAACACTAGGTAAGATAAAGATTATACTTACCTAGAAAAGAAATCATGTTAATGTATGTGTATGGGAGAGTTCAGAACCTTAAACATAAAATGCGTCATAAGAGATTCACTGTTTCAAGTTGGAAAAAAACTTAGATTTATGTAACTTTAGATCCTTAATTCTGAGTAGTGAGTATTTAGGGATTTAAAGTCACATGATATGATGGAGACAGATGTATGCAGCAGGTGGATGTTGAGCTATGACATACTGAAAGGACTGGAGGGGTGGCTGGGTCTGAATTCAGCATAAGCAAGGAATGAGAAAGCTGCACATGTTTGTGTCTGTGGTATATGCTAAAAGTCCACAGTTTGGAACAGCATCGTAGTCCACATGGCAGCCTGTTTGCCTCAAAATGATTATGGGTACCTGCACTCAGATGACCCCTGGAAAGGAATGCAACTAACAAAAGTAAGATCTTTAAAGAGAGCTGCAACACTAGACCCAGGCATGTTCTTTGTTCTTTACACATTTTCTTGAAATCTATTTCCAGTCCTGTCAGATTAAGAAAAGACAGTCTGGAAATAAACTTCTGCTAGCTATCCCTTGACTTATAGCCTCATCAACTCCACATTAGCATAAGGAAATAGGAGATGGAATTGCTTTGGCTAGGGACAGACATTACACATAAACTGGTTTAAGTGATCAGAAACTGGTTTAAACTTGTAACAGAACAGATGTTCAGTTCATATAAACCAATTTGAAAATGGCTGAAACCAGTTTGAGATAAACCTGGTTGAATGTAGTATCAAACGTAACTGATTTGACTTAAACCAGTTTATTCAGTGTCTGTCCCAGACCCTTTGCTGGTTTAAGATGAACCAGACTCCCCCAGGATCCTGGCATGCTCTCTGGGTTGGGTGGGGCTCTCTGCTCTGCAGCAGGGCTGGCCCCTCCCCTCTGCTCCCTGGCTACAGCTCCAACAAAGACTGCAGACATAGCACTGTCTGCCCATCTTCCACCTGCCCTACCCCACCTTCGCTGCTTGGTGGACAAGCAGGGTTCCCTCCTTCCTCAGCACAGACCATAGGCATGTGGTATGAGGTGTGCCTGTGCATGTCTCCAATTTCACTGGGACAGGCAGAACAGTGACCGCTTACCAGCTTTTGGAGCTAATCAACAGGTCAGCTGCTAAGCTGCTTAAAAAGAGTTTGAACTAATGGAGAGAGGCTGTTGTTTTGCTGATGAGGTAAAAAACACTTATCAGCTCCTTCCTGGCTTGTTTACCTATCAGTTTGCTGCAGACAGTATGAAGAAGCAGGAAGGGAGACTGAAAAGCTCCATATCATCAACAGATGCACTGCACACCCCACTTTGAGAGTGCCAGCAAGGGTCTGGTAATACTCCCACCTCTTGAGCAGCCAGGGGCAGAGGCAATGCGTAGGGGGTGCATGTGCACCCCTTGAGTGTGGCAGTGCACCCTCTACAAAAAGCTGGTGGTATTTGC
The DNA here is from genome assembly GCF_052110815.1 of Crocodylus siamensis. Classification (NCBI taxonomy): domain Eukaryota; kingdom Metazoa; phylum Chordata; order Crocodylia; family Crocodylidae; genus Crocodylus; species Crocodylus siamensis. The sequence goes on from NC_143403.1 coordinate 61,469,598, forward strand.
GGGTGTTCAGCAATCCCTGCCTGTGGCATCTGCAGATGGGCAGCGATGCCTGCCAGCAGCGTCTACAGGTGGTCACCGACCCCTAGTCAGCACTCACCACCCCTCCCCCCCCACCAACAGTGCTGGTGCCATCTGCAGGAGCTCCCACTTACCACTGCCGTGCTCCCACCTCTGCACCCCCCCAGCCACCAGGGTTACGTGTCATTCATGGCTGGGGGAAAAGCCTGGGACAGTGCAGGTGGACCTCCCTAATCAGTGATCTGCTGGAACCTGGCCACACCCCACCTCAGCTCAGCACTCTGCAAGGAAGGGAGGGCTGCTTTAGCATTCCCTGTGCCTAAATTTCCTCAATCCAGAGAGAATGGCTGTCCTGTTACAAACCCATTCAGCCTAGCTAGGTTAGACTAACCTGCAAAGATTGAAACAATTCAGGCTCAGGTTTTTTGAATGTCTGTCCCTAGCCTTTATTTACTTCTGTCACACTGAGCTTCATGTGGAAACAAAATTATTTTTTTGAAGGATTTTTCCAGGCTTAACATGTATTTATCTTGACAATTCTCTGAGATTGAATTGTGAGCATTAGAAAAGCAATGCATTTCAGTCCTATCTTATAGAGACCAGACCATGTTTCAGGCAGGAGAGCTCTATTGTAAAAAAAAATATGCTGCAAGGGCTGGAAAATGTGAAGCAGTATATTTATTCAGAACATTTTTTTATGTAGTAGTACAGTACTTTTCATTTGACAGGTAACTGAAGAAACATTATACAAGAGAAGGAAGGTCTAAGTTTAAACATAAACCAATGCTTAAAGAGTTGCAACTTATGGCTGACAAGAACTTTTCCTAGAAATCAAATTATCTGCTTAAAAATAAGCTAGTGATTGCACACAGAATGCTTGCAAGTGGGATAATCAGCCCTGTTTAGCTAGCATGCTTCTAATATGCCCATAATCAGGACATCTGGTCACAGATTCCCACTTAACCCAAATGGCCAAGTCCACAAGCACAACGCCCATGCCACACACATTCTGGTGCACAGCAGGTTATCCCTGGTGGAGTAGGGGAGGCTGGGGCCAGCACAGCTGCTGGCCCCAGCAGCCTTACCTGGGATCCTGGGGGGCCTTGGGGAGCTGCAGCCACAGCACTTCTGCAGCTGGGAGCCTGGGCGACAGCTGGAGTATGGCTCCAGCCAGCCAGGCTTCAGTTCTGGCTGGAGCATGCTGCTGCCATATGCACCGCTCTGCTTTTTTTTGGCATGTTTTTTTTTGACCCCAGGAGCAAGGTACCAGCACAGGGAATGCCTGCATGTGTTGTGTGTCTGTGACGCCACGTACCACACATCCACACTCATCTGGATATGGCCGGTGAGGCTTGAGTAGGGAAATAAGAACTAGTTAAACAGTCCTGCTACTGCCTGCCTCTGAGCCTTGGACCAGGCTTCCCTTGTTTCTCCCAGGCTCCCCTCTTCCATAATTTTGGAGATAATTCTTAACTTTGTCCCAGGGGTGTTGTGACAATTAGATGACAGCTATACAGCTAGTTGGAATGTGTCCAGGCTAAGCATTATTGTTTATGGATTTCCTAGATGCTCTCACATACCCTGTCTGCATTACAGTGCTGGGAAAGGCAATTACAGTGCACTAAGGAAATTAGAAAATTGTTACACTTAACAGAATGTGATTTTGTGCTTTAAATAACCTTATAAAATAATAGCCTGATGTACAACAAAGTTGTTATGCAGCTGGCCTGCTGTGGCTCCCACTTTTCATGCATCTTATCTCCTTGTGCTCCCTATGTCTGTTTCATTGAACATCTTTTGTCCTATGCCTGAACTGTAAGCTCCTGAATACAAGGATTTTTATTTTAGGTTTGTTTAGCACAGAGGAATTATACTATAGTACAGAGGTGACAGAATATTGGATGTTTCCTTTTTAAAGAATGCAGTGTCTATATGCCCCACTCCCTTGGAACAGGTTGGGACTAGTTCTTTGGAAACAGGACAGTCAGGAGAGAGCCCCCTTTCTCCAGATCCTCCCATTCCCAAAATACTAGTCCCAGCCTGTTCCAAGGGAGTGGGGCAATAGCAATCAGCAGCAGGACCACCTTGTTAGCAGATGGCTTCAGTGTGAGGAAATGGAGCAAGGCTTGGGAGGGAAGGAGTGTCCACTGAGCACTGGTGGATGAGACTACCGACTGCAGGAACGATACCCTCCCTCCCAGGGCTCAGTAGTGACAGTCTCTCTCCCCCATCTGCAACCAATACCCACCTCCTCTCTGCCTGGGAGGGCCGACGTTTCTTGCATGTACAGATGCAGGATCTTAGAGGTTCACCCCCAGCAGAAAGGTTGGTTGCCTACAAGAACTACGTGCGGTCTGATGGCAGGGGACGAGGGCGATCCATCCCCTGCCTGCCCGCCTGCTCTCAGCCGTCAGGAACCTCTGGTCTCTTCCAGAGCTGGAGAAAATGCAGTCGGCGCCTGAGACTGCGCTTCCTTTGCAGCCCGCTGCTTTGAAGAGCACGGGGAAGAGGTGGACAGGAGCGTGCGAGGGGCATCTCCTGCCTTGCTCCCCGCCCCGCTGCAGGTGACTGCCTGGAGAAGGAGGGAGCGAGGTAGGGCGAAGCGGAGAGCGGGAGGAGGGAGGGAGCGATCGTGGGAGTGGGGAGCGCGCGGGGGGGGAGGAGGGAGGTCCCGGCTCGAGGGAGTAGGTATTAGTAACAGCTGCTTCAGCCCGCGCTCGCTCCCAGCGGCGCCCGCCCGGAGCCGGAGACACGCAGATCATGGACAGAAGTTTCTCCCCGCGCCGCTCGGGGGGGCTCCTCCTGGCAGCAGCAGCGCTCTGCGTTTGGGGGGCAGCGGGCAAGGTAACGCCCCCGCTCTTCCCCGGGGTCCGCCCAGGTGCAGCTCTGGCCCCGCGGGGGAAGGGGGGATGCAGGGCTGGGGGTCGTTAGGAAGCGCGCGCCGCGTGCCTGGCGCTTGCCCGGGGGAGGCACTGGCAGGGCGGCGGCCGCGCAGCTGCTCAGCCCCTGCCGCTGGGCGCTGGTTTGATTGCGGGGCGAACAGCGCCGGGAGGGAGGCGAGCGGCTCCTGCCGCGCCTCGCGGAGTCCCGCCGCTCCGGGCTCCGCCGCGGTGCCGAGGCGGGAGTGGGAGAGGCTGAAGAGCGCTCCGCGGGGGAACCGCCGAAGCCGAGAATTGGCTCTGAAATTGAGCAAGAGCCTGCTCCGTCTGGTCTGCGGCTGGAGCAGCCTCGGGAAACGCAGCTTTCCTAGCTCAGAAGCCTGCGATCAGACAGTTTATTGGCAGCTGGAGAGCACCTGACACTTGCCAAGAGTCGCGCAAACGCTAATAGGTTGGTGGTGTTGTCCTAGCCCTACAGGTGGGGAGGAAACTGAGGCTGTGAATTATCCCGGGTCCTGCCGGTGGGAGGCTGTCAGCCCGAGCCCATGCCCATGCCCATGGTTCAACATCTGAGCTGGGGAAGTGCTAAGAGTTGTGGCTCTGATGCAGGGGAGCAGTTTAGCAAAGAATCTGCCTTCTAGCCAGGATTTGCCATAGCAGGACTTGGGGATTGAGTCCATCAACCTGTTTCAGCCACTGTACTGCTGTTCTTTTTCTGTCTCATGTAGCAGGGTGATCCATGTGCTAAACACAGTTGGAGCTCCTCCACTCATGAAAGTGGTAGTCATATAGTGAGATGTAAATTTAAGATGATACAGTTATAGCCGATTACCTCCTTGTGTGGACGCTTTTTTGTTTTTGGTCAGAGTAGTAAAAGCCCACATCCTGGAGCAGAAGTAGTTATTGGGGGGGGGGGATTAAACGCACACAACTATAGCGAATTAGTAGAATTGTACTGATGTTACTGAGAAAGTATCTTGAATAGGATGTGTATTGATGCAGTTTTGTCATTCTCTGTCCTTTGGAAAGGACTTGAAAAATAAATCCTAGTTTATAATTATAGGATACTGGTGTATATGGACTAGTGAGATCTCTGAATTGTGCGGGTATTACATATTATTCATTTACACGTTTGAGCTTTTTAGACATAAGATATGAGGCTTCCTGTTAGCAACAACCAAATTGGATTGTAAAAATTTGTCCTTCAGTTTGGTATTCAGTGAAGTACTCAAGGCATACAGATAGCTTGGTATGAATGTTCCTTTTGTGTGTTGTTGATTTTTTAATTCTCAGTTTGTCGTCTCAAAAGGGTTGAAACAATGTAACTTGCTAAGTGTGGTGTCTCATCTAAAGGGACATTGGTGTAGGCTGCAACATACTAAAAAGTAGTACCAGAGGCTGGTTCCTAAGGCAGACTGCTTCACAGTGCGGTCTCACTTGCAAATGAAATGCTCACCCTTTGGATGTAATAGCTGGTAGTCTTGGTTCCACTGAAGTCAATAGGCCTCTTACCATTGACTTAAATAACTTCAGGATTTTACATCCTTGGAAGAAGGGTGGATGCTGTGTAAAATATATGGTGTACCTTCTGTTCTGTTGTAACTGCCTTATAAGAAATAACATGCAAAAAAACTAGAACTCTTGGTTCCAAAATTATACCTTTTTATTAGACCAACTGGGAAATTACAAGAAAATTGTCCTTTTCTGCAAGCTTTTGGGCTCAAAGTCCCTTCATCAGGCTCTGGGAAAAGTATAGATGGTAAAAAGTCCCCATAGGTAGGAAATAAACCTTGTTTTTGCACAGATGGAGCTAGATGGAAAACTGTCCCTCTGAGTCTATGAGTGTCATTGTGAGCTGTGTTGAGTACTTCTTTGATGTGTAGATTATGTAGAATTCCTTCGCTGGAGGTGTCAGATGGCAGGCAGGGAAGTAAAAAATCTTTCTTGTTGTTCTGCAATTAAGTTTAAAATCCAAAATCGGCTAAAATTCAGCATCTTCCATTTTCAGGGATATACTTGGTAACTGAATTGGCTATTAACTTTATAAGAAATACGAGTTTTGGAAGGCTTATGGATTGCTTACTAAATTTGGCTAGCTGTCCCTAGTAAAAAAAAAAAAAGATACTAGTTTTACTGCTAGATAAGCCAGTAGAGGTGAACTGGAAGTATGGGGTAAATGTAATGTTGACCTCTGCTGTCTTTCAGTAGAAACTTAGATACTTTTCCCTGACAAGATTTTGCAGTGAGATAACTACTATGCATTAGCTATTTCTGTTGAGCCTTTTTTTTTTAGCAGTTGATGACATAGCTTGAATGTTAGAAGCCTAACTTTATGAAGGTACGCTGTAACTTCTTAATTTAATGAATTGGATTCTTATTTCATAGTGTTGCATCAATAAACAAGTTGTATAATCTGCTGTCTTTTCTGTTATTGAAGCATGTCTCCCTAATCCATCTGCTGCCTCCTCTGATTGAGCTGCAGAACTCACTAGCTGCATGAGTTTTGCATTTTTATAGTTTGGCATTGTCATGCCTTGTGTATGTATAGTCAGCAGATGAAAGTAGCTATATTTGAGTTTATATGCTTCTTGGAATGGGTGGGGGTGGTAAGACCTGGAAGATGATGTGAGCAAGTTGTATGTTTTCTTTATGTATTTTTCTTAAGCTTTCCATTGTTCACACACGTCCAAAATCGGGTTGGTTGACTCTTTAAGGTGCTGATTGACCTCTGCCTTTATAAGAAGAGCTACTACCTCTAATGGTAGCACACTGAAACCAGTTGTATTCCCTCCCAGCTCAGACTTGCTGTCATGCAAGTTATCCTTTTAGATTGCATATGATCTGTATAGTCTCTTGACAGTACAGGATAATATTTTTAGAATGATATTTAAGTTGTACATAACTCTCATCAACCTCTTTAGGCATTCTGTAGGAGCACTTCTGTGCATTCCTCTCCTTTCCGTAGAAAGTTAAGTTTACTTGGTATTGCCAAGGATCACATTATGGTCCTTAACCTGTAAGCATCATTGTTTTGTTTTGTTTTGTTTTTTCTTTTTGACATCTTTATTTGGATTCTGAGCATCTTTGCACTTAGAATGGAGTGTTTTTTATTTTGTAGGTTGCTGTTTCAAATCCAGTGCAGTTTAATATGACAACAAGTTCACATCATCTGGAAGCTTTTACAGAAGCTTATGAACTATTAGGATGTGTTTTGGTATCTTTTACCTCATAAGAATAATATTGGATTTTGTGCTAATTGATGCCTGTGATGGTCTAAACAGAAAGGTCAAAGATTGTGTGGGCCCTGAAGGCTTTACTTGCCCCTTTCAACCTTGGAAGTCGTCTCTGAACGTCAGAGTTGAGGAACTTTAAGACACTGTGGCAAAGCTTAAATTATTTGAAGCTTGTATCTGTCTCCAGCACTCTGACCCAAGTAGTATATCCACATAAGAAAACATGAGTTTAATCATATGGAGAAAGATCTGATGATGGGCCCAGTGGTGTTTCTTTTGTAAAATGAGTGGGATAAGATCTGCAATTCAATGGTTTATTCATCAGGGGAAAAAAAAAGTAATTTTGATTAAACAGACAGGAAGGCAGTCAAAATTCCAACTCTGTATGTGTATATAAAGTACAGTATTGTTAATAAAACACTAACCAAGAAGGTCTCCATATATTCCCCAAACTAACCTTTCTCTGGTATGCTGCATTTAAAATATGAGTCTTTTTAAGAGGAGGGTTTTCCAATTCCAGATACTCCAACTAGAAGCTTGATCCTTTTCCCATTGCAACTAGTGTAAATTTTGCTGTAGTCTTGGGTAGGAGCAGGATCCTTCCCAAGATCAGTGAAGTATTAAAAAATTCAACTACTAAAATATGCACCTCAATTAGCAAAGAATGTGGCCTGATTAGTAAAGTGTATGAAATGTCAGCTATTAAAGTTTTCAGCCCGATCAACAAAGCATGCTGCACAATTGGCAACGTATCCAGAATCTCAACTACCGTACTACAACCTCCTGCCAGATCAACCAAGCATGCAGCTGAATAAGTAAATTATGCAACTGGAGCAGCAAAATTTGCACCTCTGACAGCAATGGTGTAAAACCTGAAACATTTAAAACTGATGCCTTCTAGGCAGTCCTGCACTTCGAACACAGCAGTAGGAAAAGTCAGGAAGAAAAGGGAGCTTAATGCAGTATCTCCACATACTGGCTGTACTTGTAAAGTGTGTCCCTTGGACAGCTAAGTGTTTGATAGTAGAGAAGACTGACTACTAATACCTGTCCACTTTTTATTCCAGCAGCTGGGTGTTCGGAGGGTTATTTTAGTAGTACTTTAACTGGCTTTTCAGTTCTGTATAATTTTTACTTTATAGGTCACCATAAAGCCCTGTGTTCCTATATAAAAACAGATGTAAGACTGTCTGCCTGTCTCAAGGAACTATGCCAGTCCGGATACGTAATGCATCTTCATAATTAAGACAAAAGTTTCACTGGCAAAAACTTTAGTGTCATCAGTGTCTGTGAAATAACATTCTGTGTTAGGAATAAAATATGATAGGTATTAGAATTTATCTACACCTTTTTCTGTATCTGATTTTTCCTCCTTTTGTTTACAGTATGCTCATACCTGCTGACACTTCCTTTGATGGGTGTTTACCATGTGGAATGTTAAAATACTTGGCCTGTTTTGGTTGTGTGAAGTAGAGAAGTTGGGTGGGAGGGTCATCATCTATGTTGCATGAATTGAGAATTTTGTTTTCCCAACTCGGAGATCTTCTAACATTTGACACAAAAGATTGATTTACCCCTTTTTAGTGTAGGGTGGTTCATAAATTTTTCCAGTCATGATATTTGATTCTGATCTTCCCCCCTAGGTCTTTGTAATTTAAGTCTTATTCTTACATATGTAAGAGGGTTGTAGGCTGTCTTTATTTAATGCAGATGTGTGATTTCAGAGCTCCTATGAATTGCTTATTTTTAGAAATAAACTATTTTGTATTGTCCACCTTCAGGACTGAAAGATGTCACACTTGCTTTGTGATGTTTATTTTTCCTGTACTGTTCATTACACTGCAAGTCTGGAGCATAGTTTAAATTAATATCTTTACAAAATCACTGCTATGTTTTAAACCCACTCCAGCTAATATATAAAACTGGCTTGCACTGAACTCCTTATTTACCAAATGTCTGTCTTATTTCCAGGTCAGTTCAATGAATGATCCTATTTAGTTCTGTTCCCTGTTTAAAATATTTCCTACTGAGTACAGAGCAATGCCCTTAAAACACAATTGATTTGGGTCATTGAACTGTATTTTTCATGTGTGTTAGTCTTCATCCTGCCATTGGGATTTCAAACAGAATGATGCAGAGAGGATCTCTCCTAGAGGCTTAAGTTCACACAAGGAGTCTGGTGAAATAAGAACCTGAGTTCATGTCTGTGGAACACGGCAATAATTTGTAACTTTTTTTCCCCTCTAATGCCTTGTCTGGCCAGAATATCATACATCTAGCGATTTGCTCTTTAATCTTGAATGATCAGTGTTGTCTAAAAATGTTAATCTCTAACTCTTAATTGCTTAAACATTGAAGAGACTGAAAAATGGGGAAGATTTATGTCTTGCACAGCACATGGGGCTTTCCTTTTAGAGAGGATCATAACTCTTATTTGCAAATGCCGTGATAAAGAAGCAGCAACTGGAGTAAGCAATGGAAACTAGCAGAGAAGTAATCCTATAATTTCTGGATATGGCAACTAACCTTGAGATGAGAGTGGATAGAAACCTGCTTCTAGGTTGAAATAAATTATTCCCTTACACTTTTTTTTAAGACAAGTAAAGCTCTTTCTCCCATGTGATACCAACTACTATTAGAGGGTGCTAGCCTAGACTGACCAATGATGCAGGCAGATGTAGCGCTGGGACAGCTGCCACTGCTTCTCCCTTTGTGCCCATACAATATTATTTTCTTACACGCTGGATGCATCTACATGTGTGCTTTACTGTGGGGTTGACAAATTATCTCTGCAGTAAAGCATTACTATCTACATGAGTGCCTGTATTACTATTCTGGACAGTACTGTCTTATGGCAGAGTAATTAACTATGCTAAAATGCTTGCATAGACAGTGACTAGGGCTGGCTGGGGCACGAGGGTGCTGAAGTGCAGAGGGTGCCTGCCTGCCACCTACCCCCACACTTGAATACCCTTGTGTCCCAGCCAGCCCCTCCACTGCCTGATGCTGCCACCTATAGCCCCGCCCTGAGCCCTCTGCCAACACAGGGCTGCTCTGCCCTGACTCTGACTGCTGCAATCCCAGGCATATTTGAAGATGCTGTGCCCAGGAGCAGCTGACTCAGGTGTGAAGTGTGCTGGAGTTTGTGTCTCACTAATTGCATATGTAGACACACACAGTAATACCAAAAGTTTTGTTTCAGATTTAAAAATCTTAGTCTGATGATATACTACCACTTATCTGTGCGTATTAAGCATTATGTATAGTCACCTAATTTAATTGGTATTACTGCCTAATCTAGCACCTGAGTCTTAATTTTGTAGGAGAAGTGGTTATGGCTCTGCCTTGAGTATAGAAGGCTATAGGCAGAACAAAATTCTATGCTGCTTGGACAAATCCTTGACTATTTCAAGGGATACTAGCATTGTGAGCCATGCATGGAATATTTGGACAAAAATTATCCCGGAAAATTATTTACTAGTAACTTAATCTGTTGAAATTGCTTGGACTCCATTGGAAACCATCTTAATCCCTGTTATAGCTTGCAGTAGATAATATTGTATAGCATTTTGAAATAAAGAATATACCTACTCATTCACACTGCAGTGAAATACATCATTAGTGAAAAACAGCTTAAGGTAGAAAATGGAAAAGGCACTGCTTGCTTTCTAGGGGCTGGTCCAAAGCCAACTAAAGTTCATGATTAGTCTTTCATGGATTTAGCAGGCTGTGGATCAGGCTCTGCATCCTGTTGACATTAGTTGGACGCAGCAGAGGTAGGGTATTGAGCAAAACTTCTGTACTTGGTGTTGGGTGGAGCCCTTTAATGACAGAAGTTAGTCATGTTTTTGCAACATCTTCAATTGAGGACTTCAAAGTTTTGCAAATACCTAATTAAAGAAGACTGTTAAACCAAAGGAAGGGCAGAGTTCTGGGGAGCACATGAAGCACTTCTGTAAACTGGCTGGGTGAGGATCAAAGCTCCACACCAAGGCATTCTTAAGATGCTGGCCATTGATGAAACAGCTCTGACCTCCGCACGCCACATTTTCATCCAGTATTTTTTTTTTCCTCGTCCTTTTTTATTAGCTGCCAGATTGCAACATCAATCTACCAAAACAAAAATTGTCAGACTTCTTATCAGGCTGAAAGGGAGGGACTTTCTACACTGAATTAATTATCTCTTCCTTACTGACCCACTGCCATATAGTTCATCTTAAATTAACTTGGTGATGGAAGACCTCCTGGATAAATTGTCCAGCAGCCATAGTGAATGTTATCCAGCTCTGGTCATTCAGGCTTCTAAAAGGATACTTCCCAGGGTTGTCACATGACCCCAGGTTTCTGGAGCTGAGGATCAACCCATGAGCTGCTATCAATCCTGCTGCCAGTACTGTAGGCCAAGAGGAGGTGTATGTGGGAAAGGTGCCTTAGATCTCTTACTAGGAACTGAGACTTTTCTGTTTGATTTTCAGGACGTTGGGTACTTGGCTGCTTTTAGGCCAGCCCTGACGATGTCAAGCCTAGTAGCCTGAATGTTTTGATTTGCCTGTAAAAGCAACAGTATAGTATTCCAAGTTTCCTGACAATGTCTTGAAGGGAGAAAAGAAAGGATATTTGCAAAGCAGATTTATTTGGAAAAATAAACTGCTTGTTGGTTGGGACCCTATAATAACAAGCCAATGCTTTATTTTTCCTCTGGCTGCTGCTCCTGTGATGTTTCCCCACTCCCCTGCTGTGCCCTCCTGCTCTCTTCTTGTGTGCAGACAGTAAAGCAGAATTTACAAGCATCCTGCTCTCTGAAGTCCTGGCAAAGCAAGAGCCTTGTAAACTTCCCTTTACAGTGCACACAAGGAAAAATTAACCCTGGATAAATGAGGTAGAACAAGAGCCATCATTTGTATACCCTTCATCCAAACTATAACAGTTTCTTAGACAGCTAACCTTGAGTGTACTAAGAAGCATTTAGAAGTTTCTAAAATAAAATCTTTTGAGTAGAAGGGGTTATCTTTAATTTTTGAAGTATTGTAATAAGATTGCCTCTTTCTAGATCATTCTCTTAGTTTCCTCCTTCAGACTAAGTTGGATACAGGTCCTTATTTCTTGCGGAAGCAATTTCAAGGTATTTGAAGAGGCACAGGAATAAATCTGTGGCACAAATGGCAAGATGGAATACTTGGAGATGAGCTTTCACATGTGGAATGTTTTCTTCTCCATATGGTTTTACAACAGACTCCCAACATGTAAAACATTTGGAGTGCCTGGGTGAGGAACAACAGCCTTATGTGGCTGCAAAAGAGATCCTTGCTCACATTGACCTCTGTTTGTCAGATGCTTCTATTTATAAATTTACTTCAAAAATTATTTTGGCTGTGAAGTGGTAAGCAAAAAAACTACACGTGTTCAAGGGCTTGAAAATGGCTTGCCCATGCAGTTCCTTTTTTATTTATTTTAAAATTATTATTACTTTACATTTTGGACACTTGAACTGCATATGGACTTAGTTATACTAATCTTCAAATTTTTAAGGAAAAGTTTACATACAAAAATCACGAAGATTTAGTCCTGGCATTCTAGGGGTATATATTTTTATGGACCTACGTAACTGATCCAGTTGACCTTGTTTATTGCAACTTGATACACCAATTAAAAGCTGTATTTTTCCTGGTTACTGAGCAGTTCAAACAGTCTGACCAAGTTTCCTAGTGTTTAACTGGAGGGGATTTAGCTGTTCAATTTTTAAGTAAATGAAAACCAGATTGACCCTCTTGAAAGTTCCTACTTTGCCCTCATCAGTTTCCACCAGCCATATCATTTACTGTTAATGTTTTTTCTATGGTGTGTTGTGTACATTTTGTTAATTAGAACTTGCTCTGGTAGAAAAAGACCTGTGCTGACCTATAAAACTCTGAAGCGAGTGATCATGAAATCTTGAACTCTTCGTTATGCTGCTTTAATTTTATTTATTGTGTTCCCAACTTTCATGATGATTTGCCTGAGGAAATGCACAAAATGCTGCCTTTGTTTATCTTTCTAAAGCATTTTTTTTGAATGAAGCACTTCCTGCAGAAAGCATGAAAAACAGGATAGCAGCTTTGCGTGGATGTAAGATTTTACTGTCATTTTGTGGCCATATTTCAGGTTCTCTCTAAAGCAATAGTTCTCAACCATTTTAGACTTGAGGCACCCCTCAAAAAATGCCAGCTCAGTTTTCACTAATTTTTTGACGACAGAAAAATAATAGATCAATTCTTCTGTTGCAGAGAACTCAGAAAGACCACAAGGCAGAAAACACTATGAACACAATTCAAAATTTCTAGGTTTATTTTATGAACCATGTTGTACGCTGTACCTACCCCATAGCGCTCTTGAAATTATCTCAAGGCACGCAGGGTACCACAATACCCTGGTTCAGAATCACAGCTCTAAAGAAAGTCATATGCGGTTTAGCAGCTCTTGAACCTAATGGTTCAAGTCTGGTTCATGTCCAGTCACACAAGAATTAGCTTTCCCAAGGACCAGCCATACGTCTGACTTAAAAAAAATCTACGTGAAAAAGCTAGTTTGTTTGTATAAATTATGAGCAGCCACCACAAATGCTGGAGCTGACTGGCATGTGGTATGCATTTTGTTTGACTGCTATAAGCTTTCTACAGAGGTAAGAGAGCAACCAATGAGGAAAGATTACTCTTATGGCATGCCTCGCCTAAATTTTATTATATGACCCTGAAAGTTTCCATAGGGGAACATCAGTTTGTCTGAGTTATTAATACCAGTATTTCCATTTATGTCAACCTTGTTTGCTAGTTCATTTCTAACAGTCAGTTTCAAAACTCTCTGCTTAAAATGAGTTATGCCAACAATAACCAGAAAAGGGTAAGACATGCCAAGCCAGGGGTTCTTTACTTGAGGACTGCAGTACAGAAAAGGGGTGGGAGAGTTCATAACTACAGACATTCTACTTTTCTGCTACTACAGTATTTTTTTTATCTGTATTGAAGCACCTATTAGTGTTTTTAATTTAGCTGATGATAAATGTTTCTGGTACCAAAGTTGTATGCATAATTTCAGAGGTTGTTGAATAATTTTACACATATAACTGTTAGGAATTAACTCCTGATTATTCAGCCTAAACTTTTCCTCTCAGTTTCATACTTTCTTTAATTGTTGTGCTACCTCCTACTTGCAGGTGGGCATCAGAGCTAGGCCTTTTCTGGAAGAAAAACTGGACCTGATACAAGGAGGTCCAGTCTGAAAAAGATGAAAAACAGTTTAAAAGTAGTGTGTGTTAAGGGTGGCATCTAGACATATATTAATGTGCCAAAATTACCGTGCATTAAGTTTAGTACTTGCATAACCGAGTACTAAATCAATGGACAGTAACTGGTGCTACTGCGCAGTAGCTCCGGCACACAGCTTTTCAGTAACACCAACTGAACCATAACCTAATTCTACTGCGCAGTAGCATATTAGCCTGGATTTTGCCTGATATGCTGCTGCACAGTAGAATTAGGCTATGGTACAGCTAGTATCTTCGATGCACCCGAGGGGTGGGAATTTCCCTTTTCTCTTGGTCCTTTTTCTTAGCCAGTTCTATCTAATTATCTCTTCAAATGTTCCTCCAGTCCCTGCTTACTACAATAATTCCTGTTGCTTTCTTTCTCTACTTTCTCCAGCTTCTTTTGGGAAAGAATTTGAGGCCCAGGACTGACATCAATTCCAGAGGTGGGTTTCATAAGTAGCTTTTTCTTGTTAGTTTCCCTCTTCTCTGGGCTCATGGCTTTTATATGGGGGGAAAAACTACTGATGTAGCTACTGTATTATAATGATGCTGTTAAAACTTTCTCTATGGATCCTATCGTTCTACATTATGATCATCTTTACAATCAGTGTAACTTAAATAGAACAACCATTTGTCAGACTATACATGGTGCACAGATTAGTTCAGAGTCCCTTGTTATACAAAGAGTTTGCCTAAGTGGAGGAAGCTTTGGGAAGATGCAACACATTTACTGCAATAGATCAATGTTGGGGGCACATTAGAAGAACTAACCATAAAGCGTGGCTAAGCAACAACACCAGAGAAATGGGGGGAGCGCTTGTCTACTTCAGGATGATCAAGCAAAAGAAGAATAGTCCTTTATTTACTGTTTTGTTTTTTTTTTAAATTCTTGATCCTAGCTCTAAGATAGGACAATAAAATCTGCAGTAAAATTTAAATCAGCTATATCTAGTTGCTTTGGTGGAGGACAGATAGTTTTGTCAGATGTTTGAGAGAGGCCTGTATGTTTGTTTCTTTAGGATCATCAAAATACCGTTAAATTTTGCAAGATTGTTTAACCTCCCTTTGATCAATGAAATTGTATGCAAATGTAATGGATAAAGGTCAGAGTAAACTAATAAGAGATGATAGACTGGGGGATGGAAAGAGTGGTGAGCCTTATTTTCAAAGCAATGAGAACCCATTTGGACCTGCAGGTATGCTCAAATTCTGAATTTGGGGCCCAAGGGGTCTCCAGTTGGGTAACCAAAACCTGTGGCTGATCCTAAAAATTTGACTCATGTACACAACTGTGCAGTAGTTTGGCACATCTGCCCTAAACCAAGGAAGGGCCTTGCTGCAAAACTGGTGGTTCCTTATCTGATCTTGCCCAAAGAACTGTTTTTTATTATTTCTGAGTATGGTCAGGTCATCTTTGTCATACTCCGTGAAAATACAAACCTTCAAGTTCCAGCATAGACACAGGCTGACTACACTCCTGTTACATAGTTGCTAATGATACTTTGGAACAGGGATTCCTAAAGTTTGGCCCCTGAAGAACCATTTCAAAGAGGACATCTACTGCCCGGGTCCAAATCAAAGGGGCTCACAGACTGCATTTGGCCCACAAGCTGCATTTTGGAAAGCTCAGCTCTGGAAAGCTGTGGTTGGGATTATACTTCAGAAACCTGTGGGTTACTGTTTAGAAAATAGTTTCTATTTGTATGTCTGGGACCAAGCATTTGTTTGGAACCAGAAAAAAAATTATATCTTTGAGACAAATGAGAAGTTGTTCTGTGAGAAGCCAGAGTGTCTTGTGACATCTGAAAGTTGTCCAAGTCCAAAAGATTGTTTTATAATTTTTTCCCCCTTATTTCTGCTTCCTTGCTCTTGGAAATAACTGTACATGTGGAGGATGGTGACTTCATGGTACAATTATGCAATTTGCTTGAGGCCAGGTATCAAAATACCGCAGCTGTGAAATTTGGGATGTTGTAAAGAGGGTGAGGAAAGCTAGGGCCTCTAGACTGTAATGGGACTCTTGCTCTTATATTGCCAGTTCTACAGCTGCTTTGATGCAGGCTGGTTGCAGTAATGACCTCCATCTATTATTGCGTATGTACAGTAAGTGTTGCTGCTTCCACCTCTGTGGCCAGTTTTGCAGACGTGCACTTTACATCAAGGATAGAAAAGCCAATGGGAGAAACAAAAACAACATTAACTGGCAAGGTCACCCTCATGTCCAGCTGTTTGTTCTTGACTGACCAGCTGCTGTTTTTTGGCAGATGTTCCTCAGAATTCTTCTTGCTCTTCCTTCTCTGAACACAGGTGGGAACACTTCTTTCTGTCCTCTGGATGAATATATTTTGAGCTATGTGTCCCTTCTCTCCATCATGCCCATCGGATGACAACTGACAAGAGTTGCTGAAAACAAAAATGTCGTAATTTTAATTCCTTTTCCAAGAAGCAAGGAGGATCTGTCTGCCCTTTGCTCAAATGTGAAACCTTGGTCCCCACAGATCCTACCTTAAATTCTTTAAATGACCTTGACTAGATTACAAGTAAATTACAGAGCAGCAGAATGAGGCAAATACCTGCCTGAGATTACAAGAGCTTTATAGACGTGAGGTGAATTTCAGAATTCAGGTCCTTTGCTTTAAAGGTTGAGAACCACTGGTCTAGTAAGTAGAGACTCAAGGCCCTCCTCCGTGATTTTTCTGAATTTAGTAGCACCCCATTTCAAAAATTAAAAATAAAAATGGAAAAATACTAGAGCAAACTTCCTGTTGCAGTCTCTCTCAGTTTTTTGCAACAAGCCAGAATGTTTTTTGATGCTATGGATTCCTATTTAAAATATCTGGGTTTCTCTTGTGACTCATGTATGAAAGTGTTGCTAAGGGAACATCTACAGGTTGCCCTACAGCAGCATTGTTACTGCACTAGATGTGCAGCACATGGTTACTTTTAGCAGCTACTTTGCTGTAGTTGTGCACTATATAGTGTATTGCTATGGCGACGTAGCATCACATGTAAACGCACTGTAACAGCACTAATATTGCATGGCACACAGAAACACCCTTAAAAGCATTTCATGGCACCCCTGGTAAGAATCACTGCACTAGATGCTCCTCTCTCTCTCCTCTCCCATAATCTTTTTTGTTCTTTGTCTTCTGTGGCAACAGGCTTTTGTCATCTTCCCATTCTTGGGAACCTAACCAGCATTTTAATTATCTGAAAATCACTTGTAAATCAGAAAAATGAAGTAGAAGACTTGGTAATATACATGAAAAAAAGCCTAGCAAAGCTGTCTGGTGCGTGCCAAGAAGGAGTATGAGGAGAGTTGGGCCCTTTCCTGGAAATGGGATTTGCAGAGTAGAAATGTCAGATCTATAATAACTTTCATGTGGTGGAGCTGCTGTTACTTTCTGAACAAATAAGAGCATCTGTTCAAAAATGCAGTTTTGTTTCTGCTCGCATTCAGTGGATTGTGTCTGCTCAAAGGAATTTTGCCCATTTCTGACAACTCATGTCAGCAATGGATGCAGTTGAACCACTGCTCGTGGAAAGGGCTTAACTATAAGTGTAGATCAGATTAAAAGTATGTCTAGACCTGTTTCAAAAACCTGTGAGTGAATCCTGTTCGGCACCAGTTTACGGGAATTTATTAATATAGCGGGAAAGAAGAAAACTCTGTCTGGTCCTTCTCAAATGTTCTATGCAGCACTGTGCAAGACCTAGTCCAAAGGCAATCCAAATACTTCCTAGGCCCCCTCTACACACTACATGTATCATCCAACTACTGGGTTAATTGTGCAGTTTAGATTGGCTATATGTGTAAATTAACTTCCGTGCCTTAAAAAGAGCCAACCAGCTATAAAATTATTGCTAGAGAATGTGTAATAAGTTTTATAGCTGGTTTCTAGCCACTCTCAGTCCCCGCAGCCATGGGGTGCTGACACAGCTGTGGGAGCTTGTTATGTACTGGGGCGGGGGGCATGGTCACCATCCTAGGCTCCCCCTGTGTGGACAGTAAGGTGTGATAATATCTGGTGCTGGATTCCACAATCGTGTGGCATGGCAGGAGATGCAAATGTGTGGATCACGCATCAGATCCTATCATGTCTTCACTTGACTGTCTAGAGGGGCTCCTAGTTGAAGACTTGAAATAGAGCAAAACATCATCCTTTGTTGATTGACAGGACTGGGAGCTATAAGTAGGAATCTACTCAATTTGCAATTTTTGAGGAAACTGCAAAAAAGATGGTTTCCACAATCACCATGAATTTTGTGCAGAATCACCACAAGAAAAAAAAGCTTACTGAAAATAAAATTCCCAGTGGGAGCCAGCAGGTGCTGCAGCCTTGGTTTATGGCCCGTGGGGTGACGGTGGGGGGCAAGCCTCTGGCACAAAGGGGTGCAGCCAAGATAGTGGCCACCCCCTCCTCCGTCTGGCACTGATTGTCCAAGAGGCCTGCCTTTTGTGCACCCCTGCCCTGTCTGCCAATTGGTGGTGAGGGGTGGAGCCAATCAGTGGCAAGGGGGAGAACTGCTGGTGTCCCTCGGGCAGTCAGCAGTGAGGGGAGGGCCCTGCCATGAAAAGACCGCACTGAGCATTGTGAGTGGTCGGTGATATTTACTTCTCCATGTGCTTTATGTAGATCCTTAGTTATAAGACTAACATCTGTGACGGGGATTTACTTGTATATAGCCTGTCTCCTCTTATTTAGTTTGCAAAGGTTTTTGCATTTAACATCTCCCTGACTCAAAGGTTGATGGTCTTGGACAGGTTAGACTGACACTGCAGAGTTTGAACGCAACATTGTTTTTTTGTAAGTTCCTATGGACTGGGTCCTCTTCATCTGGAATGCACTCAGGGCAGTATGGTTCCCAATACCAATTGGCTCACAGTTCGTTCATTCTTTCATTCTTTTTTTCTTCTTTCTTTCATTCTTTCCTTCTCTCCCCCCTTCCCCCCCCCATCGTGACATTTAATTTTCTCTATTGGTTAATAGAGAAAGCTTCTGTTTGTGCGTAGTTGATGCTAGCAGGATCATCACAGATTTCCTCAGTGATGAGTCTTACCAAAGTTGGTAAAACAACTTGAAGTTGTTTTCTCAGAGATCTGCATTTGGGTGTAGCTTCAGAAACACTCCTTTTTGGGGGAAGGCAGGGGGTCTCCAGTTGACAAACCCAGATTCCTGAAATGAGGATTTAATTAAAATAGAAAAATGATAACAAAAAGTTGCTGACTCTCCAGCTGTACTCTGATTATAAAGAGAACTTGAACTTCTCCATACATGTAGGTTCCATCTTAAGAAAAGACACAGAAGATGAAGGTGGTGGGAGGAGAAGGCAAGACATCCTAGGGACTCTGATGCACCACAGTATGATCAAAACATGATCTGGGATTTTATGTATCCTGAATGTCCATTGTGACAGGCAGCTCTGTGACTGTAATGAGTCTCTCTCTTTCAACTCGTTTTAGCACAGCACTTCATTTCAAAAAATGAAGTCTCAGCTGGAGAAGACAGAATTCATATCATATTGCATAAGGCAATAGAGCAAAGTGCTGAGGGTGGTTTGAAAATGGTTTTGAGGGCTTACGGGAAGTTTCATTACAGTCTTGAGACTTCTACGTAGCGTCTCAAACTGAGGCTTTAATATCCAATCAACTTCTTTTTGTTAATGTATGCCAATCTAATAAGGGAAAATGTAAATCTGTACAAAAGACACTGACTCTGTACAGTGCTCATTTCTGAATCCCCTGATTAACTTTAACTTAATTGCAAACAGAAGACTCCCATTAACTTCAGTGATCTCTGGATCAACTGGTTTGTGACATGAGTGCCCTAAAAGAAATCTTGCAGTCTTTATTTAACTGAATGAACCAGATGATGTCCTTTGCACCCAGAATAGATATTCCTCAAAAGATTCTGTTTTGATAAACACCTGACTTAATATTTCTCTAGTGTGGAAATGCTACAAAAATAAACCTTATGGTCCACAGATAAACCTCCAATTTCTGGTGGCTTTTCAGTTAATGCCAGCCCCATCAACAAGTGAAGATACACATGCACTGGTGGAGAAGTGTGTATGTATGTAATATACATCTGTTTTGGTTTATAAGGCAACAGTGAGATGATCATGATCATCTTTGTGTGGATGTGAACTTCAGTATGTGTTTCTCTAGTTTTTTCTATGGTGAAGTATACTCTGATTCTTGGAGATGTATCAAGCGCATTGATATTTCTTGGGTAACCTAAATTATAAAAGAAAACAAAAAGTAGGTTTGCTTTGGAGGTTGTCACTCCATATGAGCAGAAACATGAGCTGTCAGCTCTCTCTTTCTTTTCTCCTTAAAATAAATGCACTTAAAATCCCACCTTTAAGACTGGGAGGAGTCTGACCTATGCAGATGCTGCTGTTTGTAATTGGCAGTAGCTCAGATGGGAACCCATGTTGGCCCATTTCTTTTGAAATTGTTCTCAAAATATGATGCTTGCTAAAATGTGCTTATGTGTTCCTGGGTAGGGCCTTGTCTAAGTTTATATCTTTTCTAATAAGTTGAATTCCCCTTTTGAGATTATATCTTAAAAGCAACTGTGCATATGCACATAGCTGTCTTAGCAGCTACATAGCATGGTTTCCTGACATTCCCTCTGCCCCCAGAATAACCTCGTGCCAGAAGCATTTCTCATGGGGAGGGAAGGTTCAGGCTGTCTTACTCCTCTGCCCTGCCTCCTTTTGGTTGACCCAGCTGGTCAGCCAAAGGTTGGCAGTGCCTTCTGAGGACAAATTGTTAAAGAACCCGGTCTTTGGCAAAGTGAAACCTGTTGATCCATGTGCAGGTTTTTGTACAGACATTCTGTAGAAATTGTAAGTAGGAGGTTGATGATGGCAGTTATCCAGGTACTTTGCAAAAATTCTATCTATGTGGTTCCCATTAATGTCAATGGGAGTAGCTCAGGTAAAATCTCACCTGGTGCCTGGGTATGAAAGTGTTAATAACTTTGAACTGCCTGGGACAAGGAATATATGAAACATACTGTGTGAGTTAGGGATGAGTGACCAGGCACAAACCATTTGGACCTTTTGCTTTATTCTGCTCAACTGTTATATGGTCATTCAGAACTTGAAAATGAAAAATGTTGCATTCTATCTGTTGTAATACATTGCTCTAGAAACAGTTTCTGTTTGTTAATCATGGTTTTAAAAAATATCTAGATAGGTTCTTACAGCTGTTTATTCTGAGCCTTGATCTGAAATGTGAATATAAGGATTTGACCCTTGATTGATAAAGTTACAAAAATCACTGTCAAAATTATCAGGTTCTAATATTTCTTCTAGAGATCGGTCAGCATTCTAGATCGAATTTTGCTTTCCTGAGTCCTAGCTGCCAAAGGTATTTGCCACTGACTAATCATTGGGCCAGTTTTAGGAACTGAATTGGATGTGATTTGATTTGAACGTGGGGGAGGAGGGGGAGAGAGGCCAGGCCACTATACTTTCCCTTTGACGTAAATCATCCAGTATATTGTAACTATATCGGCAAGAACTACTTGAAGTAATACAAACTGATATGAAACTGTCTAGTGAACTTGCTGTCTTTTGGCAAAATAGAGGTTTTATTTCTATTTTAATATAAGGGGCTTTCTGGGGTATACACACTACAGGTTTTAATCCTCATTATATTAAATAGGTTTATAAAATTTTAAACTTGTTTATTTTGGAGCATCGCATCAGTGTTTGCACACACTAGGTTTTCAAACAAATTAAGCCTGGTCCCTGGCTGGCAGCGTAGGAGAGCGGAATGGTCCAGTGCAGCCCCTCTGGCCTAGGGTCCCTCACCTCGTGCCCATGCCCTGCCATACAGCTGTGGAAGCAGAGAGCTGGCTAACTGCACAAGAAAAAAAAGTGGAAGCAATTGGAAAGCAATTTGAAGGGGTGAACTACAAAAAAGTTGCAGCACCATCTGGTGGACAAAGGGCTCATTACACATCTTTGAGCGCCTTTGTGGTTGCATGCAACGAATCCATGGATGCAACACTTTAATTCCAGGCAATCCAAACTAAACCACATTCAAGAAGTTTTACTTTAATGCAAAAACTGATCCTGTAAAACTTGTGTGTCTTGCACAAGTGAGGAACAAAGTTGATTGCCATACAAATAAATGCAGAATCTCTGAGAGTATGGCATACCAAATATGTTTCTGTTGGAGCTTTACAGTCAGCTCTTATACTGGTTACATTTCCTTATAAGGCAAACTCTTCCATCCCCTTGTCTCCTTAGCACTGTTAGGATGGGAGTATCCTCAGGTGGGAGTACCCTCAAGTGGTATGGCACTACTATACTTGGTCTTAAAGTTTATTCTTAGCCATGAGTGTCCCGTTCAGTCTTTGAAGAAACTTTGCACTAAAAATAGAGAGTATAATCCTTTTGTATAGGTAGAGAAAAATGCTTAAGAACTTGTTCTTTGCTGTAATCTGTTCAACTAAAGGCCATTCTCAATTTGGAGAAATTCCCTGGCAGTGGTGACATGTAAGGGGTGCACCCCCTGAAAGCACTGATGCACCACCTGACTGGCTGTGCTCCCCACTTAGGCGATGGGCTGGGGGGACACAGATGCCCCTCCTGTGAGCGCTGTTCAGGGAGTGGAAGTGCCAGATGTAGGCCACGACTGCTTCTCGGAGCAGTGTGGAGCTGTTCCCAGGATGGGAAGTTTTGCCATGGAGGGGACACATTCCCCCCCGCTCCCCAGTTGGTGAGATGGCACCAGTTACTCTGACTAAGGTGGCACCAGTTGCCCATGTTTCCTGGAAACTGAGACTGCTTATCTGTCCACTCTCTCTACACCAGACCTACAACAGGGGTGGTCATACCTGTGCTAGTTTATGGAGACAAAGTGCTCGATTCCATATGGCTGACTCTCTTGAATTTCCTTCTCCAGTGGGAGACCTATCAGCAGGCATTTTAAATCAGTGATAGATTGGCAGAGAATGGCTGTGTAGTACCTCCAGGAAGTAGTTCTCAGTTTTGTTGATATTTTATCTTCATTTCCTACTACCACTTAAGCATTGATATACGAACAGATATTTTTTTTTCTCTGAGATATTTATTGTTGCTTTTACAATGTGCAGGAAACTATATATTCAGAAGGCAGAATAGCCTTTGGTCCAGCCATTGTTACTAGGCTAGCTCACTGGCTGTTGGATTTGTTCTACCATGTTCCATTTCCTACAGTGCACACAGCCTAGTCTCCTGTTGCATAGTCGACAAAGCCTTGCACATGCATTATTACTTAGTGCCTCAACCTCCCCCATCCTTGTGTTGCCAAAAGTAAGTAACCTGTTCCTGGCCAGGCCAGTTTAAAACGATGTGAAAGCATGATTTTAGTTTGTAAGGGTACAGATGTGTTTGCGAAGGGCTGGTATAATGATGAGGAAGGGACTAGACGCCATAACAGCCATCATGTTCCATCTTGCTCTTCCTGAGACTTGCTATTGCCATTACTTCATTATCTTAGTTCAAGAAGCAAGTAAAGAAGTTCTTGACCATAGCCAACTGGAAGCTAGCAATTTTGAAGCACAATTGTAGACCCCTAGTAAGAACAGGAGCATGTATTTGCAATTAACAACCTGTGACACTGGTCGTCTTGTAACTGTGTTTGGTGATGGATATTATGAGGCATGGTCCCACATCGTCTCTTCAGTGAAAGAAAGATCTTCTGAACCCCAGAAAGAAGCCATCCACAATCCCCTACTGCCTTCCCTTTTCATCCTGTCTAGTGGAATTTTTCTTCTGCCTGAATTAGGCCACTTAGTTCCTTGTGCTGGTGGGATAAGCAGTTGTGACACTTACTGTACCACAATGAGAATGAAAACCTTTTTGATGTCTCCTTTATAAAATTCCTCAAGAGAACTTTCCCAGTAGTCTGTCCACCTTGCTGTGAAATACAAAAGACAGGCCTAGCCCATAATTGATGTCATTGTGCTGGCATATTTCCCCCTCCCCAAAGCTCCTATAATTTGGGAAAACTAAAAAAGTGTCATTCTTGATATAAGTGTGTCTCTCTGTTAAAAGCCTGCAAGTATAGAACTTGCAGCTAAGGTTGGATATCTGTGTCTAAAGAAGTGAAATTCAGCCTTTTATAATGAATCCATTAAATGGTGTCTAAGTCATTCCATCTGTGGATTATAAATTCATCAGTGCTCTGTTGTCTTCAGGAACCTTTACCTCCTCATCTGTCTTGTTTGCTTTTTTTTTGTCCCCTCCCTGCCCGCCCCCCCCCCCCCCCCCGAGCACAGTCTTGAACCTATAGCCTGAGAATCTGAATAATAAATGATTTGTACACTATGTACATTTCAAAAGTATGGCTGCAAAGGTCATGTCATTGGTGCAGTTTGCCTCCGTTTGCTCTGTGTGAGAAGGACTTTTACCTGTTTGCACTCATTGAGGTATTGAAGCTGACTGGTACTTGTCATCAGATTCCCAAAACAACCAAAAATGCGTTAACCTACAGAAGACGCATTATAGACAAAACGAAAGCAAAAATGAAGTATCTAGGTTTTAAAAATGGATTTGCTATCCAGAACTCTTGATAGTACTGGATACGAGTCCTGGATTCATTGAACTGATGCAGTGCATGGTGCCCCATAACTTCCTGCTACTTAGGGTAAGGAATCAGCTGTCAGTATTGAACTCTTTGTATCCTGCTTGTCACAAGTTGGGAAAAGAGGTAGAATGTGCTCCTAGCTAAGTTAAGAACTCAAAGTAAACTCCTAGTGAAGTGAGGTCAGTTTTGATGTAAATTAGCAAACCAAGTTAATAAGGACTAGACTTCACCAGTTTAACTTGCATGCAAACTTCCTTGTCTTCACTAGGATTTTTTCTCATTACCATCTCAAATGTAGACAGTGAAGATGAGGCCTTTTTGGGGGCAGGAGGGCAGGTATAACTATGTGAGTATGAAATACAATAGGTAGCTATTGTATTGGACATGGATGTGTGAGTTCAGTTTCTATAGTTACACTAATTATTTGAGACTTGATGCTGTAGCCCAACCCAGGTCCTTTTTAAATGCCAGTAGCCCTATAAATTATTTTTTAAGCATAAAAATAGATTTAAATTAATGACATTTTTAAAAATCTGGCATTGGAAACTTTTACATTCTATCATTAAACCATTTCTATTTCTATCGTTAGTTTTGTCCCCTTCTCACCATCCCCCACTTTTTCCCCTCTCCTTCCTCCCCCACATCCTGAAATCCCTTTGACAATGGAAAGCACCTGCTGAAAACCAGGACTCTTACTCATGTCCTGGAGAGCTAGCCTAGCCTTTTTTAAAAGGTGTTTGGTGTTGCAAAATGATTTCTTTTTCCTTTTCATTTCAATATGAGCCAAGGGGTGGGGAAAATAAAAATCTGGAGTATTTTGACCTTAGTGGCATTCTATAGACTCTGTTGGCTTTCTCTGTTATTCTGCCAAGCTCCTTTTGTGTTTAAACAGATATCAGACCAAGCTAAGTAATCATAATTTTTAATAAAAAACATTCTTTTTCCATCCAATTAATGTTGGTGAACATATGGCTCCTAGATAAGGTCCTATGACAACTATTTATGACTTCCTTACTGTCAAAAAACGTTGCCCAAGGCATGGATGAAATTTACTTTCCCCAAATATATGGAGGAATCTCTCAGTAACAGAGGCCCCTCTCCTGATTGATGCCAAGGAAGTATTTTTGCCATTTGTGATTTCTGTCTTTAAAGAGGAAAGAAAGAACTAATAGTGGATCCAGATTTGGGATTTGGCTTGTAGTGATGCCAACAAAGCTTTCTGAAGGGTGGAAATCGACCTCCTGGGTTTCATCTTCAACACGTGGTAATATCTGTAAGTTAACTTGAAACTATGTGTTTACAATCTGTAATATGTTAAAATGGATTTCTGTGGGCTGTTGCAGATCCAAAACACCACACAGCTTTATGTATATACTGTGTGTATCTTGAAAATAAGGTGTCTTTTTTTCTTTTATTTTCTCCTGCTCCTTGGAAAAGGATCTTCTAAATTTTACATTCTTACCTTGTGCGAAAGAGAAGGCCTTGAAGCGTTTCAGCTTTTCTCTGTCTTTTAGATTTTTGTCTTGCAACAAGCAGCACAGAAGGGCAAGGCTAACTACATGTTGAGCAAGGCAGCATGCAGCTAAAAGTCTGCAAAAAGGTCATCAATAGTCTCCCTACATCAACTTGCTAAAAGGAGGCAGTGTCACAATAATGAAAATAACAGATGGAAATTGCTTGGCCCCATTTTGGGAAGATTGGCACACCATATACACTTCCATGGTATCCAAGAATTGTTATGTACTAGATGTTAGTGCTTGAAACAGAGAAGGTTGAAAGTTGGCTTTTTAAAAGCTTAATTAATTTATTATGGATGTCCTCTACATAGAGATAATTGTGCGGTCAGGTTTAGGTCTCTTAGACCTACCATGAGTATCAGGTCCTTAATTTGTCACCATTGGACATCTGTTAAATGTACAAATATAAAAAGTGCTATTTTGGATCAGATGCATGGTCCAGTGAACCCAGTATCCTGTCTCCAACTGTGGCAAGTAGTAGGTGCTTTTAGAGTACGGGTGTTAAACTCCCTTGGCTCCTCCAGTAGTAGGCTAAGAAGTAGCATTAAGGGTTGAATATACCTTCTGTCTCTCTCTCCTTTGTGTAACTTCAATTTGTTCATTTTTTTCAGGTATATTATTCTTGTGGCGCAGTGTTGGAATCCATGGAAAGAGGTCTGATTTTATCCCCCGGTTTTCCAAACAACTACTACCCAGGGACGCATTGCGTATGGCAGTTTTTCATTCCTGTGCAAACTCATCTTATCCTGGAAATTTTTGATTTTGATATATTTGCGAGCTCAAGTGAAACTCCTGAGCCCTGGGATGGCTTTACACCTCCTCCTACAAGAAGAAATAAGGAAATGCCTTCCAGTGAAGAAAGCTTGGATTTTCCCACCTCTTTTTCTACCACAAAATCCTTTCTTCAGACCTGGATGGCAAGGGTGACTCACAGTCTTAACAGCCCAGGACCTCAGTCAAAATTCCTTGATGGCCTCCACAATGAATTCCCAGGAACCACCTTAAAAAAAAATGAAGCCAAACAAGCATCTGAAGAAAAACAGTTGAAACAGATGGAAGAACCCAAAGAAATAGTCAGGACTCAGCCAGGTGGACTGTCATTCACTGTGGCTGGCAGTGCGGCAATGCCAAGGCAAGATATCAGTGGCTTGGAAATGAACAA
Source organism: Crocodylus siamensis (assembly GCF_052110815.1). Lineage (NCBI taxonomy): Eukaryota > Metazoa > Chordata > Crocodylia > Crocodylidae > Crocodylus > Crocodylus siamensis. The sequence goes on from NC_143403.1 coordinate 61,496,280, forward strand.
AGATTTGAAAGGGAAAATACTGCTTGCTCACCTCACTGCAAGAGAGAGAGACCAGGTCATTGGAGAAAGCCAGACTCTTTCCACAACAGCTCTGCCAACAGAAAGCTTTTCCCCACAGCAGCCTGCAATAGATGTATGTCCCCATGATGTCTTGTATGTTTCTGACCTCATCACATTTTCCTCTCGCTTTTGTGGGACAAATTCACCTTTAAACAAGACCATGGTCTTTGGTTCTTCTCTGGAGATGGTGGAGGTTATTATGGAGCTGATCACCACCACAGACCGTGGACGGGGTTTTGCAATGCTCTTTGAATACAAGAACATCACTAAATCTAGCAGTGTAGATGCTGGGAGGCAAGCAGGAAAGGAAAGCACGACGATGCTGACAGTAGTAATGGGAATTAGCATTTTTGCACTCATTCTTTTATCCACCCTCTGCATAACTTGCAGGTAAGATTTTAATATATTTACTTATTCTGAGTTTTTCAAACTGACCCTGCTATGAAATCAAGCTGTACTTGATGTCATGACAATGACCCCGATTGTGAAGGTTTTGCTTTGTATTAATTCAAAACCAAATGTGGATAGACTGATTTTCCACCAGGATAAAATCTGGCTAAATTTCTGCTGATCATATACTGTTAATGCTAGGAGTGTCTGTCTCCCTATTAAATTCTTCAGTATTATACATATTTGGGGTTTGAAATCTATTAGCGGTTATACACTGACAGTATTGAAGCTTGAAGTTTAGTGCAACTTACCAATACAGAGCTGAAGACCAGACTTTCTCTGGGCACCTTGGGCCCAAAAGCTTGTCCAGCATCTCTCTCTACCATTGGTTCAACAAAAGTTTCTGCCAAAAAAATGCTTGCTTCTCATAGAGCTGGCAAAAGCATACTTCACCAGTAGATTTAATTTCCCTATATTTCTTCTTTCCTTTGCTTAGATTAGTGGTTCTAAAGGTGGGGGGCACTAATCACTGGGGGCATGTGGCAGACTTCTAGAGACCATACAGTAATAATAAATAGGAAAGAAGAATAATGGTGAGGAGAAATTTATAAATGGGGAAAAAGAGAATAAGTGGAAAAGAAGGAGAAAAGCTCTACAACATCTCCTGGACAGTTGGGGAAGATGCACTGTGAATGATTGAAGTGACATAGTGTTGTTTTATTATCAATAACACACAATGTATAGGACTTCAGAGTCGCATGATAAACTTCATAATAACTTTTTCAGAGTTGCTTTTTAAGAACTGTTGTTGCAGGTTAACAGTGGTGTGCTTCGAGAGGTGTGGTTAGGGACAGTGACCAGATGATACCTGAAAGGATATCGAAGTCAGGGCACCTATACACGTGCCAAATGTTTTCTCTGATGTGTGCTAATTAATCAAGCCTGCTGGAGCATGTTAATTAACGCACTCTAGCAGCCTCTGTGTCGTGTCTGTTCAGCATCCCCATGCTTCAAAATGGCAGTGGGGGCACTTGAACTAAAGCCCGCCGTTTTGAAGTGTAGGACACTGAATACATGTGACACTGAGGGCACTTTAATTAGAGTGACTCTCAGAGCTGCTCTAATTAAAGCGCACCACCCACCCACCCCGGAGCACATGTATAGATGCCCACCTGACCTTATATTACTCCACTTGTCCTACTGCTTCTTTGGTCAACATTTTAGCTGAAATCTGGTTTTCTTCACACAGTGTTGTTGCGGTTTTTTGCCTGAAAAATATCATTCCAGCTCCTGTCACTGTGTAGAGATCTGTAGTAGCACAACTGCTGGGAACAGCATCCATTCTTCCAGGGCAGGATCTGACTGTCTTAATCATGACACTGTCCCCACTGTAAGAGATGAATCTGGGGACCTAGAGATTACAGCTTCCTCTACTGCGTGTGCCTGACTTTTTTTATCAGACCAAGTCTGTTCTAAGCACTAAATGAAGCAAACCAGCTCTTGTAGGGGAAAAGAACCATGCAACCGCCAAGTCATTCGAGTTTGTATCGGAATGCATAGGTACAAGAAGGTTGCACGGAGGTTGCACAGGTAACCTAAGTTCAGACTTCTCCTCAGTTTAGTGTTTAGTGTAGTGTCTTATCTGTAATACACATCAACGTAGCAGTATTTTAAAGAGCTCTTAATATTTTAAGGTGTTGTGTTTAACTTTTCATTTTGTCTTATCAGAGTGGGGTCCCTAGACACCCCAAGTAGACATAAAACATAGTCCATCACTGCACTATGTGTAAAGGGATGTAGACACAGTGGGTATGAACAAACATAGTCTCTCTTTGCTGTTCATAGAAGTTGCTGCCTTCAGGATCTCACTGTAATTTTGTTTATAACTGAAACCTTGCATAACTTTAAGAGTTTGATTTGCATGTTATACCTAATCTCTTTTTTTTACCCTTTCTTTAAGGATCCTGCTAAATACTGTAATTTAGACCACAAATATTTGCCAGCCCTAAACTGGAAACATCTGCTAGAAATATCTTCCAGATTTTAAATATTTGATTTTTAAACTCTTGCCAATCTTAAAGAAAGAAAGAGAAGCTGCCATAGTAATGGTTGGAGCCAGATTCTGGGCCAGATTCTGATACACTTTCTCGGGTTGTGTAGTCTCTTTCTCCTTAAATTATCTCATTCAGTCTGTGGAACTCATCATGGAGCACGGTAAAGGTCAACCCAATAAGTGAGGGGGTTTTGGCTTCCAACTTGTCAAACAACACTCTGAGTCCACTTTGAAAGGCATCCTTACTTTGACATTCATCTTTCTACAAATAAGAGGCAATATTTTGGCTTTGGAAAGGAGACTGTTTTCAAAATAATGAATTAGTTTGGTCATAATATATGGAATGAGGGTTTTTTGTTTTTTAACTTTTATACAGATCTCCCAAGAACAAAGGCTATTGTGAATATATATATAACTATGATTAGGATTGCAGAAAATTTTTTCCCTGATTAGCTAGCTTGGCTCCTGGCTTTTTGCATTGCTGTGCTTTCAAGGATACAGTTATTTAGTTATGTAATATGCATATTTATACTCTTTGTTTGCTTGCTATTTTTCTATTCCAGTGGACTGTACTCATGTGCAAACCTGCCTGTCTTTCCAGAGGCTGGTTATTTGGTGTACATATACTAATTTATTGACAAACTTTTTGTATGGATGGTGAAATTTCTGCTTAGCCAGTTTCCATAATGTTGGCAGAGGCTACGCTATTTTTTTCTCACGGTTTTATCTGTACAAGTCTGTGATCTGGCCACTGCTGCTCAACTATTTTGGCTTTTGTTGTGCAGCTTGGCCTAAAGTTTACAATACCTAGTAATTATGGACATTTCAAAAGCACATTTCAGAATGGATGGAAAAAAGCCTGACCACCAAGCATTTCTGATTTGCATGTGGCCCAAATAGAGATTTGAGCTGAGGTGTTCACATTTGGTTTTGCTTGCAAAAAATGTTAAAAGTAGTCAAATCTGCAAAAGGGGGAGACTAGGAACAAAGAGAAGGTCTGAGATGTCAGGTAAGGTCCACATCTGATCTTGGCCCAATAGCACGGGGGTGGGAAGGTAGGTTTGAAATTCAGGGTTTGTTGTGTCCATTAGAGCAGTGTTTCTCAACTCATGGGTCACAACCCAAAAGTGGGTTACAAGAATATATGAAAGGGTTGCGAACAAACTTTAAAAAATGGATTCTCCTTTCAAAGGAGAAAAATGTGGGAAAACATGGCTTTTCTCTTGCAGGCTGGCAGAGTTCCAGCCTGTGAGGGGCTGCTTGGGGCCCCCCCTGCCCCACACATGGGTGGGAGGGGGGGCTGTGGCCTGGGGGTGGAGGGCAGCAAGTCAGGAATGAGGGGCATTGGGTTGGGGCTGGGCACTGATGTTTACAAATGGATCCTGCTACAAAAAATGCTGAGAAGTAGGAGCTATAACACATGGGTACACATTGGAGAGATTTCAAGTTCCTTTGCTGAAGTTGGCTTTGGAGTAGCATCAAGCATGGGGAAGTTCTAAATTAAAGATGAAGCAGATGCCCTTTTTGGGTGAAATCTTGGAATGGCAGCTCAGTCTGAATTTAGGTCCAGTGGAACCAGTTGTCTCAGTTGAATTCTCCTCCTTAGAACTTTTCTTGAACATAGCTCCTTGAGGACCAGCTTGTATGTAGAAACACATATTTAAATGGAAAGAATCCCACAAAGAGGCACACAGTCTGAAATGGGACCAGCATCCAGGGAATGACAACACTGTGCCTAGGATGTCCCTTTGTAGAGGAAATACCACTAGAAGATGCTAACAATAATCTCCTAGCTCTTTTGGTCTTCTGAATTGTTCTTCCACCTCCCTCTTTTGTTTTTTACCCCGCCTCTGCCTGTTCCTCTAGCAGCAGAGCAAGTTGGAGTTTAGATGCACATTCCCCACGTTTAGCTGCCACTGTTTCTCAGCTAAAAGTAGCTGCTTCTGCCTTGCCAAGCCCATCTGTGCCATTTCTACCCCTGGCACCTAGTATCATTCTAATGAACAGTCATCAGCAATGTCAGACTGCTCAGACTCATTTCATTCAGCCAGAGCAAAGCTCTCTGGGGAAACTCCAAGTTTCTGCCACACTGTTGCTTTTGTTTGCTGTTTGGGGAGGGAATGAAAGCTTCAGTTGTTAGTTGGCCAGTAATTCTAATTACTTTTGGCCAAGAGGCCTGGCTTGACTACTTGGAGTTTTTTTCATTTTCTTTCCCAAGCCCCCTAGAACAAGAGACATGTCCACCTTATTTAGTTTAAATCTTGCCTGATGCAATGAGACTTTTGCTCAATGGGTGCAACCCATGAGATGCAACTACATTTTATATCTCTACAGCCTGCCTAAAAGCTGATTCTGAGCAGAACCTTTATGTTCACAGCTGTTTTATGTGGAGGTTCACCCCACCCCACCCCAGGTTGCTATAAAGGGTTTCTACTTTCGGTCTGACTTTTGCTTGTGGGTAGAAACAGCATGAGAATGGGTCACCTAATACAATTCCATAATAGTTATGAATAGTTGGGTTATAAAGCATTACTGGCCAGCCAGTTGCCAAGTACTTCTTCTTAGAACCATAGCACTTCCCAGGGGAATCTCACGAACACTAGAGATCTCAGGGTCAAAAGCAGAATGGTTAACTGCCAGTCACTGCAGCTTTGTGCTGTGCGTGGTATCCAGGGTATGTTCTTCTTGATAGGCTTCAGTGCCTTCCACCTCTGTTTATTTCTCCATGTGGAATTCTTGCCATTTAAATACACGTTTCAGCAGTCTTGTGCTGTACAGGGGAAGGCATTGGGACAGCTGAACTCAATGAGTGCACACCAGTCTTTTAACTGCACTATCCATTGACAGACACTTTCAGTCCATAGGTCTTGCAAGCAGTATGTGAGCACATCTATCACTTCAAATTGTTTCTTTTCCTCCAGATAAGTTGTGTGCACGTAGCATGTGCTCGTCACTGTAGTAAGAACTCTGATTCTATGCAGGTCTAATAAAACATGCCTTATGCTAAAAATTATAAGGTTGTCAAAAATTATTGTTCTGTGGCTGATGGGACATGTCCTATTAGTCTGGGAAAGAGGAAACTTGTTAGCAGCTGTTATAGCTTTTCTTCCCGGCTTTTAGTTGAACTGCAGTTTTTAGACAGGCCTCTGTCAGACCCTCCTATTCACTGTACATGTACTAGGGAATATATAAGACATTTACCATTTATTAAATTAATGTAATTAATGCATGCATTCTGTGGTGGTGTTTTTGTTGCATATATTTAGGGTGTTGTACAGTGGTGTATCAGGAGCATGTCACATCCTGAATGCAAGCTAGTGGCTTTCTCAGCTGTTTCATAGTGTGTGAAACAGCAGTCACAGTTCTGCTTTCCAGTGTCAAAATAAGAGATGAGCCTAACTCATCTGACTTCTGGCTTCTGTTAATACTGGAACTTAATCTGAAACTATTCTGAGGGGAGTGGTATATACTATGGTGCACAAGAATTGAAGGTGGGGATCTTCAGACAAACATTCCTTCTGTATGGTTTGTGCACTGTTTAAAGGGTAATCAGGATTCTTGCCTGATGAGGAATTGGCATCTCCAGGATTACTTCAAGGTTAGTGTTAGACCTGTCTGCAAGCATACGTCTGTGTTTGTCCCTGTTCCCTTCCCTTTGAGAATTCAAGATCCATCAGCAACTTCAAAGGAAAACTTCAATATTTTCAGTAAGAATTCAAACCTGGATTCTTCTGCGGAAAGGAGACTGAATCAGAGGGTGTCACTGGGGCCTCAGGAGCTGCAGTTGGGGATGGGATTGGCTTCGCCTATCCGTTGTACTCTAGTCTAGGTTTCTTTGCCAGACTCCCTCACCAGACTAAGCTGCCGTGAAGTACTGTAGTTTTCTGGAGCCACTGCAGTGTATCATGGGAGATGTCATGTGGCTAGGTAACTTCTCTCAAAGAGGACAATGGGGGCATGGGTCCTCCAGACTCCAATTTCTATTTCTTTAATTAAACTTTTGATTTCTGCCAAAATCTTGTTTTCTTCAGGCAAAAACAAGATACTTTTTTTTTCCAGAGGGGGGTGGGTGGGCGGGTGTGTGTGTGTGTGTGGTTTCCTTTGATACAAACCCAGAACTTCTTGTGGAACACCAGATGCCTTTTCCCCCCCACACAATCTTTGATGAAATCCCAGTCTTGTCAGAATTTTGTTTCTATTAAAACCAGCCAGCCAGCTTAAGTTAGCCTTAAATGGTCTCCATTCTCTTACTGGTATGAGAGAGAGATTTCAGTTATTTCCCTCTACTTAGAGCAAGAAATAGCTGTGGTGTTTGTTAATACGCTGTTATGGTAACTGTTAATGAATGGTGATCGCTGTGTTTGTGAAGCTTTGTGTGGCATTTGCTCTTTCTACCTGCATTTTGTGGCCATGTCATTGGAGGGAAGTGGGGCAGAATCTGACTACAGATAGGGACCTTTTTAAGTAGTGATTTGAATTTCTAAGGCCAAAGAATTCTTGCGAGTTGAGGGGGGAGTTGGCTGTAACACAAATTGTGCCTTAGTTTTTCTGTACACCCTCCCTACTTCTGACATCCAAAAAGTCTATTAAATGCTAAAAATATCATGGCACTAATTGGGACGTGCGATTGTTTGCTGTTCAGTAGCACTGATCATCATCTCATGTTCAGTAGCACTGATCATCAGCTCTATATTGCAAGATTGTGGGCAGAGCCTTGGTGTTTGTTCCTAGATTGGTATAAATTGTCTGAGGTGGTATTGCTATACACCTAAATGATGCTTCTTTCTTTACAACACTTTGATCTCTGTCACTGGTGCCTGTTCTTCAAATTTTACTGATCCTGGTGGTTCTATAATGCCGGTTTTGGAACAAGATATTTTGGTGTGGATCTTAATAGGGGAATCTGATTTCACAGTTGTAGAGATTAGTGGCTGCTGTTTTTCTGTAGCATAATCTTTATTAAAAAATAACATCTGACACTTCTTGTCTTATGAAAACTAATCCAAAATACATTGTTCGTAATCGTGAAATGTGTAGTATTAACGAGGTTACTGAATTATGTTCCAGCACAACACTAAGGGCGAAACTAAAAGTCTGCTCTTTTGAGGAGAGTTTAATGGTACTTGAGATGATGCGTGGCTTCCACTTCTGGTTCTGCTGCAGACCCGTTGTAGTATCTTGGAAAGCCTAGTTAACTTCTTCTGCCCTGGTTGACTTCCTACTGAGATGCGTTTTCCCTTGTTGGCCTTGCTACAAGAAGGCTGGTAAAGTGCTTTGGACTCTCAGAAGTAGAAATGTAAGTGCATAGTCATTCAGTTGTGTTCTGTTTTGTTTTGTTTTTTTTTTGGTCCCCCATTAGAATGACCACGGACGAGAACTTTCCTCCTTTGGAATTTCTAACTCATTCTTGGGCTGTTTGCTCTCTTTCTCAGGCAGAAAATGTGTCCCAAAAGGAGCCCTGCCAATGTGCACAGTGACCAGGAGGTTAGTGTTAATTGTTTCAGTAATTTGTTTCTCTTTTGCACATTGGCTGTTATGTTGTTTATCTGAAGATGTTTACTGGGGCATGTTCTGAGTTGTAGAATGGGATCCAGAACTCTGCTGTTGATATCAATGAGCTCCAGCTTGTGGTGCCAAGTCGAGAGAATGAAAACAACAACCACTCTGTCAGCTGGGACCAAGTGGGTAAGCAGCACATGTTGGTTCAGCCTAGAGCCCGTTGTCTGGTAAGGGAATTCATTCTCCTTCCCAGGAGCTGCTTCTCCAGCTGTGTGCAAAGTGATGTGGATCTCATACAAGGCATCCCATACAAAAGGCTTTTACTGTGGGGTTATCTCTTACTGCCCTTTCCATTTGCGCTGGTAGAGCAATTCCCTTGCAAGCAACACTCAGCAGTGTCATTTCAGAACTCTGCTAATAAAACCTGTCCCTTCCAACAGCATAGCATTGATGCAAGATTTAGCAGAGCAGATGTGTCCTTGGTTCATTCTGTCACAGACCTGGCAGCAAAAACACCTAGAAAATCTGGAGGTTTTTCTTCTATGCCTTCCTCATTTGAGGAGAATGGCTTTGTGGAATTTGTGTGTGTTGGATTACCTGGAGTAACCATATGTCCACAGCAAAACAAGAAGTACCATATTGGGTCAGACCAATGGTCCACTTTGCCCAGTATCCTGCCTCTGACAGCAGCAGGAGTGGTTGGTAGTGAGAGAGCACTGAACTGAGTAGATCTAGAGCAGGGGTGGGCATAATGCGGCCCACGAGCCAGTTGTGGCCTGCCAGGCCATTCTGTCTGGCCTGTGGGGCCCCTAATATTAATTTTCTAAAACTTTTAATCTGCCCTAGCTATGTGGCCCTCAATGCTTTGCCAAAACTCAGTAAGTGGCCCTCCACCCAAAATAATTGCCCACCCCGATCTAGAGTGATCTGTTCCCTATCCATTATCCTTCCTGATATCCAGCATTATTGGTATAGAGATGCCAGAGATCTCCAACCATTCTGTTCAACAGCTGTTAAACAGATCTATAATCTATTAATTTGTCTAGTTTCTTCTTCAGCCTGGCTATGCTATCTGCCTTTACCACCTCCTGTGGCAATGAATCCTACAAGTCAACTGTATGTTGCATAAAGAAAAAAAGTGTTTTTGCCTGTTAGTTTTAAAGCTGTCTCCTAGTAATTTCAGCAAGTGCCCCCCTCGTTTTAGTATTTTGGGACTTGGTGAACAACAGTTCGCTGTTTACTTAGTCCACACCCTTCATGACTTTATAGACCTCTATCATATCCCCCCTCAGCCACTGCCTTTCCAAACAGAAGCGTCCTAGCCTTTTTAGTCTTTTTTGGTTTGGCATCAGTTGCATACCCATGATCATTTTGGTTGGCCTTCTCTGTACCTTTTCCAATTCTACTACATCCTTTTTGAGATGTGGAGACCAGAACTGCACACAGTATTCAAGATGTGGGCACACCATGGATTTGTATAATGGCATGATGATGTTCTCCATTTTTTTTTTTTTTTCCCTATTCCCTTCCAGGTACATTACCTTTCACTTATCAGCACTGAAGTTCATTTGCCATTTTTTTGCTCACTCACTTAGCTTGGTGAGATCTTTCTGCAGCTCCTTCCCATCAGACTTAATTGCATGGAATAATTTGGTATCATCTGCAAACTTGGAGATTTCACTGTGCACCCATTTCCAAGTCATTGAAGAAGATCCTAAACAAAATTGGGCCCAAATATGATGCTAATTAAGAGTAAGCTATTTACTGTAGTGCAGTCCAAATGAGGCCGTGAGAGGCTCAACTATTGACACTGTCTGTGGTTTGATGGATCCATTAAAGCCATGATCTATGAGTTGTACCCCTGTTCTTCTGGCTGGTAAAAGGCCGGGGGGTGGGTTGGTACTGGGCCTTGTGTTGGAGATCATCAATGTTTGTCTCAAAAATGTTGGCTAGAAAAGAGCTCAAGTCCGGCTTAAATCAACCCTGAGTTGACTGCATTACTCACTATGACAGCTTCCAACTGTCCTTTTATGGGGAAAGGTCACTGAGAAGATTGTGATTGGACAGATCTGGCAGTCTGAGTCTTCAGAGCTCTTTGATCTTAACAAAAAAGATCATAAACTTTCATATGCAATGAGCACAATTTTGGAGGTTTTTTGGAGCTCATTTGAGATTGAGATTGCCTGAACCCCATGAACAGCACTAAGACTACATCTCTTATATCCACATACTATATAGGTTCCAATCCAGAACTAAATATGGGAGTTTGGATATGATGTTAAGGTTTGGCCCAGCTCTGTTTGAATATGGGCTTTTGGATTTTAGTCCACTTTGGCTTCTCTCCAGATTTCAGCAGAATAGGGCAAGTTTAATGGTTCAGTGACAGGCTGACTTTTTGTGCAGATCTGTATAGCAACCAGGGGTTATTTTTTGCAGTTCTACCCGTGGTAGGTTGAAAAAAAGTGTTTAGGGTATTTGCTTAGACTAAGGATTTGAGAAATCTTTATCTTTTCCCCATAGTCACTTCATCTGGTGGCAGCACAGACCGCTCTCCTCAGCTGACTGACCCAGATGTGCCTTCTTCCACATCAGCAGTGACCACTGAAACTGGGAGTGATGAAGTATTTATTATTTCAGCTGGCCCTGGTCCCAGTGGGTTGAGTTTTACCACATACAGAATACAGGTACACCCATATGGGCAATGGGGTTGGGGATTTAACAACTTCTGCAGGTTGGGTCCAGCATTTCAAATCCACATCTCTACTTTCTCCCAGCATATCCTTTGAACACTGTACCTACCAGGTCCTTCAGGAACTCTCCTGTTTCTTATTACTTTTCAGCCCCTCCTTATTGTAGTGGCCAATGCTCTTGCTGGTTGAGGCTGATTTGGAGATTTCATGGTTGAATAACACAGTTCCTTAACCAGAGTGGCCACACCATGACATGTTCTGTGGTTGGTCTTCATAGCAAATCTGGCTGTTGTTGACTTGGAGAGCAAGTGAGACCTAATGGGATCAGAATACCAAAATGAATCTTTCATGTCAGGGGAGAGCAGTGCCAACAGGTTCTATGACATGCCCAGCGCAGCTAACTTAGGTGCTAACATTTCCTGAAGATAGAATTTGGCATGAAATAATTTCTAATGATTGGAAGAAGGAACTGGGATTTGGACTTCTCACATCCTGCATCTGGCTCTGCCAGGGACTCCATGGAGGCAAGTTGCATGATCACTTGTTCAGTACTTCAGTTTCTCCATTTGCCAGGAATAATTATTCTGCATGGCTGTTTCTGAAGGTTATTAGATACCTGCCAATAAATTGGGCCTTTCCTGTGAGACTGGCAGGACTCTTTGGAGAATTAATTGTTTTTGTTTATAAAAACTAAAGCTGCATAGAGGCCTTTCTCGTCTGGCTGGTACTCTTATTAGTTCACTTTCTTGCAGGTCTTCCAGGTGTTTCTTTGGAAATGCAGGTGGTTGACAAGCAGTTGTGCTCACATTTGGCTCAAGCATGCAGGGTAGTGATTTAAGCATCAGTAGGTGTATCTACACGTGAAATTAAGATGAAGCAATGAGCTCCAGAGCTCTTTGAGTTGGAATAAACTGCTCCCAGGTGCAGTATTTACACATGCGCCTGGGACAACAGCAGTTTGAGCTGGGGTAGAACAGGCCTGGGCTGGCAGGGGGCATGGGGCGTCAACTATGGGCTTTGGGTGGTGGCGGTGGTGGGCATGAGGGTGTTGAACCTGCGGGGCTGGGTGGCAGCCAAGAATCTGGCCCCCCTGTCTGGTCACCATCTACATGTGTATTTCAGTGCAGTTAATTACTCTGCTATAAGATAGTAGTACTGTCCCTGACAGCACTATCTGACAGCAGAGATAATTAGTTTCCTGGCACACATGTAGACGGTAACACTTTAATGTGGGGGTAATTAATCTACTCTGCAGTAAATTGCACATTTAGATGCACCCAGTTTAAATCACTTATGACCCAATACTTCAAATCTTTCCAGAGTCATCAGTTTGTTTTGTGCTAAGTGTAGAACAAGTGAAGGATCTTGGTAGCTTCTGTATCTCAGGTGACCCTATACTGGGGGCACTAAGTAGTGGATCTAGATTCATCAGGGGAAGGGGAGAAGGAATACGGAGGGAGCCACGGAATACCAAACCAAGAGCCACCCACAAGATCAGCCCAGGTATGTAGCAAAGATTCTATTAGACAGCAGTTTAAGGGGGGACCAGGGACAGCCACAAGGGGAATTAGGTGGATATACACAAATGCCAGAAGCATGGGAAACAAGCAGGAGGACCTAGAGCTCTTGCTAGCGAGCAACAACTTTGACCTAGTGGGACTAACTGAAACCTGGTAGGACTCTTCTCATGACTGGGTGGTGGGAATAGAGGGCTACAGGTTGTATAGGAGAAGGAGAGTAGGGGAAAAAGGTGCGGGAGTTGCTCTCTACGTCAAAGAACAGTATACATCTTCCCTAATCAAATTAGGGTCAGAGGGTAGTCAAGCAGAGACTCTGTGGGTTAGGATCCAAGGGGCTTGGGGTGAAAGGGATCTAGTGGGGGTCTACTACAGGCCACCGCAGCAGGACGATGAGCTAGACCAGGAATTTTCCAAGCAGCTAGAAGAGGCTGTGAGGTCTAGCGATATGGTAGTCATGGGGGACCTTAACTACCCAGACGTATGCTGGGAGGAGCAGTCAGCTAGAGGAGTATACTTCTTTGGCCTGTACCTGCAGGAAGTCAGTCAGGAAGGCCAAGGTAGCTCTAGAACTCAGGCTAGCGTCAGGGATTAAGGAGAATAAATAGTCCTTCTTTAGGTATGTTGGGAGTAAAAAGAGGGTGCAGGGTAGCAGAGGACCCGTACAGGATGGGCAGGGGGGCTTAGTGATGGATAGCAGGGACAAAGCAGAGCTCTTCAGTGAGTTCTTTGCCTCTGTCTTAAATGGGAATCTAGACAAACCCTCAACATACATCACGGACACCAACAAAGGGAACATCAGCCAACCAACGGTCAGTGCCGACACAGTAAAAAGACACTTGGAAGGACTGGACGTCCCTCTGGTCCTGGTGATTTGAATACTCCGCCCATGGGTAGTGAAGGAATTGGCGGGGGTCATAGCTGATCCACTGGCAAGGATATATGAGTGAGTGCTCATGGTGTTTGGGTCAGGCTCCGGAGAATTTGAAGGGGGCTAACATCGTCTTAATATTTAAGAAGGGGAGGAAGGAGGACCTGGGGAACTATAAACCAGTCAGTCTTACTTCTATCCCTGGGAAAATCCTAGAAAAAATTATCAAGGAGCACATCTGTGGGAGCCCACTGGCTAATGTGATGAGAAGGGGTACCAACATGGGTTTTTAGCAGGCAGGTCCTGCCTGACTAACCTAGTTTCCTTTTATGACCAGGCCACCAATTGTTTAGATGCAGAAGTCAAGGTGGATGTTATCTATCTGGACTTTGAGAAGGCCTTTGACAGGGTATCCCATACCATTCTTATAAATAAACTGAGGGGATTTGCCTTGGATGATTACATGGTAGACTTGGTAGCAAATTGGCTCAAGGGTCACACTCAGAGGGTGGTAGTGGACAGGTTGGTGTCAACCTGGAAAGATGTGGGCAGTGGAGTCCCTTGACTCAGTTCTATGGCCGGTGCTGTTCAACATCTTCATCAGTGATCTGGATGAGGGGGTGAGAAGCACCCTGTCCAAACTTGCGGCCAACACAAAATTATGGGGGTGCATCTAACACCCTGGGGAGGAGGAACCAGATCCAGGCTGACCTAGACAGGTTGGGGAAGCGGGCAGAGAGCAACAGGATGTAATTCAATAAGGACAAGTGCAAGGTGCTGCATCTATGGAGGAAGAACTGCCATCATACCTACAGGCTGGGGGGCGACCTTCTCAGCTCCACTGAGGCAGAAAAAGTTCTTGGAGTCACTGTTGACTCCAGGATGAACGTGAGTCACCAATGTGATTTAAGCAGTTGGCAGAGCCAATCGCACCTTGTCGTGCATCCCTACGTCCTTCACAAACAGGTCCAGGGAGGTGATTCTCTCCCTCTATGAGGCACAGATCAGACCGCAGCTGGAATACTGTGTCCAGTTCTGGATGCCACCGTTCAAGTGGGATGTGGACAACCTGGAGAGGGTCCAAAGAAGAGCCACTTGCCTGATTAGAGGCCTGCAAGGAAGGCCCTACGAGGAAAGACTAAAGGACCTTAACCTCTTCAGCCTCTCCAAGAGAAGGCTGAGAGGAGACCTTGTGGCAACATACAGATTCATAAGGGGAGAGCAACATGAAGCAGGTGACGATCTGTTTACCAGGGCACCCCCAGAACAATGGTCATAAGCTACTAGAGAGTAGGTTTAGACTGGACATTAGAAAAAAGTTCTTCATGGTCAGGGTTGCCAGGATCTGGAATGGGCTCCCAAGAAAAGACTGGAAAGGCACCTGGCTGGGATCACATGACCCCAGGGTTGGTGACTTTTCTTGTTTGCCAGAGGCAGGGGGTCAGACTAGATGGTCCGCTGAGGTCCCTTCCGACTATGAATCTGTAATATCTAGCTCTTATTGGAGGCCGGTATAAGGCAGCATAGTCCCTGAAGAAATAAGTTTGGGTGGGATTTTCTTGAAGTTGTAACAAATATGCACTCAGCTGACTGACCCAGATGTGCTCTCTTCCATCTCAGTAGTGACTACTGAAACAAAGATCCCAGCAGCTCCAGAGCAGCCCCCAGCCCTGCCAGTGTGGCTGGGGCTAGTCTCCTTGGCAACCCTAGCCTTGTGCTATCATAGCGCAACTGCATCTGGGGTCTCCGTGGAGACCAGCCCCAGCCATGCAGGCAGAGGCTGCTGGGAAATGGAGTCTGGCTGGATGGAGCCCATGGGCTGGACTCTGCCCGACCCTGGTTTAATGCTTGTCCTTCTTCCAGTGGCTAACTGGTCAATTTACAGCAGCACTTTGCGTTTTAAAAGTCTTAGAATCTGAAGAGAAGAAACACCGTGCACAAAGAGAAATCAGTTTAGGTTTAAAACTATTCATAGAATCATAGAAAATTAGGAGTAGAAGGGACCTTGGGAGGTCATCTAGTCTAACCCCCTGCTCAAGGCAGGACCATCCAACTAAATCATTCCAGCCAGGGCTTTGCCAAGTCAGGCCTTGAAAACCTCCGTGGGTAGCAATTCCACCATTCTAGGTAACCTGTTCAGTGCTTCACCACCCTCCTAGTGAGAGGTTTTTTTCCTACTATCCACCCTGATCTTCCCTTGTTGCAATTCTTTGTTATCTGATGCATGCTTTCTGCCTGTATCATCACCACTGGCTCTCTATCCTGAAGTGGGTAGACTGAGAGAATAGGCCTTTGCAAGATGTATACTGTTTCTCCTGGGTGCTTCTCCCTATTGGTAAGACTACCACCTGGTGGTGATGAGAGTAGCTCAGGATGGAAAATCTGTATTTTGCCCCTTTCCTCCATGAAGTTCTGAGCATTCACAGATTCCTCAGAAATAACCATCTTGCAGATAATCAGCACCTTTATAAGCCATTATTGCTGTGCCCATGTGA
Source organism: Crocodylus siamensis (assembly GCF_052110815.1). NCBI lineage: Eukaryota > Metazoa > Chordata > Crocodylia > Crocodylidae > Crocodylus > Crocodylus siamensis. The sequence goes on from NC_143403.1 coordinate 61,511,855, forward strand.
TGTATTGGAGGATATAAAATGTCAAAATGACACCTCATTTGATCTTAGAGTAAAGGGCTGATAATTCAGTAGGATCCCTACATAGGTACCTGTTCATGGCCAAACTTAAAAGACTCTGGATTAGGTGTTAAGATTCAGGCTTGTTGATGACAGATGTGGTGGACCTCACCAGGAAGGACACAAAGAAATCTAAATCCTGGATTTTCAGCATGCTAGGAGCCATGCTGCCTGATCTAGGAACATACTATGCCTGCATTATGGCTATTAGACGTGCATGTACTGATTTGCACACTCGATTTAAATGCAAGGCACAGATTTGACCTTGAGTACAACTGTATCTGTAGAGATTTGGAAATAGGGCTCTTAATTTCAGCACAAGTCTCTTATATGTCCTGATTTGTTTGCACCACCTTCTATGAGCCAGCCCTGGGCACATAGTTCAGGTCATCTACTGGACTGTTGTTCTCTTGGCATGAGTTGCGACATTACCCTAATGTTTATGGAGGTGTGAAATCTTGAGCCTTTACAATAAACAAGGCTTCCAGACTTGCCTTACCAGAAATGCTTGTCTAGACAAAGAAAACTGTAAGAAGCTTTGCAGAAAAGATTATCCAAATCCTTTTACTGAGAAATAGTAGTTGGCCACCAGCTCCCTTGCCTCCCAGTGAGAATGGGCCTGAGTTCTGCTGGGGAGGGGTCAGTGATAGGCTGGCTCTTTTTTAACAACATAGCAGAAAACTAATCCACTGTCAAGAGTCAAAGCTATACCCAGGCAACAGCTGGGGGAGCAAATAAATTCTGCATTGTGCTACTACAGTTGTGGAGATGAGGAAAGATGCTGATGAGTGGAAGAAATGCATCCTGGCTATATTGTGTGGGCATATAGACAACCTCTAAGAAAACAAGCAGTGTGTCTATTTTAGAACAACTCTTAAGCCTGTGTTTTTGCCATCACCATCTGCTTCTCTTTGTACTGCAGTCTATTGATAGCATTTGTTTGACTTTTTAAAGGGGATCCATGGCTCTGCATCTTGGCTTTTTATGGCATGCTGTGTTCATGGGCAGCACGCCAGTAGCAGGGACATCATGAATGTAACATGAATTTTACAGGCAACTTACACTTACATAGTGTGCTTCAGCCCTCTTTATGGCCAGACTGACTAAAGGGGACCTCAGTTTGCTGCTGCCATAAGCTAACAGATCTCAGTCTTCTAGCCCAGGCAGTACAAGCTCTTGGTTTTAGACTGAGAATTTTGTAGGAGCTAGAATTGGTGGAGGGTGAGGATGGTGGAGATGTGAATCATGCTTTTTATAATAAACCACCAGGTCCAGAAATATTTTGGATCCATATCCTTTGAAAAGAAGCTAGATTCATGTAAATTCATGTTACATTCATTTTTTATTTGAAAAAAGCAAGGAAACATGACACTGAGGTTAAGGTATTACTGATATTAAACTACATATGAAATAAAGCCACCGGTGTGTCAGGACCAATTATTGGAATTAAATCCTACCATTAGCTTTTTTTTTTTTAAAAAGCTTAATATTGAAAGCAATATTGTCCAACATTTGAACCACAACCTCTGAGCCAATATGCTTCTTTCTTAGCCAACAAGAAAGGACAGGATTCTGTTCTTCCCCTGGACCTATATCTTGACAAATCACTTCTGCTAGCAGAAACTACAGGGGACAGTCAAATTTGGTCCAATCAGGTTCAAACTAAGTTATCTTTAGCCTTGGTTCTCAAGGTTTCACTTAAAACTAGTAATTTAAAAAATGTTCAGGTTTCATATATCACAGACAATTTAGAAAAGGAATGCCAGGCACAACTACTCTGTGGGGTGGGTAACTTGGTGGGTTTATCGCTTCCTGTTTTAACCATACTGTAGACAGGTGATGTACAGACTGACCTATCTTATTCCATTTAAAGAACCAAAGTCCTTCCTCTGACAGCTGTAGTCCTTTTATGCCACTGAGGCCTTAGCTAGTAAAGTGGTTTGGAGATCATTGGCCAAAAGAAACCGAAAATGATCCTCACTTAATTTTTTTTGCTCTTGTAGGACAAAAAACTAAAGAGAAGTATCACGAGTCCAGCCTCTGTGTCCAGTTGGCTGACTTCTGATCACTTGGTCCCAGGAGCAGGCACCATCGACAAAGGGAATGTAGCAGCAGAAAACCATTATTCAAGACAACGAACTTGGAGTGCCCGAACTTTTCATGATTTATTGGCTCCAATACCTCAATTACAGAAAAAGTGGTGCAGTTGGAGCACTACCAGCCCCTTCAGCAAGCTGGTGGACAGCGGTGTAAGTATTTACAAGGAAGAAATAGGAATTGCATTCCATGCCCCTAATGACACCCAAAGAAAGGTTGATATTGCACAGCAACTCTGCTGCTTTCTTATATAAGCTCCCTTTCCCTTCCTAATTGTTTGAGATCTAATGGTCCAGTCCCCAGTGTTCTTATTTCTGAAAAACAAATCATGAGGAGCTTGATCCTAAAGTCCTGATGGGAAGCTACACTTCCCAGGCTTAAGCACTTGGATGAAGGATTGCTTACTCTTTAGAAACAGTCTCACAGCAGCTTCAGCATCAGTCTTGAATCACTGGCATCTCTTTTTCTGGTTACATCTTAGTTTCTTTCAGTTGTTTTTCTGTACTGTGGGAAATCCGTAGGCCCAAGATCGTCTCATTGATTTCTGAAGTCCACAAACTTAAAGCCTATTCTAGAGCTAACAAAAATCCTTTTCTATCTCCACAACCTAGTGCTTTGGGAAAAGAAAGGAAGCAGTATGGCTTCTCAACCAGGGCAAGATATTTAACTGTTAACTCCTATATGGTTAAAAGCCTGTTCTGTTAACTTATTCTTTTGGCAGCGTTTCTCTACATCTTCAAGAAACCAGGGTGCAGCAACTAGAAAAGTAATTTCTGACACTGAGGTAGAGGGCACCTCTGAGCCTGTTTACTCCGACTCATCTACCAGTAATGCATCATACCCACTAACCCAGTCTGCACAGAGGCAGCGGAAGCTGAGCTCCTGTAACTTGAAGAAATCCAGGTTTGGGAACCCCTACTTTGGGTTTTTAACTAGCTCCCCTGATTGCAAACATGCAAGGTCCTTGGATTCTTCAAGACACTTGGGGGCCGTATCTTCAATTGACAGCCAAAGCCAGAGCCCAAAAAACTGTCTTGAAGGCTCCTTCTCTTTGAAAAGCAGTTTGGTCAGTGGCTCAAAGACCAAGGAGTTCTCATTAGAAACAGACAAAGCCAATCACACCTTTGTTATTTCTGAAGAAGGGGATGATCAGCAACCTTTGGTCCTAGCAGAGCATCTGAGTCAATGTGGAGAGGCTCTGCCTGAGCAAACTGTCACATGTGTTCCAGTGAAGGCTGGGCTGGATAAATCACCTGTGGCTCTGACTGTGAAGGGAGATGGGCCTGTTAGGCACCCCAACTTCATACCTGATGTCCCTCTTTGGGGAAAGTCTCCTGGTTTAGGCAAGGAACATCTGAGGACCTGTAGCTCTTCCGGAGACCAGCATAGATCACCTATTGCAGGCACCAGTACCACTAAATCATCACAGAAGAGTGATGCCGTGGATGCTTGTACATCAAGTCAAATGTCAGTTCAGTGATGCTTTCAGACTTGACCTGAGCGACTAAAAGCATCAGGGTGCAAGAACAGATGTGCTAAGCTGCTATCTTCTGTGGTGGAACAGTCAGGCCTGTGGGGAGTGACAACTTTGCTTAATTTGTTTCTCCTCCCTCTCAGCAGAGTAGAGTTATGGGTATAAACTGACAGCAGTGTGTAAAAGTCACGTTCATCGTGTTCACCTGGGCTTAATGAATGTAACAAAGTCCTAGCCCTACTTCCATTCTTCTGGCATGGAATTTTGATTGCAATTTATGGAAGAGTGATGAAATGACTCCATAAACAGGTTTTAATAGTGAATAACCATGATCTTGCAGTAGGGTAAAGGAAAAATTTGATTTACAACTTTGGCTTGTGGTTTGAAATGGAAACCAGTCCTCAGGGTCTTTGTGATATTTCTTTTTGTATTTTTTTTGTCTACAATATATGAACCAAATTCTGCTCTCGGGCACATCTGCACAATTCAAGTTACACCTGGCTAGCTAGCCAAGGGTAGAATTTGAACTTGCATGTTTATGGATTTAAAAAAAACAAAAACAAAAAAACACATTAATTTCTTTTAAACCATGTTTCTATAGCTGGTGACTTTCACTTGGGCACAAAGCCTAATTATCAACTGTTTTCTGGTTATTAAAGGACATCTAGGCCTTCATACACCATAGCAGTAAAAGCAAAGTGTTAGCATTCTGTCTGACGTCATCCAAATTAATATAAGCTCCAACATTCAGTAGCATGTCACGCTTTCTACCTTTGTTTTGTTATTTTTAGCAGACACATTAAGGGAGCACTACATTCTTTTTAAGCAATTCTTCATGGCAACAGGAATATGTATACAAGGTAACAAAATATTTACTAGGAATAAAGTTATCAGCATCGGTTTCTTGATAGTTGCAGCTGCTGCTCTTTATGATACTGTATTAACCAACTATTTATTGCTAGTAACGCACATTGACTGGAGAACTATTTCCCTTCCTTCAACAGGCAAGACTAAGTGGGGCAGACTTCAGAATGCTCTCTGTAGAAAGGAACTCCTAAGTAGCTGTGCCACCCTGATTAAAGCCAAGGTTTGCAACATAAGACTGAACCAAAGGGAATTCTGCTAATCCGATTGCCTTTTAAGAACTGTATCAGTATTTTAATCGCCTCCCAATGATATTTTACTGTTTCAGCAAGAAGTACATGCGTACGCAAGCTACAACAAGAATGATCTGGCTTTCCTAAAGTTAAGGAATTTTTTTGTGGACTGCTTTAAACTGATAAAAAGGCTCCAAATACACCATAAGACACGTGTGTGTGGGGGGGGGGGAATCAACACGTCAAATCTGCCTCATGTCCACTATACCATGAATCAAATGAGGGATCTTAATCCTTCCAGACAAAGGCATCTAAATCTGGCTTCTAAAAAACTTAACCCCAGTTTGGTCCCGACTTATTTATGATTTCATCTGCTATTCTAGCTTTCCTCTGCCATCTCTTAATGTCTGAAATGCATGGTCATAATTTTGTTTAGAATTTATTTATGCACACAGAAATAGAACTACTGGGTGGTAACAGCAGTGGTCACATTGAAGAAGAATATGTCTTTTGGTAGCTTGTTCTCCAAAAATGAACCATGAAAAGAGGCCTCAGCTAACTTTAATATCTACCAGTCTGCCCTAAACAAAGAACACAGAACTCTAGCTCTAGGGCTTGTTTTTTTTTAATAGTACATGAATTAAAGGGAAAAGTTAATGTATTTATGACTCAAAAGGTTTAGATTTCTGCAATACTCTGTATTTTAATAAAGAATGTAATTGTGTTGGCTTCCATATACAATGCTACATTGTAATGCAAAGGCATTACGCTATGTTACTTATGTTGTTAGATTTCTAATTATCAAGAACTGAGGAGTCATCTTCAAAAATATTACTTGGGTGACTAGTACCTATCAGCAACTGCTGTTGGGGATGGGTGGGGAGGGGAAAAGAACAAAATATTTTACAATAAAAGTATCATATGTTAATTTTCTTAGTGCAGAGGCAGTTTATTAGACTCTTGATTCTGTTTGTAGTGTCTGTACCTACTGTATCAATATCATACATGCCAGGATAGTCTTTCACAATGTGCTTGAAGTATTTCTTCAGCCTCTTCTCTTTCACACAAAACACTAGCTAGCAGCTGGTAGCAGGACTGCCAAAGGCAGTATAAGGCTGCCCTGTTTTGCTCACTAATAATAAAAAAACTGGGTTCTGTGACAGTAGTTTTCTTTTCTTTAAGAGCTCTACTGTTCACAAGAGGCCAAAACAACAGGGAAGAGTTATAAGAAGACACTTCATAGACTTGAATACACAGTTATTACCTTAATTTGACTGAGATTAGTGTTTAATGAGTCCTATGAAACTGTGGATGTATTAGAGGCAGGTGGTTGGGCAGAAAAATGCAGTCAACTAGTAGAAACAATACAATGACCTCACTTTCAGCCATTTTTAAGGTCCAGCAGATTACAAAGCAATACTGTTACTTTTTCACACTCCTAAGAAATAAATCATTATGGTGCAGGCTATTGGGTTATCAACTCTGACTTATCACCTACCACAACCTACTTGTTCATTTTATTTTGTTTTGTTTTTTAAAGAAGTCAAAGTATGTTAAATATGGTAAATTACTCAGCAGTAAGTTCCAAACGATCTATGGATGGATAGGCTGAGGGTAAAGAAATGACAGGACTCCAGCTCCAGCTAATAGTCAGTTAATCCAAAACAGCTGTAACAGATAAGAAGAAAATACCCATCTTGAAAACTGAATATAAATTTAAAAAATATGCATGTTCTTTCTGGGGGTGCCTTTTGAAGTTAAGCCTCATCTGGCACATTTAAGTAGTGAATTAAAAAAATTATATGACCTGAGGCATGAAATTACATTATTGAAAGTCAGAATGGGTAGATGTGAAAAAGCAATCTTTACTTATTAAGTACTGCTGAAAGAAATAGTATAATTAGGTTGGGGGAGCGGTGTTCCAGAAAATGCTCAACACATTGCAATTTGGGTTTCTGCTCCCAAATATAATACTGTCACTGAGAAGGACCCTATCCTGATGGCTGGCAAGTGCCTTATTGACAGCTCTCTAGCTTGCAAGAGGGGAATTTTTATTCAGTATTATTTTTGAAGAGTGAAGGATAGCTAGCTCAAGCTATAGGTGGTATGGATTAGCTACAATATTAAAAGATTTTTAATTCCCAACTTAGCTTGTGAAAACTGTAACGATTCAAAATGCTAGGATCCTAACCTGTTCTTTAAAACTTTCAAGTCTTGATAACTGGCTTCAGTGTTTTCAAAGTCAAATTAATAGCTTTAAAAACTCCTTTCACTAGACCCATGAATGCAGTTTCTTATAGCAGAATCTAACTTTTTCACTTGTAGTAGTTATTTGTAATCTTAGGTCCTGTACTTCTGAACTAGACCCCTGAGAATATATTTACTATTACAGTAGCATTAGTTTCTGTGCTGGCTTTTAAATGTTAGAGTCAGTAATGGTGATAGGTACTATGGAATTGCTGAAGTACCCATTCCTCAAGTCAGAAGAGCATCCAGTTCTTTAGTAGGAAATAAATGCTTTGTTCCTGCCCCTCGGACTGCAGTTTCTTATTGACCAGACTTGTATTTGTGTAGTTGCTTGAGTGCAGCAGAGCTAGAGTTGTCATACAGCTAACGTGTTATAAAATCTGGAAGGGGTAAGAATCCTATTCAGCTGTGTGACTATATTTTAAAAGGAGGCCAAACTGAAACCCTGTAATGCCATAAGACAAGGGCCATCTCTCCACACTCCATTATTACAAGTTCAAGTTGGATACCCTCTTGTATCAAATATTAGCTACTTTCAAGGCATGGCAACAAGACCAACCATTAGAAAAAACATCCTATTGCTCTGAGTGCAGAGGTGAAAGATTACAACCACAGAAGAAACACCAAGCTTCAGTGAGTTGTTTTTTTTATTAATAACATTTTAGTCCAGAAAGTCACAAAAAATTGGAAGAACTACGCTCCACTTTCTTTATAAGAGAACCTTCTCAAAAGAGGGAGACTATCTTATTCACTGCTACATTAAACCCTATCATAATTAACCTGATTTTCACAACACCTATCTATAACAGTTCACACTTAGCTCCCAAATCTCTCTTATAAAGAAGGTGGGGGTGTGCTTAGGTTAAAAAATATGCTGCACCTTTACAGTATTTAAACAATTACACAAGCATAGTTTATACAGTTATCACATTAAACTAAATATCACCTGGCAACCATACATTTAAAAAGAACTAGTATAGAGAGTATGTAATACCCATGAAAGATGCCCTTAGTTACTTAAGAGCATATAAAGATCAGGATTTATTCACCCTCCCTATTTGCAAGAAAGTTTCTTAGCTCTTCCAAGTACAATATATCCACAAAAGTCATTCAATTGCACTACTTCAACCCCCTATGCATAGAAAGGCAGATTCATTCTCTAACTGGAGGAAAAAAAGAGGGTATATCCAAGTAATTTCACAAATTTCTACTGTACAGGTAGTTTAGATGTTAAGAGCATGAGATTTTTCTTTCAAATTTTAGTAAGTTGCGTAATACACATCCCTATACACACAAACAGCTTGAATAAGTGCAAGTGAAATTGTACATAGTACTGTAGACATGTTCTGTAACTCAACAAAAGAAATTCAGCACACTAGGGACTTGAACTCTAGCCTGGTGCCAAGCCCATGCTGAAAGCTTATCTGGGGTGTGGAAAAAGTGGCGAGTGAGAATGCAAACAACATTTCTGCATGTAATGTGCAAAGGCATTTTTTTTCCACAATGCATGCAATTTGCTACATGCACAGCCAGCAATGAAACTGAGACCAGACAGCTGGGAATAGTTGTCCTGAGAAGATACAATATAACTATTCATCCAATCCCTTTCTTCCCCTCCCCCTCCCCTCCCAACCCCCCCCAAGATGACAAACAACAACCCAAAAACTTTCTAAATATAAAATAATGCAACAGAATATTTGTTAGTTTATAGTAAAAAAAGTAGAAACAAACTCTTGTTGTTACATTTCAAGTATTATTCCAGATCTGATTTCAATCTTGCTCACAGGAAAAAATGCCCAGAGATTAGGAAGAAAAATCCACACAAAGTATACTTTTTAATTGCATCAGGGATATTGTCCATAGACCCATCCTTGCTGCAGCTATTCTTAAGAATAAAAATCTGAGCACAAATGCATTATTTTTAATCAGCATTTATATTAAAAGTGTGCACCACTGGATATATTGGTTTAATTAACTGACACTGAACAGATACAATGTGCTGTGTTATCTTGTGCTCCCTACTATTGTATGTATTTAGTACTGAAATATAAATTTTGTTTGCAAAACAAGGCTTATTTAAAATAACAATATATATACAGAGGTAATTTTGTACTCTTTCCTCCCATTCTGCTTTGTTCTCCTGGACTTAAAAAAAACCCCAAAAAACTGGTGTACTCAAATGCATGATTATGACATATTTGCATACACTCAGTTTTTATTTTTATTCTATGATGCTCAGAAAGCTTTTCTAACACACACTTGGAAAAAAAAGTGTAGCCTGCAATCACTCAATATGTCACTGACATCAGTGTCCCTTTTTATAAACCCTCCTCCCAATGCAAAAGAATTCCTCCATATTGCTCAAGTTCATCTGTTGTGGAGCTGTTTTGTAGATAATTTCTGCTAAAGTGACAGCCTTTTAAAACTTTTTCACCAAATGTGTATGTGGTGCAACCTAACAAATGAAAAATGCATTTAAAAAAATTGCACTAACTTGTTTTACTGACTGCTTTGTACCAGGAATATTGTTTTGGTCTTTTGATATATAATGTTGCTCTACAGATAATAAACAGAAGTTTGTTCATACATAGGCAACTACTGCTGCAAATTTGAATTTGGTTCGTAAATGATTGCGTATTTTTTATCTTTAACATTAAAGAGAAACAGGACTACTAAACTAAAAAAAAAAGTAATAGTTTGCTGTCATAGCACTGTACATACTATTAGGGCAGCAACCTGAAGTTGCTTGTTGTTGAAAGGATAGGGGAAAGTAAGTAGTTAAATGCATGTTCTGATGAGCATATAATCAATCAGCTCTTTTTTGAAAATTAAGAAATATTAATGGTATATTTAATGAATATTAATGGATTTTCCAGCCCTACTACAATAATACCAGAGTACAACAAAATGCAGACTTAGTTTCCTTTTTTTTGGACATTAATGGCTCCTGAAATATCCAACAAGATACTGGTACGAATCATTTATATTTTAAAATCTAAGGATTTCCCTCATTTTCTGCCACATTTAGTGCAAACACATTCCTTGCTCATTCTTAGGTCCTCCAGTTTATGGCTGTTATTTGAGCATAGTGAAATAGGGACGCTGTACTAATGAGGATGGAATGCAATGCTTTTCACTTTTCTTTTCTTTTTTTAAACAAAGGTTTTCTACCTTACTCATATACAACTGTAAGACTCTACAAATTAAAAAAGTCACACCAGAGTACCTGATGCAAGTTATTGACTCCCTGCTATGAGGGAACTAAGAAGATCCCCTGAAAACATTTACTGTAAGATCTGTATTTCAGGCTTCATCCTCTCCCTACAGACTACAAATACTTAGTTCTTGAAACGTGTCTGTTCACAAATGTGATTGAATTTCCTGAAATAAAAAAAACAGAAAATAAAGTATTAAGCTTTAATATAGCTGCATATAGTAATATACCATGTAAAAGTCAAGGCTATATCCCATATAATATTTAAAAAAAATAAAGCAATGAACACTTAAAGTAACACATTTATATGTTAATCTTACCTCTTATTCAAAAAACTGAAAACCAAGAAGCCTGTTATATTAACTAAAGGTAGACTTCAATCTAATTTTCCCACAACATTTTTTAGTATCTCTACTACCTAATACTTGTTAATTATGTTATGCATAAAGAAAACTTGTGAATGATGTTCTTCCATACTATTACATACTTTAAATACAGGATACAATAGAGAAAGGACACAGGAATAAAATCTTGCCTGCCCTGACAGCATAGTAACCAAGACTGGCAGTTAAACGGTCTTCAGGACACATTACTCTTCAGGACACATTACTCAGGCTTATAAATTTCAACATAAAATGTGTTCTCTGATTTTTGTAATCAAAGATGACTTGCAATCTCTCTGGCACTAAAGTTAAAAAAAAAAAAAAAAGAAAGAAAATTCCCACTAGAGGCAGACAGCACGATGAGTTACTTTACATTCAGGAAGCATAGTGTTCATCCTGGTAACCACAAATTCTAGGCAGAAACTACATTTTTACTGCCAACAACTTATCTGTTTTGCCCTTGTGTTTTTCCCTGTGTGGATTAAATGTTCCTTCCCACAAATTGGGAACCGGCTGTATTTATGTTTGAACATGAAGTGGGACTGAGGTTGAAGTAATTCAAATGCAAGGTTAAAGCAAAACCTGATTTGCACCAAGCAAAACTATTTTGCTAATGGATCAGGTGATGTAAAATGCAATGAATGTTCAAGTGGTGCTGTAACAGGGGTATGCATTTTTCCATCCCTATGGAACCAGAAGTTTGTCCAAGACTTGCAGATCGTTAATGGCATTAAGAAAAAGATAGTCTCTTCTAAAGCTTCCTTCAGTCTTTATTCCAGAAGCAAACAAAAACAAACCTACAACCCATCTTCAATCTGTGTAGAAAGGCTGGCAAGCTTTGAAACTGAATTAATTTCCTAAACTTCAACAAGAAAATTTCCCCTGGTAACAGGACTCAGAACTACAGAAAGCTTTAGTGTTTTGGATTTAGATTTCCAAATCACAAACAAAAAAGGATTAATTTGGTGTTTACACTGCAAAATCTTTACTTCTGAAAGATGCTGAAAATGAACATTTTTAATGTCTTTCTAATGATCTGCCTGCATAAGCTGCAAAGACTAATTATTCTCAGTCCATAGTAGTCGTAACATTAAAGGAAAATTATGGTAATTGCATATTCTTGTTACAGGATGAGATGAGTATAGAGCAGGACCCTTCATTCATTAAAACACTCTCTCAGTAGAATGGGAAGTGACGGCATTTCTTTATGAATTGTACTGAGAACTTGTATCATTATTCAAAAATGAGTCTTTATCTAAACTTCCTACTTAAGAGAGTCAGTCAACTCCCAGCTAAGCAAGCTAGTTTTTTGTTTTGTTTTGGAGTCATAACTCCTGACCAAATTTAGGCTTATAACTGAACAAGTACAACTTCCCTGAAAACAGAGCAGCTGCACTGGCTAGTCCAGCTCCTGTGATGAAAAACAGCTTGCCTGCAAGATCAGGCATTTCCAGTACATGATTCCAGTACAGCCTATGGGAACCATTCTGGGCTAAGTTACTGACCAGAGTACTTCTAAGAAGAAAAGCCCCTGTGTATCCGTAGTTAAAGCAGTGGTAGTTTGGAAGAAAAAAGAGAGACCAAGAAATCCCATCCAACTGGTATTTAGTGGTTAGACCTTTTATTGCCTATCTGGTACCAGTCTACCAAACTTGCTACCAAAATGGCTTACCCAAAAGTCTCATCTTTCTTTCACACATGGATCTGGAGTCTATCTTCCCCAGAACCATTACACACTCAAGTAGGAAACATGCATCCCCCTTCACCTGCTCCCCTTTGCCCCCTCTACACACATACACGCTTCACCTAGTGCAATTCATACATTTGAGCACTGAATGAGACTTTGGAAACAAGGACTGGCAGGTCACTTCAGATTACTGTGTCTGCAAAGTGTTACCATCTCCTCAGATTCACCCCAGTTTTTTTCTGCAGCGACAAAAAACAGAATAAGTAAGAATGAAACTGGGCCAAAATGATTAGTTCAGTTCACAGCTGCTAGTGTGACCACATTTTTGATTTCCACCTGCATGGAGTTCTTATTTGAATTTCAAGCATGTATACAAACTAAGTGAAAATCTCTACGGATCATGTGGTTTCAAATAGGAATCACTGGTTATAACAACCTCAGTTAGAACCGAACCAATGCATGTTAAAAAAAAGTCCATGGGTTTCAATTTCAAAGCAAAACAACAACAACAAAAAAGAAAAAAGTCGCCTAGTTTGGGTTTGTACTGCAGAAGCCTCTTTTTTATGAACCGTAGATAGGATCCATAATTTGAGAATGACTGTCTTTAGACCTCTGGATGGGTTAATTAAGCTAAAGGAAAAAAGTTATGAAACGTACAACTTACATAGCATGGTGTGCTTTAACCTGAGTCCGACAGTTGCGCCCCCAGTAGCAATCAGGACGTGATGTGACAGTCACTATAAAATAAGCCAAAAAATAACATATTCATTGTAATTTTTCAGTAAAAGATGCAGCAAATAACAACAGATGTAACTGAAGTTCATTAGCAACCCTCATTAAGTGATTTTCAGTTTACAAGTAGATGCTACAAGGAAAAAGTGCATCCTTTTTGCACCACAGTGCAGGAAGTTACACTATTATTACTTTTTTAACACTGCTTACTAAAGCAGAGAGATGCCCATTTGGAATTGGAAGGTAACAGGCTCCCAGTGTAAAAGGATTTGTTCCTGCACTATTGAAACCACACATTTCAACAGAAATAAGATCACAATACCAGACATCAGTGGCTATTTAGATACATTACCAAACAGGACTTGAGAAAAAAAACATGTACAGTTCATTTGAATTTTTCTAGTTTTTCCCACAGCTCTAATAGATGTAAGGCTGAGTAGTCCAGCTTGCCTCCCTAACCCCAGAACATTTTACCCAAAGAACTTAAAAAGCACACAAAGCCAGCTTGGCTGCCCTGTGTTATATAGCAAAATCACAACAGTGGAAGGAGGGCTCTCAGCAGGTCGCTGAGTGAAGAAGTTGTTGCTAACAACAAGGACTGTTTGGACAAAGGTGGGAAAGCATAGCCAAGTTAAAAGTAGATTAATGGAAAGGCTTCTATGTCCCCAGCAGACTGGAACTAAAAAGGAATTAAAAAGTAGATACAGTTGCTTGTAAGATACTGAATATGGAAAGTCTAATGCCCAAGAACTGTAGAATACATGCTGGGAACAAATTCTTGTAGCCAGTTAAAAAGATGCAACATCTTACTTGCATTTCTTGTTAATACTTTTTTTTTTTTGCTTGCTTAATTCCCCTTTTGAATTTTTAGTATGCAAGTCATTACACTTAAAAAAAATTAAACCATGTTGAAGGCTAGATAACTCCAGGGAGACTTTGGCACTAAATCTGCTCTAAGCAGGCCACATACATGCTTAATTTCTTGCAAGCAAGGCAGCTAACTTAAAACCTCAGTCAGGACTAAGCAAAGGAAAGAATCTGAGTGGTTGGATCCCTTGGCAGAACTAGAGATGAGCCTCTTTCAAAAATGGTACTAACCCATTTTCCCATGCATGGCATATGAGGTTCTCCTCACCTGGTAGTTCAGCAGCAGGAATATTCTGCCTATACTGGTAGGCAAGCTCTCGAAAACTACGGAGGCCACAACTGTAACAAAGCACTGTATTTCCAGTAATTCTGTAATCTGGGGAGGGAGCCAATTTGTACAGTTAGTAGAAATCTCTGAATAATTTGAAGAACAGTATGAAACCACTCCAAAATACTGGTTGTTGAATTACATATCATTCAAAATGTATACATGAGGTTTACCTGGCAGCAAAAAGACACCTCTTTGAAGAGCTAATAGACTTTCATTTAGCATGTTTTTCCATGTCAAACCCCTGGATGCCAGGTAATCCTGAAACAAAGAACAGTGTAAATTTATCTAGTCACGGCTTAGAGATTTCAAAAGTAACAAGAAAAAGGTGTCAGCTAAATGGCATTTTGAAACGCTTGATATTTATAATTAAAGTTACTGATATTTCTTTAAACTCATTACCAGTACCACTACAGTATGGATAAAGATTTTTAGACATTTAGAAATGCGTGTTCACCCTAACTTTTTTTGCTAAGACTATTACAGATGCTTAGCTTTAAACATGCAAGTTGTCCTACCAAAGTTAAATGCATGTTAAAAACCTTCCTAAGAAGGTGAGATCCTAGCCCATGAGTCAATGACAAAATTCCCATCAACTTTAATGAGGCAAGAATTTCACATAGTGAAAGACAACTGAGATAACGATATAGTACAAAACATGTTTCCTGCTTTATGTGAAAAGTAACTTGTCCAAAAGGGGTCTGGAATTTCCCTTTTTTTTTTTTGTAGATTTGTAAAAAGGGGTCTCCTTCAGGACTGTGTGTCCTCAAAAACTGCCGAAACAATCTTAGTTACCCATCCTTATACTTGTATGTGGCCTATAATGAATGTTAAACATACCTTTAGAATATCTGATTCATAGTGGTTGTTGCTTAGGACTCCATCTAAACACTTGTCACCAAGATTTATTTCTGTAAAGAAAAAGAGAGGAAGTTATTCTCTTTGGTTTGCAATAGCTAAAGAAGTTTTTTCTCCTGTAAGATGTATTGAACACAGAATACTAGTTTGTTCAAACACACATCAAAGCATGTGATCCTTCAGCCTCACAACTTCAGGCACTGGTCCAAGAAGAGTTATTATGTACCCAACATCTCCCCCTATAGTCCAAAAGAGCTACTGTTGCAGATAAGCATGCATCAGCACTGCTATTTAGAAATATTAATTAAATATTCAGCTGGGTAATTATAATAACTCTTACCCATTTTAAAATCATACTCTAAAAGTTTGTTAAGTGGGTTAAAGCTGTCCCGTTTTAAAATACTAGGGGACAATCGGTAGTCTTATTTTTAGTTATATGTTTTCCAACCACGTCAAAATGTTGCAAAATTCTCAAATGTACAATGTGCTACTTAGAGTGCCTGATGCGACATGAGGGCAAGTGTTCAAAGCGTCTCAGAGTATGTCTGTGCCACTGCCTAGGGCCAAACCCAGGTTCACCTCTTAGCTTATTCTCCCAGCAACAGCCTACCCCTTCCCTGAAATCGAGGCTGCTAGACTCAGACCAAGTTTCCCCCGGCCACTTGCCACCTGTTTAAAAACAACCCCCCAACCAAACCTATGCAGAGCCCAAAAATCTATTTCTGGCATACAGGAATAGCACTCCCTGTTTTTATTATCCATAATTAAGAAGTCAGGCAAGGAGGAGAGACAAGTTCTAACCAAGATTCCTAGAAGGTTTCCATTTGAATTTCCTGTTCCTGTTCTGGAAGTCAGTCTTACTGCTAGTCTTTCTTGCTGTGCTTTTGGCATAGCGCACCAACAAGTTCATGTAAACCAGAAGGACCCATGCTACTTGAGGGCAAGCCTTCAATTTACACCATATTAGAGGCATGGACATACCCTCAAAGCTAATACATATATACATACCCTAATATATACATAAACACACACACTATTTTATTTTATTTTTCCCCAGGTGATAGATCCCTTCCCTCCTAGGTAACTATGCTGAAGCCTAACTCAAAATAAAATATCGTATTTTTTAAATAGTAAAATAAGCTTGCCAAGTCTTAAGCAAGCAAGATGTTACTGTACATGAAGTAGCTAGAGTCTGTAAGAAACCAATCCTTCCACCATACCACAGAATGGCGCCAAGCAGCCAGTACATGCCATCCGAGTGCAGCCCCAGTACAAGTGACAAAATGGCTGTAGACAAACTGTGCCTGTCAACACAAAGAGAAACCATGTCAGGGCCAATGCACTCTGCAGTGCCAGAAAATATCACAAAGCAGCACACTGATCCAAATTCATTACGGGTTAACACAAGACAAACAACACTGATCCACAGGGCAATTAAATTGACACAGGCAGTAGTTTTAAGGAACTTTTTAATGCACCACGTAGATTCAAGCTTTTCCACGCTACAGTAGAAAGCTGCTAATATATTTTAAAACAGTTTACATTACTGTGATTAGAGCCGAACCAAAAGGGAAACCGATCAACCACCTAAGAAATAAGATCATGCTTCTTTGGGCTTTAACAGCACTGACCTGACATTGTTAGAACATCTTTCACAAATAGACATATGATTAGTGGAAGAGCCTTATCTAGTCAAGGCTTAGAGATTTCAAAAGTAATAAAAAAAAGTAATAGAAGAGCCTTAGATCTGCACCCAGATAATAACTTTTACTCACATTGTTGAGGGGCAATGTGCGGATTCTGTTCACGTTCTGCTCTTCGGTCTGGCATTGGCTGAAAACAGCATGTGCATATCACATGACTTCCTTGAGATGGACACACATACTCTTGGACAGCTAGATAATGGGGGTAAGGGGGGAGCAGATCAAGGGATCACATTAATGTGGGACCATAATTGCTAGTTAATGTCTCATAGACAGACACACGTACATCTGCAGAGCTGAAAAGATTTACATGTGAGCCATATCACTCCACTTATTCAGAGGCAATGCAGAAAGGAAAAGGAAACTGGCTTTAAGGCTTCAAAATAAATACAAAATACACACAAAATAGTTAAATCGCAGAACAAACAAACTGTGACAAGACTCCCAAACTCCCTTTTAATGCATCATAATTTCTCTGTCTACATTCTTTGTAGCATCCCAATACTACTTCATTAAGAAGTTTTCCATCTTACTGACCTGCAGGGAAATTAGTAGATGTGGATGGTGCATCTCCCAGTGCCTGCAATCCTTCTGCTTCCCCCTCCTGCCCTGGGCAAGGAGGTGGCTGAACAGAGTGTCGCCGATATCCTGGACACTGTCTGCACACTATATATGGCTGACTGAAAGAAGAAAAGTTAAAAGTTCAGCATTGCTGTGAAGTAAGTGCCTTGCATGTCCATTAGGCTAAGGAGCCATAATTGTTTATAGCAATTCAGTAACCATTAAAAATATTTAATTCTTAAGTAAATACACATGCAGGGAAAAGAGAAAAACAGAAAGAGGAGATGCAATGGTGGTCAAGCTCTAAGGTGGTGGAGGGACACCAGGATTGTCAGAAGGTGGAAAAAAACCCAAAAATAATAGTGATACTGAAAAATATAACAAGAATCCAGAGTTTAAAATGTCATCTAGAACTTAAAAATCAGTAAAGACTAACTCTAATACCTGGTGCATTAAGAGCTCCATCTGGAGCCAGGCGTGGGCAAGACCATGAGCCTACCCCATGCTGCCAGGGTGGTAAGCCAAAAATAAAGCTCCTCAAAAATAAAAATTAAAAACTAAAACCAGATAGGTGGATCATGAAAATACTGCCAGGGCTCCAAAATGAGACGAGGATTAAATACCAGTTTTGCAAGACTCTGGCCTAGTTTGATATTGCAGGTATTTAAATCCACACAAAAGCAAAATGCATATACCTGATATCTGAGGATTCACTGTCTACATCTGACAGTTCCAACAGATCCTCAGAACTTCCTTCTTCATCTGAAAATGATCTTCGCACCTTGGGCTGCAGCATGTCTTGAGTGATTTTGTTTCGGGCATCCATGCTACGTATGTCCTCTTCATTACGACACTTATCTGAGAGAGAACACATAATTTGAGCATGAAAAAGAAAGATATTCCAAAAGGTGTACCCAGCTCATGAAATCAACTTCACAAGAGCAAAATTGCCATTTCACAAATTTTACAAGATCCACAGTGTTGGTGATTAATTGACTGCATTCTTTATTGCCTAGTATCTTTATTCATGACATGATTCTGATGGAAGCCAAGAGACCTTAATTCTATTCCCAGTTCCAAAGGCAGTATGGAATACTGGACAAGTAAGTCAGGATACATTTTTCAAGGAGTATTTAATACACAATTAAACCTATATTCAAGATTGCCAAAAGTGAGAAGCCTTTGGAAAAAAAAAACCAGCCTATTCTCTCAGTACTTTCTATCAGTGATGACCCATCTCTCCCAAAAAGAAGTTTGCAAAGCTAAATTCCCTAACTCTTGTAACACACCTTCAGATCTAGTAGTATAAGGGGTTATGCAATAAACCAGATGATTGGGTTTTACACTTTATTCTGACACACTAATTGGCTGTTAGTTTTTGTTCTCCTACATTCTTACAGCAGCATCAGAGAAACTAGCAAAGCAGATTTTCCTAAACTTGCTTTCTTCATGTTTACCCTCTCCCCACTTTGCTGGTAGACTTAGTTTGCAATTAATATCCAAAATACATTATATGTATGCACACATGAGAGTGCATTCCACACACTTTTCCAACTTGCCTGGATGCTGGATCAGATAGGCCTCAACCAAGTTGTTCAATATATGGTTTTTACAAATTCGTTCAACTGGACAACGGCAAGTTGGACAGAGAGATGACCGTTCCATCCACCCTGAGTAGCAGGCAGCACAGAAGGTGTGCATGCAGGGCTGCAAGCTGGAAACAAATGTGAGAGCAACAAGAAATATCCATGACTCAAAGTCCTTGGAAAAGGGTTGGCTTAAATACAAACAATGCAAAAATACCTCTGGTAATTGTTTGGATAATCAAAACATACCATGAAGGGCTTTGAATAACCACAGAGACCAGTCTTCCCACATGCTTTCCTAGTATGCATTTCCCATGGGAACAGTACTACTGGAGAGACTGTTAATGATATAGGATAATCAACTCAAAGAAACTGAATCGATAGTGGCTGAGACTACTGGAGATCACTGGACAATCTTGGGATTTTCTAGGTTCTAGAACATGGCAAATACAGTGGCATTGATTAAACAAATCCAATGGTGATGTACCTGGCTACTGCTGATGTGAGCTAAAATTAATCAATCACGGGATTTCCATACCTAAGTGACTCATAGATTCATAGATGCTAGGGTCGGAAGGGACCTCAATAGATCATCGAGTCCGACCCCCTGCATAAGCAGGAAAGAGTGCTGGGCCTACATTACCCCAGCTAGATACACATTTAACCTTCGCTTGAAGACCCCCAGGGTAGGGGAGAGCACCACCTC
Source organism: Crocodylus siamensis (assembly GCF_052110815.1). Classification (NCBI taxonomy): domain Eukaryota; kingdom Metazoa; phylum Chordata; order Crocodylia; family Crocodylidae; genus Crocodylus; species Crocodylus siamensis. The sequence continues at coordinate 61,531,452 of NC_143403.1, forward strand.
CCTTGGGAGCCCGTTCCAGACCTTGGCCACTCGAACTGTGAAGAAGTTCCTCTTAATATCCAATCTAAATCTGCTCTCTTCTAGCTTGTGGCCATTATTTCTTGTAACCCCCGGGGGGGCCTTGGTGAATAAATACTCACCAATTCCCTTCTGTGCCCCCCTGATGAACTTATAGGCAGCCACCAGGTCGCCTCTCAACCTTCTCTTGCGGAGGCTGAAAAGGTCCAGTTTCTCTAGTCTCTCCTCGTAGGGCTTGGCCTGCAGGCCCTTAACCATACGAGTGGCCCTTCTCTGGACCCTCTCCAGGTTATCCGCATCCTTCGTGAAGTGCGGCGCCCAGAATTGCACGCAGTACTCCAGCTGCGGTCTGACCAGCGCCCGATAGAGAGGAAGTATCACCTCCTTGGACCTATTTGTCATGCATCTGCTGATGCACGATAAAGTGCCATTGGCTTTTCTGATGGTTTCGTCACACTGCCGACTCATGTTCATCTTGGAGTCCACTAGGACTCCAAGATCCCTTTCCACTTCCGTGCCACCCAGCAGGTCATTTCCTAGGCTGTAGGTGTGCTGGACATTTTTCCTCCCTAGATGCAGCACTTTGCATTTCTCCTTGTTGAACTGCATTCTGTTGTTTTCTGCCCACTTGTCTAATCTGTCCAGGTCTGCTTGCAGCTGCTCCCTGCCCTCCGGCGTGTCCACTTCGCCCCATAGCTTAGTGTCATCTGCAAACTTGGACAGAGTACATTTCACTCCCTCGTCCAAGTTGCTGATGAAGATATTAAAGAGTATCGGTCCAAGGACCGAGCCCTGAGGGACCCCACTGCCCACACCCTTCCAGGTCGAAACCGACCCATCCACCACGACTCTCTGGGTGCGACCCTCCAGCCAATTCTCCACCCACCGGACTGTGCAGTCATCCAAGTCACAGCCCCTTAACTTGTTCACCAGTATGGGGTGGGATACCATATCAAAGGCCTTCCTGAAGTCCAAGTATACGACATCCACCCCTCCTCCTGCGTCGAGGCGTTTTGTGACCTGGTCATAAAAAGAGACTAGATTGGTCAGGCACGATCTGCCTGCCACGAACCCGTGCTGGTTTCCCCTCAGCATAATTTGTCCTGCCGGGCTCTCACAAATGTGAGCCTTGATAATTTTTTCAAAGACTTTGCCAAGGATGGAGGTGAGACTAACTGGCCTATAGTTGCCCGGGTCCTCCTTCCTCCCCTTCTTGAAAATGGGAACCACATTGGCCCTTTTCCAGTCCTCCGGGACTTGACCCGTGCGCCACGAGCGTTCAAATATTCCCGCCAGTGGCTCTGCAATGATGTCGGCCAGTGCCTTCAGTACCCTCGGATGGAGCTCATCCGGGCCTGCCGACTTAAAGGCATCCAGTTCTTCCAAGTGCCCCTGCACCACCTCAGGGTCCACGCATGGAAGTCTGGTGCCTTGCTGCTGCCTCCCTACACTCCCAGTGAGAGACTTGTCATGCCTCTCGCTTAGGAACACTGAGGCGAAGAACTCGTTGAGGAGTTCAGCCTTGTCCCCTCTGTCCGTCACCAATTGTTTCTGCCCATTTAGCAGAGGTCCTATTCCTCCCTGGGCCTTCCTTTTACTCCCTATATATCTAAAAAACAATTTCTTATCGTCTTTTACTTGGGTTGCCATCCTCAGCTCCATGGTAGCTTTGGCCTGTCTAACTGCCTCCCTACAAGCACGAGCAGAAGAGGTATATTCCTCTTTGGTGATCTCTCCCTGTTTCCACTTTTTATGTGCTCCCCTTTTGGCCCTTAGTCTGCCCTGGATTTCTCTGATCAGCCAGGGAAGCCTCCTGGCCCCTTTCCCTCTTTTACCTCTCACGGGGATCATCTCGCTTTGTGCTCGAAGGATAGTTTCCTTAAGGCACAGCCACCCTTCTTGGGCTCCCATCATTTCAAAACTACTACTCTGCAGTGCGTCCTTCACTAATCGCCTGAGTTCACTGAAAATCAGCTTTCCTAAAGTCCAGCACGTTCACCCTACTAGTTACCTTACCCACTCGACGCCTTATGTTGAATTGTATTTTTAGGTGATCACTGTCCCCCAGATGGCTACCGATCTGTAGGTCCCCTACTATGTCATCCCCCGTTGCCAATACCAGATCCAGTAAGGCATTCCCCCTAGTGGGACCATGTACCTCCTGCGTCAGGTGGAGGTCCTGTACACAGGTTAGAAACCTGCGTGAGCGGTGGGACTTTGCTGTCTGTGTCTCCCAACAGATGTCAATCCATTAAGTCCTGTACCATGCCTCAGAATGGAGTCTACGCTCAAGACTGACAATACTTCCACCAATTGGCTTTAAAAATTCCAGGTTAGAGTAACTAGTCAGTACTGCATGGTGGGAAAGTTCTAGTCTCAACCCCCAGTATGTGCACAACGCACAGAGAAAGCCTCAAGCTTCCAAAAACATCCAAACACAATCACTTCCAAACAACTATATCTTATTCCTTCTATTAAGTCCCACATAATCCAAGTTGTTTCTTTCCAGCCACACATACCTGACACAGTCATGCAGCAATTCCTGGCAGATAATGCAAGTCAGTGTTTCCTCCATTTTATCGGGTTTCACATTTGATGTTTTTGCATCTTCTGAGCCAATCTTAATTATACATTCACTTGAAGCTGTCACCTGAAGATATGGAGTAGCATCCTCATCTAGAGAGGCAAGTCATTTTGAGGTTATAACAATGAGACACTTCACTGTGGTTTCCAGAGACTATTTATTCTTACTTTGAGAAAAGCTCCCAAAGCTACCCACTTTGATTCCCAACTTATACCAATCAGTAGTGCTTGGCAGTGAACAAGACATTGGCTAAGGTCCCGACTTGGCATACTATGATTTCTGCTTAGTTTTAAAAAGACAAAAATCACTGGAGTTATTGGGTCAAAAATAGAACAACAGAAAGCACAGAATAGACCACAAGGAACAAAAAATTACTGATTTCAACAAGCATTATTTGCAGTGGTTCTCAGGACACGTGCTTTACAATGCTCAATTACTACAATATAAAATAGTTTCATGAACATCAGAGGTCCATACCCAGTTTAAATATACCCACATAAAGTCCTTTTAGGTTTAGTACGACTGCATTTTTAAATCAGTTCACATTAGTAGGGAAATTATTTTTAGAGCAGAACAGCCTAACTTTCAGAAAGTATAGTTTGTGCCTTGCTTTTTACTTCAGACTCTTACACTGAAGTGTCTGATGAGCTCTAATAAATCATTTAAGATCCCTGTGTTTCACTTTAACCAATATACCTGGAAGCATCTGGGTATATTACACAATGGTAGATTTTTCCCCAAAAATTATTTTAAAGGATTAAAATATAACCTAAATAGTATATTACAGCACTATGAAATCTACTAGCCTCCTTTTATTTTCTTCTTAGCAGGTTCCAAGTCCTCCTCCACCTCTTGGGGTTCCAATGTACAAGTTTCTGTTTTCTCTTTATCAGAAACACCTGAAGTGATGGTGGAGCTTTCACTATTTGCATCTAGCTGCCCACGTCCATCAGGTGATGCTCCTGGATACCTAGGTTCTAGGGTGGAGAAACCAGGCACAGGAGTGAAAGAAGACTGTGATCCTACAAAATGAAAGCACAGAACATTAACAGAGGTACACAAGGAGGAAACAGCATAAAAAGAAAAATTAAACCTCACACACCAGTTCAAGTGATGGAAACAATCCATACCAGACCATACATATTTTGGCTCTATTTTTTCAGTGTGTCTGACTGACTATCTGAAGGATTCAAGAAGCTGGAACCTGCAATCAAGTCCATAAATACCAGAGTGCTTATACTCCATTTATAAAACATGTTCCATGTATACTTTCCTTGTTATTTTCTCAGTCATGGAGTGGTTTTATTTATGCACACTATATTTGATAAAAATCAAAACCACTAAGAGATCAAAGTAGCAATCTTAAGTTCTTCATTACTACTTGCATATTACAATTATTTCCACAACTGCAGTCTACCTCTGCACTTAAAATGAAGAATACATCAAGGCTTAAAACATACTTTGAACAACATTTGAAAAGAAACAGTAACAGGAAAGAGGACCAGCATTGTGATCAAGCTCTGCGGAATTTGAAGAAGGTATTCTCCAAGCTGAGATGGCCTAAGTACACAAAACACAGTGCAACAGTAGACACAGAGATGGAAAGTGTACTATAGGTGAGGAGGAAATCTGAAATACCGTATTTTTCGGACCATAAGACGCACCTGACCATAAGACGCACCCAGTTTGTGTAACACTTAAATATTCATTGACATATAGAGTAGAACCTATAGATCTCTTTCCCAGGTGACTGCCCTAACCACAAATTTATAGAATTATGATAACTCCCTGGCACAAAGAATATTTAAATATTAATGTTACAGCTTCAAGAGGACAGATTGACACCCCCTCCCCCACTGCCGCCCCCAGCGTTCTATATAGGCAAGTGGTTATAACCTTGTTAGGAAAAACAAATTACCAACCAACCTGACAGGCAAGGCTTTGCATGGCAGGAGAGACTATGTGCGTCTCTCCTGGCATGACGGGCTCCTTGCCTGCCTGTCAGGGCACTGTGCTGCATCACATAGTCCCGGCCGGGACGTTACCTGGTACCGTACCTAGCTGCCTCCTGTCTCAACGTTCTAATCCTGTCAGTCTGTCAGTGTCACACACACACACACACACGCAGGGGAGGCGTGCGCTGTGCCGATCATGTGACCTGACTGACTGACATTGAGACTCCAGGAGGCGGGACTTCCCCCACACACACAGCAATCCACAGCATGGGAACGGCAGCGGACAGTAAACGGGCACATGGGACCGCAAACAAATGTTCTGGGGTACCACACCTTCGGACCATAAGACGCACCCTCGTTTTCCCCCCACTTTTGGGGGGGAAAAAAGTGCGTCTTATGGTCCGAAAAATACGGTAATCATGCAACTCGATAAACTGGCACAACATCATGACAGTAGATTTTCACTTGATAGCCCATCTTAATAACTGTCCTTTATTCAAACCCATCTTTGCCCTCCAATTCCTCTATAACACTGCACTGCGCTATTGGACTACCTGCATTACACAGGAAGTCAGGCTCTGAAGGAACCATAATGATTTCTATTCTAAAGTCTCCGAATAAAACAAAACAGCAATGGTGAGAGTCAAAATGGTTCCCACAGAGTGTGGGCACATATGCAAGTATTTATTCAAGGTTTGCTTTGTTTAATAATTGATGCAGTTTCAGTCAGTTCACTTTCCAGTTTAGGTGGGGGATTGAGCAGGATGATGAACAGAGAAGACTGAAAAATTAAAAGGCTTATTTGCTTGAAGTAAACCTTTTGCCTCTTGACTACCATTAACTCTCAAACTACTGATCTGGTTCAAGTTCAGACCAATAACACTTATCCTGTATGGCAAGACATTAATTGGCAGATATAGCATCCAGGGGTGCCAAGCTTAGAAACACTTCAAACTGACGAACACTGAATAACCCTTACCAGATGTTGAAGGATTATCCTGCTCAACAGACGCAGACTCAATAAGAGAGGTAGAAGAAGCGTTAAAGAGGTTAGATGTAGAAGTAGATGGCTGTGGTTCCTCATAGCAAGACTGAGTGGCTGAAAGTGATGAGGTAATTTGGGTCTCATCATCACCTCTTTCTGTCCTTGAGGTATCTTTGGTCACGTGGCACTCATTTTCAGCATTAGCTTCTATAGTAAGAAGGGAAAGGAGATCCCGGTGAGAGACAGACAGTCTCATCACATCTTCCACATCAAAATTAACAGGTTTTGAAGGAATCAAGCTCTTGGTCACAGCAGCTCACCTCCCTTTCCCTGGTCTTGAAGTACTAGCTTTACTCACCTACTGGTTCTTGAGTTGCATCTTCTTTTATGTTGAAGGATTCATAGAGATAAGCGACATCTGGAAGGTGAAGAGATAGTGGCAGAAGTTTGATTATGGTTTTAAAAGCACTTTTATTTCTCCCCATTTCACCCCTACCCTTAGGTGGCTGCTTCCCAGACGTTTCCTGCAATGGAAGGGGTGAATAGAGGAGCACTTTAACAGCTACATGTAAATGCTCCTACTTAGGAGGCAATTAGAAACAGAACAACTAGATCTTTTCTTCTCAGGAAACCAAGCAAAGTGGCTTTGTGTAAAATTCAACTTGTGCCAGCTAAGGAACTAGAGGCTTAAACACTTCCTAACCATAAAATCCATTCCGTGTCAGAGTGAATTGTAAGTATCCCTATTAATGCAACTTTACTGGATGTTCTCTGGATAAGATTAAGAGGTGAGCTCAAATATGTTAATTTCTTCAATTTACTTATTTTTCAGTAGACTTATGTTATAAATAGAGCAAATCCCACGAAGAACAGAATAAGCCATTATACAAATACTATTTGCAGCTCTGTCAAACCTATCTTAAAAAAATAAAATAGTTTTGTTTTCTCTCATACAGAGAACACTCCACACAGATGGAGCTCCAGAGATCTCACAGACGTGCCCCGCTTTCCCCCAGGCTCTTCATCCCCAGCTGCCAAGGTCCTTCAGAGACCCAGTCAGTCTGTTATAACCCTTTCTGACCAACTAAATCCTTCAATCTACTTCAGAACTGCTAGAACAGCTATACATCCTACAGCTAAATTCAGTGTCTGCCCTTTTAAGTACTGTGCATTCTGTTCATCAAATACATTATAATTGAAACATCTCAACCCATCTTAGAAAAATAGAGTTAATGAGTTCTTCAAACTAGTACTGACTACTACAAAGACATTTCAGGGGGAAGACCTATAAGAAGGAAAGGAACAGAGATATACAGATATATACAAGAGAAAGCATGTGTGTTACTGCTTTTCCACAAAACTATCACCATACACTGAGAATAAATTCTAAAATAGATTTCCTCTTCTGACCTTGCCATCAAGGCTCCAGGCGCATGAATCTTAAGAAACTGCTGACTAGAAGCTTACAGATTTTTCCATTTGGAGGGTACAACCAATTATGAACATTAATTCTTAGGCACTTAGATTGGGCTACCAAACTGATGAGAAGCTTTAGTATTAACCAGGGTTTTAATAGCATAGCCCTTACAATGGTGTCTAATACTCTTCACAGTGAGGTCTGAATGTATGCTCGGTTTTTGGTTGCAGCTGTGCTGGTCTAAGGACAAGCAGGCAAGGTTCTTTGAGTAGACATGATATACTCAGTTGGTCTAATAAGAGATGTCACTTCTACCCAATGAACTTTGCCTGCCTATGTCTGAATATATTGCACACAGAATATGCTCACTTTAAAATCCTACTTCATGAGTTACAGTCCTGGTTTTAATACAGCAATTAGAATTAGCATCTGAAATGCATATCCCTTTCATTCTATAATAGAGGAAATGTCTGAAAACTGAACATTTTTAGAAAAGTTAAAATGCACTGAACATTCCACCATTATAACAATTCCATGAGCCGGTAGATTTCACACTGGACTGGGAACCAGGAGGCCTACATTCTATTCCTGGCTCTAACAATAGTTTTTGTAATCTTGATATAATTGTTTCACCCCTCTGTGTTTCTCTCCTTTCACACTTTGTCTAATCTTGTTTATTTGGACTGTACGGTTTACAGGGCAGGAACTATTTCTTGGGCTGTATAATGTGTCCGTAATCTCAGGTGAAGATTATTGGTTCTAACACAATACAAAAATAAATAAATAAATAAAAGATGAGTACTACAACAGTTAGAAAAGGCCCCCCAAGATCATCGCAGTATGTTTTTAACATTAAAGAGCCACCTGATAAAATGCTCTGAGCACTCTAGTTCTAACCATCAGATATTGCCTTGTATCCCTTATGACTACAAAAAGCCTACATATGGAATACAGCAAAAGCAGTTATCTGGCACCCATGGAGAATGGGGGGTGCTAGATAACTAAATATGCCAGTTACCCAAGAGGAGTCTGCCTGATCAGGCCGCCACTCCTCCCACCGTGTCTGGTCACCAGACTTTCACTTCCTGGCTTCAGTGTGGTGGGGGACAGGGTGGGGAGCCCTGTGCAGGCTGCTTTACCCCAAGCCGTGGCCCAAAATGGGTGAAGTAGGACTCAGCGAAACCGGAAGTGGGACTTCTGGTTTCATTTTTGCTGCATCAACCAGCATGCCAGTTAATAAAGTGCTGGATAACACGGATTTTACTGTACCACTGAAATATCTACTTACTCTTTTCTGGCTCATTCTTTCTGTAAACAACATAGATCACGTCCCCAGTCTGCAAAGGGCATGTCTGCTTCTTAACCACCTTCAGTTTATTTATTACTGTTCCATTAGTGCTGCAAAGAGAAAGTAGAGGTTATTTAACCTAAATGCTTTCATAATGACCAGCCAAATGGTGTTGGAGGAGGAAGGGAAAGGGAGATAGTTTTCAAAAGAAGTTGCTGGTTCTCAAAAAAAGTGATGTAGCCAAGGTTAAGAAAGGCCAGGTAACTGAAACAGAGATGACTGCCCCATGTGGCCATAATGCTGCTGGGGGCTTAGTTGCTACAGTGTGCTCCTGGTAAAGGAAGCATGTGGCTGCCAGATGGATTAAAAAAAAAAAAAAAAAAAAGAAGAAAAGAAAAGAAAACCAAAATTCAGGTAAGGAATGAATTTTGGAAATAAATCAATGTGTCCCCCCGCAAAAAAAGGTGTCTTTTGGGACCACATCATATCCTACAGCAGCTATGAAAATTTTAACTTAAATCAAATAAAAATACGATGAAGTGAGTACTTCCTGCTCAGTTGCAATAAGCTCATTTTAATGCCTCAGAATTCAAGGAGTTTGATTTGCTTATTCATATATTTCAACTATACCATATTTTAAAGGATACACACACAAGAACACTCAGTGCAACTTCTTTCCATCTATACCAACACACAGTTACAAAAAACCAGAAAACAGAACTCGCTGCCACCTTCTGGAGATCACAGTTACTCTGCCAGGAAACAACTCCAACTTCCAGTGGGAAATTATCTAGAAACAATTTTTAGGCCTGTCCTCTTGTTTATCCTTTTAACTTAAAAGCAGCCCAGCAGGAAGGCCTTCAATCAGTTAAAACAGGAAGAAAAATAAAAGAGATTTTAAATTACTCAAAAAGGTTGAAGGTATGAAGTCAAAAACACTGCTGAGGAAACCAACACTAAGTGATTTCTCAACCAGATTTATATTTGCTTCTTCCTCTTTTAAGACGTTTTACAGTCTACCTGGTTAAGCCAATCTAATCACAGCAAAGAAGGGAAAAATAAAACAATCCCCCCCTCCTCCCCAAAACAAAAACCCCAACATGTAAAAAAGTCAACTACCAGGGAAGTTTGTCTCATATCCGTCTTGCCTCCTAAACAGAGGATGAAGGATTTTTTGAATATTTTCCCCTTGTCTTGTTACATTTGACAGGCCAGGCAGGGATCTCCCCACTGCATGGCACCTGGTCAGTAGCTACCCCATGGTGCGGGTGTAGCACGACTCAGCAGGGCACTGCACGCTGTCTGGGAGCTGGGACTGAGTGCTGCCGGGCTCCTGCTGACACATGGAGCTGCCTCAGCTCCTAGGCGAATTGAACAGGGGCTGGGGAATCAAACCAGTTCAGTTCTCCAGCCCTCGGTTCAATTTGCCTGGGCGCTAGGGCAGCTCCATGTATCAGCAGCACTCAGCCCCAGCTCCCAGGCAGTGTGCAGAGTCCTGCTGAGCTGCGCTACACCCATGCCATAAGACAGCTGCCATGCAGGTGCCAGACAGAGGGGCGATCCCTGCTGCCCCCCACTGCCCCACAGGGGCCCTCCCCACAAGCACCCAGAGGCCCCAATCACCACTCCTGCAGCTGGTGAGTGTGGGGCTTTTTTCATTTTTCTGTTTTTTTAAAGTACTGGGAGGCTGGGGCTGGGCAAGGGATGGGGCCGGGCAGGGCAGCCAAGGGGTTTTCCTCTTGTGGCTCCCCTAGCTGTGCCTGCCTCTGCCCTGGCTGGGGGAGCCGCAGGGGTTCTGCCCTACAGATGCTTGCCCCCTTCCACCTGGAGCGAGCTGCACTGCCATCCTGCCCCCCTTGCCCCACCTAAGCAAGCAGCAGCAGGGCAGAGCCCCTGCTCCCAGCGATGTCCCCCCCAGCACCCCCTCTGAGTAATGTGTGCCCCCACCCCAGCTGGGCAGCTCATCCCAATCCCAATCCCTCTCTCCCCCACGCCCCTTCCCTTCCCCCTTCCCCAACCCCAGCATATTTAGCAGCCAGAAGTAGCTGTCAGCTGCCTGTTTAGTCTGTGGCCGAATCTCCAAATCAACCGAATCTTTTTCCGAAGCTTTTCTGAGCTGATTCAGAGCTTTTATTTGATCTCCCGATTAGATTCAGATTCAAAGATTTGGTCCCCGACTCAAATCAGCTACCAGTTTCACACAGCCCTACTGGGCACGGAGCAGGGCTAGAGTGGTACAGCAGCCAGACTCCATTTCCCAGCAGTGGTAGCTCCTTCTGACTACTGCTGCCAGTCTCAGCAGCCCAGGCACTCCAGCCTGTCTGCCCTGAACTAACCACCAGGGACAGGACCTGCATGGGCAAAGCGCTTAGCCAAGTGGTCAGGATGGGGCTCCAGGCCAGCAGGGAGCAGCGTCTGGGAGTAAGGCGAGCGGGCAGAGCTGGGGAGATCACAGTGACAGCACGGGGCCAGGACCTGTGGCAAAGCCTTGACCTGCCGCCTGCATGCCCCCGAGATGGGTGCAGGTTCCACAAGCAGGGGCATTCAGGGAGAAAACCGCAGCTCTGCCCCTGCCCTGGCCCTGTGCTGTCATTGCCCCAAGATCCCAGCCTCAGATGCAGCTCCCCTATCCGTATGGGATAGCCAGTCCCCGTGGAGACCCTGGGATTGTTGGGCAGTGACAGCACAGGACTGGGACAGAGGCCTAGTTCTGCAGGCAGGGACATACAGGGAGTGTATCACAGCTTTGCCTCAGCCCCACAATCCCAGGGTCTCCATGGAAACCGGCCAGGACCCATGTGAGCAGGGGAGCTACACCCAGGGCCAGGATGCTGGGGCACTGACAGTGTCCAAGGCCTGGGCAGAGCTGCGATCCACTCCCCAAGTACCCTTGTCTGCAGAACCCACACCCACTGCAGAGCCGTGCAGGCTGTGGATCGCAGCCCAGCCCTGGGCCCTTGTCCCGTGCTGTCACAGCACTCTGTGACTCTGCCCCATGATCCTGGCCTCAACTGCCCATCCCACTACTGAACACTGCTCCCAGACCCATTCCACATAGCAAGTTTTGTTGAGTTGTGCGGGGGAGGAGGGAAAAGGGTGCCAACCCAGCCCACAACAGTTCAGCAAAACTCCCTATGTGGCCTGCAGACCCAAACAGTTGCACGCCCCAGTCAAGAAAGAGGGACACTGAACAATGCAAAGAAGGGATTTTTACCCCAGCTATTGAAAACTCCCTTGCTTGATTTTCTTAACACTTGGGTACATTAAATAGATAGCTACATAACGTTTTAAATCAAGGAAAAATCGTAAGTCTGATTCAACTTCATGTCACAGTAAAAATATTAAAGCTCGTACTCATAAAATGAAGAATTCTGAAAGCTTCCAAGATGTTGCCAGAGCTCAAAGAAAACTGCACATGGTCAGAATTAGAACCTCGCACAGTGGTGCTCAACCAGGAATCTGCAGCACCCCGGAGAGCCATGAATACCTGCCCCAGCCCCCATTCCCCGGGTGCTACCACTCCTGCCAGGTAAGTGTGCGCTGCATGCCTAAGTCCATAACCTGATCAAGGACTGAAGCACGTGCACACTCCTTCTGCATTAGGGTTCTCCAATAAGCCTAAATCAGGCAACAGAGCAAGCTTGTGCTGCAGCCCTTTCCAGTCTGACCCTGCACAGCATCTCCCAGTAACAGAGGCACGCAGGACAGTTCCCAATCCAACACTTCAGAGTCTCCTGGAAACAGAGATGAGGATGGAAGGGCTGCTGCAGTACAAACCATCAGGCTCTTCTGCCTGCTCTTGGATTATCAGAGTACCCTAATGGAGGATGAGCACAAGCATATCACAGCCTTTCCCAGTCTGCTTGGGTACAAGACATTTGAGGCACTTTTACCTCTTTTACCTCATCACAGCAGTGTCACCCAGGTTGAGAAGCACCGCAGTAAACTGAGGTGGTATAACAGTGGTTCCCAGCTGGCAGGGTGCCACCAAATTCAAAAAATGTGGGAAGGGTGCCCTAACTAAAAAGGTTGAACACCACTGCCCTAGCTAATAATCAAACTGGAAGACAACATGTGGCTAAGCAGCTGTAGCATTCTTTCAGTCATTGCTAGTAACCAGCGCTAGCCAGGCACTCCATTGGCCATCACTAACTGGATGTTTTTCATTAAAACAGGGAAATAGCTGAAAATAGGGGATTATATTCTATAATTATTATTACAGACAGACAACTCTATTCTCTCCCTCTATATCTATATCGCACATTCCCCAAATATCACAGACCTGAATACGATGTCACTAAAGTCAAACAGAAAGTCTAACATGACCTCCAAATTTGAAGGCCAGTCCTTGAGAGTCAGCACTAAATGCTCCCATACTGTATTCTTCTAGACAAGGAAGAGAAAGAAACTCTGTCATCACTAGTACAAATCTGCAAAAGTAAGACAAGGTCACAAAAGGTCCCAAGTTAATTTTCCTAAGAGCAGAGGTATAAAATCCCTGTAGCCCGGGCCAATTCCACTTTGGTTAATTATGTAGTCTACCCAAGTTTTTCTACAGGCTCATTTGTTTATGTAATTGGTTAGTCACTTCCTATCTTAGTTTCTATTTTATAAAATAATTTGATATGCTTCCTAGGGAAAGGAGTTACAAGGTAAGCATGAAGCTATTATTTATAATTACTCGCATCCACCCAAGGGAAAAAATATTTACATCCAGGAAATACTCGCATTAGATATGCTTCTTACACACAGCACAAGTGCATCATCTCTTGGATAAACTGTATTTTGCACTTGAAATTGAAGTTTTGATTTCAACTTAACACATAAGTCCCTTTCTGATGAAGCTAGTTTCCATTCTTTTAGCTTTACCCAGGGAAAATTTCTCTGATGTAGCGAGGCAAATTCAGTGTTCATGAAAGATGCTATTATTCATGCCCATTGGAGATCAGTGCCCAGTTTATCCACATAAAAGTTGTGATACAAGTAGTAGTAGTCCCAGCCATACCGTAGTAGTCCCAGCCGTACCATACTATCAGATCAGCCTCCCTTCCCTTGCTTTAGGGAAACCAAACCTAAGCTTAGAAAGGTAATCCAGCCATTTAATGCAAGCCTACACACTAATAACTAACCAATGGAAAATGAGGAGAGACTATTTAGAAACGTCCTTCTATTACTATCGTTGCATTTATTTTGTTCAATAAAAAAATTACTTTTGCTGCTTTTACTAGGGACAGGCCAGCTACTTCATGAACGCAACTGATTATTCATCATTAGAATACAGTTTCTTCTAAACAATAGCAAGAAATTAACCGAGGGACTTTGGAGGTGGGGCAGGGAGCAGAAAAGGGAGACTGCTCATGAAACACGTTTTACCGTGCCAAAGCTAGCAACCAACCCTTGTTCCCTGTTACTCCCAGACCATTTGCAAGTTCTGTTTATTCAAGTAGTTTCTACAGTTCTCAACTCATCACCTTGGGGTGAGAAGAAATCTGATTTATTTCCAATATGGGTCAGCGTTGCCTCGTTTCCAGTAACTCAACATGCCAACAAATTGATGAGGAGCCAGGGCTGGATACTATAACATTTTTGTTTAATTATTATTATTTTTCTTGTTTATTTAGCTGCAAAACAGGAACAGAGTCCACCCAGTTCAACTACCTCAACCCAGCTGCCTCCTTAAATGCATTCCTTTTCAACAGAAACATGTGAGCTTGACCACAGCATTTTTTCCAGACCTGCTTTCCACTTTACAGCAGAAAAAAAATCAGATACTGAAGTACTTCTTCTAGGGCTCTGGGCACTAAAATTGCTAACTTAAGCATTCAAAAATTGTGAGTCAGCCCCTCAGAGAAACAAACAAAAATCATTAAATTTGATTAAAAATCATGACATTAAAAAAAAAAATGAATATGGGGCAGTTATTCGTCTATAGGAGCAGCCTTATGACACAAAAGAAGAAAAAGGAATGCATGTCTCAAGTAAATGTCAAAGTGAGTTTTGGCATAGAAACCACAGGACCAGTACACATCTATCACCTCTGATCAGGTGTATGAGACAATGAATAGGGAAATTAAATTTGATCTAAGCAAAACTGGCAGCTAGGCTCATCCTTCCTGCCACAGGCAAAAAAGGGCATGCACCCACTAAAGTAAGTGGGGTTTAAAGGGGTTTTCAGAACACGTTCACAGATTTGATCCAAAGCCTAGCCAATGTTTACTACTTATCCAGAACTTCCAGAACACCACATTTAACCATACCCTGATGCAATCAAGTGAGAAACAACAGAAGATTTAACACTATATCCCTAAAGCCCACAATAATTAAATTTATCCTGTACATGTGAATATGCATCTGGAATTTCCCTGTTTGGTTGTCATTCTTGCATTTACATAAAGGTGCCTCCTAGCTAGTAGAGATGCTAGTAGAGATATCCCCATTGAAGGGATGCAATAACCTGCCAACAAAAGAAAGCAGGTTTCTCTAAAATTACAAGTGTTCTAGAAACTCTTGAATTGTAATAAACCAGGAGCTCTCTGCCAAACCCAGACAAGCAACCAGTCAAAACTACACCATTGAAATTAGATAAGAGTTATAACCTCCTTACCAAAAAAACATTTCACACAAACTCCTCTTTCTCTATCTTTATAAATTAGTTTGGAAAAAAATAAAGCCTGTTGAAGCTCTCCTACAACACAAGTTGAGTTATTTAAGCTCTCACTGAGCTCATTACTCAACAGGAAGCGACCTCGCCTACAGTGTAAGTTCATTGGCCCTGATCCTGCAAAGACTCCCAAACTTAACTTTATGCATCACACAAAGTCCTATTAGCTTCACTGGGACTGCTGAAGGTAAGCTGAGTAAGGCAGATCCATAAGCCTTTGCAGTATCAAGGCCTTAGTTCTCATGTATTGACATAATGCTCAAGCAGAAATACTAATCAGAGAGAACAACTACAAAAATGTCCTAGTAAAAAGAAAAAACAACCTCTAATGGAAGCATCAACAGCAAGAATGTTTTATTTTTAAGCCTCTCTCTCTCTTCTCCCCTGAAGTGCCAGGAAACAATTTAAAAATTCAATAAAACAGATCTAAGGATTTATACCAAGCTTATTCCCATAGCAACTGCTTGAGAACCTACAGTACCTCTGGAATACAAGATAGCTGGCACAATACTTTGAACACCAACAGGAACAATAAATAAGAATCTTTACTTCACACCCATTTTACATTGGGGGTAGAGGAGGCACATCATCGCAGCTGCGTTTTCTCCTCCCCCAGAAAACATCCTGAAGTACAAATGGGGGGCAGGGAGGGAGAGAGAAATGCACATGTTACTTTAACTGATTCACCATGCAGCTGCTTTACAGGACTCCTAAAAATTACTGATTGTTTTTTTCTGAAATGCTTTCATGGCAGATTCACAACTAGAGAAATGTTTTATAAAACAACCCAGCACACCCCATCAGGAGTGTGTTTCATCCAGTAAGCCAGGCATTGCATGGGGGAGGACAGATATATTTTAAGTAGTACTGAAAAAAAAATTAATGCCTAAAAACTTATCAATTGTTCTCAGGCAAGTACACCCGCCCCTTCTCACATCCACTGCACGGCATAAACTAGACTGAAAATAAGCAACAACAGGAATACAAAGCAGAGCTAACCTGGTATCCTCCAGTGATACTTGACCAGATTCTTCATCCACTATGATTTTACAGTGATCTCCAGACACCAGCTTGTTGCCAGGAAAGGACAAGTCACATCCTGAAAAAGAAAGTGTTTAGTGCCAATATGCTTAAAAATATTCCAAGCATATATATAGATGGATTCTACTGCACACAGCTTGATGTTTCACATACCCATAAGTACAGGCCAAAGGAAAAATCAATACAACTGCAGTGATACTTAACAATTTTTTCCTGAAACACAAGCAGCAGCACAAAACAGGCTGCTGTAGGCTGGTGTGTCGTGTTTATGAACTTTTTTGCTGACTGCATGCACAAGGCTCCACATGTAAAAAGCCATTCTTTTCCGTAAACAACTGTACAGCGCCTCCTTTTGGAAGAGTTGCTTGAAGAGACAGTTAAAAAACATGATTCACTTCCTCCAATTTAGAGCCTGGGGAAACAAAACTACTTCCAAATACACGGAAGAGAGCATGCTGGGTACAACACATGCAGTAGCAAACCTATCAGCCACCATGCATTTTGATAATAGTTTACTATTTTTCCCCCAACCAGTATCCATGAGACAATACCAACTACAAGGCCAAACAGCGCTGTGTAACTTTGTGGTGTCTAGGAGGATGCAGTTTCACTCGGATGTAGCACTAGTGTAAAAGCTACGTATTAGAGTCTATTCTGCACGATTCATGAGCTGTGGTTTGGAAGTGGGAGAATGAGGGAAATAAATGGGCTAAATGAACCTGTGTATCTTCTACTATCATAATGATGCCAACAGTGGCGTGTTGAGTTGAAAACAAACCCGCAGGATTTGCCATCTTTTTAGCCTACCTTTTTGTAAATCCAACTGTTGAAGAATAACCATTAAAGTCATTCAGTGAGTACAAGTCTGCTCATCTGCCAAGAAATCCTAGTAAAACTCAGTCAGAAGGATGGATGGACCGACAGACAGACAGACATGCTCTGGTAATTAACCAGCATTCTTATTACAAGCATTTAGCGTTACCTTTATCAACAAAGGTAGCAAATAGATGACACCGTACACCATAAGCAAAGCATATTTTCCTTGTAATATGATTTCTGGATTCTGTTTCAACTGACCATGCGCAGTCCACAATTGTTGGCGACCTTTGACAAATGCTGGATGCTACAACCTAAAATGGACTGAGGTGATGGATGGGAAACCTAAAGCTAATGCTACCAGGCATAGTAAAAAAAAAAATAATAATTAACAAAATGAATGGGTAGCTGTCTTTACTACAAGAAGCTCTTGCTTTCTGTGGTTCAAGCCAAACAGTCGACACCGCTAGACACAGAAACAGTTACACAGAACTGCGTTTATCGTGTTAGCAACCTTTGTGCTGCCCGGTTTGTTTTGGGTCGAGCATGACCATCTCGACATCCATTCCTGCTTCATCACGAAAAGTGGGACTGCTTGAAAAATGAACCATTCCTCCTTCCTTGGCACCCGAAGCATCGGGAACAGCAAGGAGGCCCATGCAAGGGCCACAATGTACGTCCCTATCCCCTCAGCAGAAAGAAAAGGAAAGCAAAAGAGGAGGAGAGAACAAAGCTGTTTGCTTTCGAAACCCCCAGGGTGACCAAAAAAAAAAGAGGAAGAAACCGGGGATTTTCCGGCCTGCTCCCTAGCACAGGCAGGGCCCGGCGGGCCTCACCTTTCTTCCGCCCGATGGTCCACTCTCTCTTCAGCAGGAAGACGTGGGGCTCGGCGTGCTCCGCGCCCAGCCGCACCAGCCTCCCCCAGGGCCTCGGCCGCTGCTGGCTCCGGCCTCCCGCTTCCGAGGCCTCCATCCGCGCTCACATCTGCCCCCCCGGAAAAACAAAGATCAGGCACGTGGGGGAGGGTCTCCAGCGGCCGCCCGGCTCCACTCCCTCCCGCCGCCTCCCGCCTCCCCACCCCGGGCCTGGGCAGGGTGCCGCACCCCTCCCCCGCCGAGCCCCACACCCAGTCCCGCCGCGGAGGCTGCTCCTGTCAACAGGCATTGCCAGCCATCAGCTGATGCGGCTGGGGCCGGGCCGTGCGCCCCCCCACGCCTGCCATTGGCGCCGGCGGCCGGTAACCATGGCGAGCCGCGGGGGGCGAGGCCTGCAAGACAGGGCTTCCGCTCCCGCCCCGCCACCATCTTGGACCCGGGCACGCAAGCCGGAAGCAGCCGCAGTGCGTCAGGGGAAAGGCCCTTTGGTGGCCATCTTAGAGGCGGGCAAGCGAGGTAAGGGGGAGGTGGGCATCTTGAAAGCGGGCAGTCTGCCGCCATCTTTGTTAAGGGCAAAAGGCTTTTCTTCCTTCTTTCTTAAGCCCCGCTGCCCCATCTTTGTTAAGGGCAAAAGGCTTTTCTTTCTTTCTTTTTTAACTCCCCCCTGCTTGAGAGCACTCGTTGCCTCTGTTTTGTCAAGTGCTGGGCATCAGCTCACTTAGTTATGGTGAAGTCAGAAGCAAAGGCCTGAGGCTGAGCTTTGCAGATGCCCCCCAGCCCCCACTGGCTGGTACTACAGGTGTGTGGGCCTGAGGCGCCCTCAGAGGCACTGGGTGCAGCCCCCCGGGGTTGGGGATGGGGAGTGGGCTGAGCCAGTGCTCCTGCTGCGCACAGAGCTGGAGGTTCCTGGCTGGGGGGGTCCTGCCCTGCCGCAGGGTCAAACTGACAGCTGGATTTGGGGTCAGGAAGGAATTTTACGCCGTCATCAGGCTGGTGCAGATCAGGGGCTTTTGCTTTCCTCTGCCATGTCAACCCAGGATTTCATAGACTTCATAGACATTTGGGCTGGAAGGGACCCCAGAGGATCATCAAGTCCAGCCCCCCGCCCCAGGCCCAGGAAGTCAGCAGGGATCATAGGATCAAGCAGGGAACATAGGATGTCTTGAGCAAATACTAACAATGCGCATAGAAGCGGGATGCTGGCTGCCACGCTTCCCTGCCGTCCCTGTGGCAGGTCGGGATCCCAGGGCCATGTTGTGTCAGGGGTGATGGTCGTCTTGCGCAGCGTTTAGATGGTGGTTTGTATGGGACCGTTTGGGTAGGGAGGACCTTCAGGGGGTTGGACTAGATGTGATCTCTGCAAGTCCCTTCCAGCCCTGCATCACTGCAATCAACCCGTCACCCTCAGGAGCACATCAGAATTGCCATTTACAGGGCCAGACCGTACGTACCTCTTGCCCCGTCTCCCATCACGCTATGGCTGAGAGCAGCCGATGAAAGGGAAGGTGAACTGGATCTGGGCTGGGTTGCTTCCACTGTTCCTCTCTCACTTGAAGCCTCCAGCATTTAAGGTCTAGGACACAAGCGACAGGTGCCTCCCAAGTCTGGGGCCGAAAATTAACCCTTGCTGCCTTCCCAGTTTTCTTTTTATTTGTCCTAAACAATTCATCGTTGTGTCCCCAGTAGACTTCCTCATTAAGGGAGATTATCATTTATTTGGTAGACCTTAGCCTATGATTCCTTTGGCACATCAACTAGGCCTCTGTCACAACCCCAGTGACTGTGGGACTGGCTTCCTATGACTCTTCCACTCATATCTTCAGGCAGAGTTTCACTGGACAGCGTCCACTGGATCCTTGGACTCGTTCAGAGGTCAGTGGGAGCTGGCCAATGTGCTCTGCTCACTGTTTCCCCGTCCTTGGATCACCTGTTATTAACCTCTGACCCTCACTTCTGTCCCTGTTACTGCTTCAGTTATCCCAAGAACTATTAGTGCACACTAAATAGCCCCTCTAAAAATGGAGGGGACTGACTGTGGGTCTATGCTCATGGGTCTTTGTGTACCAAATAGAACTGTGCCACACAACCCTTTGAGCCACACTCCTGTCCTGTTTTTACTCTGTTGTCCGATGGAATCTGTTGTTGCATCCTCAGTTGTCTCCCTAATTAAGGGAGGGTTAACTTTTTTCTGGTGGACCTAGCCTGCCATTAAAATGGCACAACAAATAGGCCTATGTCACAGCAGCAGAGACTGGATGCTGAATGGGACAATGAACAGGGTATGACTGGGCTTTTTTTCCCTTGTTCCTCTCTCATTTGCATTCTCCATCGTTTAAGGTCTAGGAAATTCTGAATGGAGGCTATGACCCAAACTCCTGTGCATAATAGCTACAAACACACCTTTCCTCTAAGACAAGAATTTTTCCAATGCCTTTTTGATTTTTGCATTTACAAATCTGGCTTCATTCAGATAGGGAAGCGGGGCAGGAAGCAGTTCCTTACTGAGAAGGCAAGACCCTACCACCAGGGTAGTCCAGCTTGCTGACTTCTCCAGAGCTCCAGGCCCCAGCCCACTGGAGAAGCCTTTTGGCCACCAGGATCCTCAGGAACCTGGCTTGCAGGTTGCCCCGAAGATGGTAGAAACTAGCTTAGACTTTGAAACCAGCCAGTGTCCTTTGTCAGAGCAGCTTTGTCAGACCAGTTTTGCTTTGTGGGCTGGGCAGATCCAGGTAGAAATGTGCCCCCTGGGAACTGAGCCATGAAGTTGCCCGCTCAGGGCAGCTGGTGCCTGTGCTTCTGGAGCTGCAGCTGCCCAAAAAGCGGCATGACATCACGTCAGTATAGTTGAGGGGGTCAGTACAGTCGAGGTCTTGGAGCATATCCCTATTTGTTACATTGTAAAGTGGGTTCCCTTTATGCGAATTCAAGTTATGTCCCATTTCCCAGGAAAACATGCACAGCATACAGCTAGGGAAGTTTGTACAGGACACAGTCTTGGACCTTCTGCTAAGTACTTTGACTCTTATATGCATTTAGAGTTGGCCCTTTAGAGAGTCATTAGGAGTTTTGGGGTAAGCAAGGAATCCTGAATGGGGTCTTTCATGTAATAGCGACTGAGCTTGTGAGGTGCTGTACCTCACTGAAAATGCCCTGAGTGATCATAATAGAAGCACCTCTTTCTCAGGATTGTGGCAGGTTTGGCCCTTGTACATTGTACGTATCCAACACTTCTATTGACAGCATGTTGATCCCATTGGCTGGATCTCAGTATAGGATCAGGGTGAATACAAGAGGGCTTCAGTGGGACTTTCCGTTTGTTTTTGAGTGTTCATATTCTAGAGTTGTAGGCTTCATTTGAAAGTACAGACCATTCTGTAAGTAAAACCATTACTCAAAACTGAGCCTCTCTCTCTTAGGTAAGTGAGGAAATAAGGTGATAATTGTATGCCAGCTTTCCATGTTTATGTAAGAAATACTTTAACTAATAATTTAGTCACAGTGGCTTTTGCAGCTGAGCTATTCAGTATGCTGTTTGTTTCCCATATAAATCTAAATTACAGTATCCCTCAAGGTTTCAAGGAAGGGGGTACTTTGATAAAGTTAATGTTGTTTGTCCTTTGCAGCCAAAGATGAGCATATCCAGTGCGGGGGAGCAGGGAGGGGAAGAGAAGTGAGAAAAGAAGTAAGAAAGAAACAGGGAGGGAGAAAAGAGAAAAGGAGAAAAGAAGGAAGAAAAGAGAGAGAGAGGAAAGAGAATGGAGGTGGGGTGCGGGCTAGGTTGTGTAGGTACATAGGTGATTTATAAGCCCAACCTTTGCCTTGAACAATCTGCTGCAGATTTTCTTTGGCAGGCGAGTGCCAGGCGTTCTTAGGTGCACCAGTTTCAGTAGAGCATGAATACTGAGGAGAACTGATCTTCCAAGCACCTTGGTGTCCTGAATGTTGTCCTGCCACTTGATCTTTACTATCTTTCGCAGGCAGCACAGGTGGAAGTGGTTTAGTTTCTTAACACAACGCTGGTAGACAGTCCAGGTTTCACAGGTGTAAAAGGAAGTTTGGGAGAACAATGGCTTTGTAGACCTTCAGTTTCATCGACATTCCAATGCCTCTGTGGTCCCAGACCAACTTAGAGTCTGCCGAAGGCCACACTAGCTTTCACTAATCTCATGTTGACTTTGTCATCAATGCGGACAGCATGGGAGAGTGTGCTGCCTAGATAGACAAACTTCTTAACCATCGACAGTTGTTGGCCTTTAACTGAGATGTGTGGTTCATGGGGTGTTGTGCCAGGTGGGGGTTGAAACATCACTTCTGTCTTCTTCATGTTAACAGTGAATCCAAAGTTGTTGCAGGCTGATGAGAATAGCTCCATGGACTGTTGCGCATTAGCTTGTGAGGCTGCATATAACACAGTCATCAGTGAAGAGGAAATTGCGAAGCATGGCTGTCTGGATTTTGGAGCTTGCTCAGAGCCTGCACAGGTTGAAGATGTCTCGTTCAAAATTATACCTGATCCCCACACCAAGGTCATTGTCTTGGACGGCTTCCAACAGCATGGCAGAGAATACTATGCTGAAGAGGGTAGGTACAAGCACATAGCTCTGCTTGGCGCCATTTGTGACTGGAAAGGGGTCAGAGCATTTGCCACTTGCAAGGACATGTGCCATCATGCCGCTGAAGAACTGTTGAACCATACTGATCAGTTTTCTGGGGCATCCGTCCTTCTTCACGATTTCCCAGAGGCCTTCGCGGTTCACCGTGTCGAAGGCTTCGGTTAGGTTGATGAATGTGAGGAGAAGGTTTATGTTATGTTCCTACCACTTTTCTTGAAGCTGCCAGGCCGCAAACACCATGTCGGTAGTTCCATGTCCCGTTCTGAAGCCATATTGGCTCTCAGGCAGGTCGCTCAGATGGTTGGTCAGCCAGCTGAGGAGGATTCTCACGAGTATCTTACCGGCGGATGAGAGGAAGGGGATACCCCTGTGGTTGTCACAGAGTTGGCAATTTTCCTTCCTCTTGTACAGGTGGACAATGGAGGCATCCTTGAATTCTTAAGGGACTACCTCCTGCACCCACATACTGCAGAAGATCTCGGTTAGTTTCTCCATGAAGTTGTACTGATTTGTAGACCTCCTCTGGAATCACGCTGGATCCAGGAGGTTTGCCACAAGACATTTGTTGTATAGCCTTTTGGACTTCCATGATTGCAGGTGGAACAGTCGTGGATAAAGTTGTACTATCACAGATAAAGTTAATACTGAAACAAAATATACAGCTTTTATTTCATTCATACAAAACACACCACTAGGAACCAATGCAGCATCCTTACTCACTGATAAACAAGAATATTACTCAGAATACACAGGATGCTTGGAACCCTCTCTCATTAGAGAGAAAAATGATAGATACCTGTGCAGTTCTATGGGGGAATACAATTCTGAGCACAGGAACTAAGACTGGCCCTACAATCTGGTATGAGATGTATCTTTTTCTAGAGCAGCAGGAGCTGAAAGAGTTGGGGAGACAGAATACTCAGTCCCTGAAAAGGGGGAGACTTTTGTGTTGCTTCGCAGCAGGCCTCTCTGTCTGATTTTGGAGCGGTGGTTCTCAACCTGTTTGCCCTAGTAGACCACATTTGCAGCTCACACCCATGCAACTTACTTCCTGTGTATCCATTTAAAAAATACCTTAACAGGATGTCACATGGGCCACAGCAGTGTACTGATTGGGCTTCATGTGGGCTGCGAACCACTGTTTTGGAGCAATATTGATTGGTTCAGGGAAGAGCCAGAATTCCTTGTCTGAGGGATGAGTAGTTGTTAAAACATGGGCTCATGGAGGGCAGTTGTGTGTGGGCAAAAGTATCAGCTATGTGTTTTCAGAATCATAGTCATAATCAATATTCAGAGTACAAGGTCTCTCTCAGCTGACATCTGTTCTTGCATATTGATACTTGACTGATGATGGTCACCCTGCCACAGTCCAAACGGATTTGTTTATAAGTTTACCTTGGACTTATTCCTCATTCAGGGTTGTTAGTACATAGATGAGAGGTGGTTCATAAATAGAAGTTTCAGTCACTCAAAAATGGTTTCACAGTACTTAATTTCTGTTACTGCTCACATTTACTAACTTATTTCTGAGTAACAGGAAAAGATACTAGTGTGTGCTGTACATGGTAACTACCTGAGAAATAGAAGCTCTGTACCCTAGTCTTTTCTGTAAGCCATAGCATTAGCAAAAGTAGGAAGTTGTCTTGTTTGGTTTTTTTATATCGCGTCTCTATGAAAACACACTTTGCAAATGTTACTGCCGGGAGATCCCCGCTATGATAACACCAAGGAATTACTGCACCATAGGACAGCACAAAGCAAGCGGTTGGTTGAGCTCCTACTGCTCCCACAGCATCCATGCAGAAAGACAGCAAGTGAAATGTACAGCTCGCTTAATGAGTCTTGTGTGTATGGGAGACTCAATTAAAATTAAATTATACAACAAATTAGGTTTTAAATGCTATGCTGCTTAGCCAGACAGACAAATAATAATTAGAGATGTACTGATCCAACACTGTGCATTTGAATAGCAGACTGCCCTAACAGCTTTTCATGTAGGCTGACTTTCCTGTCCTACTACTTCAAGAGAGGGTCCTTGTGGGACTCTGCTTAACCATCCTTACAGAGGCCTATGTCATAGCAAGCACCCTTCTGGTCAAGGTGGAATGGATAAGACTCTTTCCCTTGCTCATTCACCCAACTACTAGATCAGCCAGTGATGTTGCCTGAATGACATGAATCGCTCTGACTTCTTTCTCTGGTAGTAAGTTGTTGAATTTCAGTTTCTGAGTCTTGTGCATGTGTGCACTGGGCTGTCTGATTTTGAAGCAAAAGCACCTGAAAAAAATAGGTTCGTTTTGCCCTTCCCTAGACACTTCTCTTCTTACCATTCCAGAGCTCAGTCAACCTGGAAAAGACTTGAAAGGTAACCACTCACATCCAAATTAATTTGTATTGCAGTAGTAGCTGGCGCTCTCAGCTATGTTGTGTTGGATATTACTCAACTATGAAGAGACAGCTGCTGCTCTGGACTCCTCATCTTCTACATATGAGACAGTGGCCAACCTACCAAATAAAAATAAAACATTTAGAAATATAAAATTTAAATAATTACAAGAAAACAACAAGTGATAAACAGCGCTGTGCCCAAATATCAATGAAACATAAGCCAAAGATAATTCGATTACTGTTAACACTTCACAGGTCAGCATGAGAGTACATGAAGAAATGTGCAATACCCCATTTACTTTGGCCACACCTTCTATACATGGAATCAGGTATTTGGGGATGCTAGCCATTACAAAAAATACAAAAATTCCCTCCTAAAGTCACTAGCACTTATTTTGTTAAATTCAGATTGCAGTTTTTAACTTTTTTATAGGTTGTTTTAGTCATGTCTGTTTGCCTTTCCAGGTGGAAGGAAAAGAAAATACTTTTGGTTTTGTTCACAGCAAATTCACTTTCAGGTTCCCAGCACTGCAGTGTTTGATCTGCAAAACCTGGATGGGAATATTTTTATCTTAAAAAGAATGTTTCCTGTGGGTAAGCAAAATTATGATAGAAGCATTTGTAATGGTGGTAAGTTGTATTTTGTGGGGGAAAAATTTCAAGGAGCCATTCCTCAGGTATCCAGCTTGTAGCCGTATTGGTCTAGAGCAGGGGTGGGCAATTATTTCAGGAGGAGGCCCATTTACTGCGTTTTGGCAAGCCATCAAGGGCTGCATGACAGGCAGCCAGGGGCAGACAAATATTCATTTTCTACATTTTTTAGGGGCCCTGCGAGCCAGACAGAATGACCTGGCAGGCTGCATCCAGTCCCCAGGCCACATTTTGCCTACCCCTGGTCAAGAGGAAAAAGCAATCAGGACTTGTGGCAGAGGTGATATCCTTTATTAGACCAACTAGATTTTTTTCAAAACTATTTCTTTAATTTCAGGCACAAACACCTTTCACCTGGCATCGGAAAAAAGATTGTAAAAGTTCTCCTGGGTAGAAATGGAAGTTCATATTTCATAGGAGAGTTAAAGCGGTGGTAAAATCTCCTGTTTGGAAAAGTTAATTTTATATGCAGATTAGGCTCAGAGAAGAGTTGGAATAGTCTCTTTACCTCAAAGTTGTTCGGTGGCAAGCAGGATGTATTCATATTTCCTTTTGATGATGGTGTTTCATATTTCACAGAGGAATAAATAGATGTAATGCTGTTCTGGGCAGGCATTTTCCTGCAAACTTAACCATCTTAACCATAACGTAGCATGCACTGTCTTTACTGCCACACCTAAAGTCTAAACATATGGGTATGGGTTGCAAATTTGTCTAAACATCTTGAAACAAATTTGAGAAAAACATCTTTCTTTAAAAGGTACCTCCTTTTAATGTATAAGTGATGGACCACAGCTTCCTTACTTATTTCTACCAGGGCATTCAGTAAGTTCCCCAGCACTTCTACAATCACATCCTCAAATGTATATCTTTAGTCCAGAAAGGAAAAGATAGCATGTTAATGGTTTTACAAGCCTTTACCTCCATTAAGAATCAGGACATTTATAATCTGGTTTAAGAACCATTAATGCTTTAGGCATCTTTTCTTAAAATATTTCTGCATTAAGTTCTAACTAAAGGTGTAAAAAATCACCAGCATCAGGAAATAAAGTTGTAGAATTCTGTCCACAATAGGCATGTCTGCTGTCCACACTACGAAAGCTTTACTCATCTTCCCTCATTAGTGTGTTCTTTCAGCCTGAGTTGAAAAGATTGAAAGTACAAGTTAGAGGGTAATTTACAGCCCATTCAGTTCTTGGCTTGTCTGCAGAGAAGACCAAAGAGAGTCAGTTCATGCCAGAGCTGATATGGGTTAGGCTGGGCTGCATCATTTGCAAAGCAGATGAGAACATGAGACAAGGTGCCATGCTGGATTTAAGGAGGAAATGCCTAACAAGGAAAAGTTGAAAAACAGTGACATTTGAACCTCAACCCTGTGATTATGAATAACAACAGTTATTTTTTTTATTAATGTATTTTGTGCTCCAAGTCAAATCAGCCAAATCAGTTCCAAATCATATAAATTGAGCAGAACTCAATCATCCCCAAAACCATATCATTGAGCAGGCAGAACTCAATCATTCTAAACACTATGTATGGTGCTACAACCAGCGAGCATCCTCCATCCCAGGCTCTCACCCTGTGACTTCAGATACTCCCACATCCATTGGCAGGCATCCTATGTGCAGGCCCAAGCCTGGAGGTCTTGGGATTCAGATGCCCTCACTTAATCTTATTCCACAAGAGGCTGAAAAGTGGTAACAGCAGTTCAAATGCAGGTACCAAGAAGAGGCGATGGATACCAAACCTTTGCACTGCGGTAAGTCTAGGGGACTGATTCCCACCTCATTTTCCTATAGGGTGAATAGGTGTGTTTGCACTTCTAGTACATGAGTCCCAAAGCAAATCTACTAGTTATAAGAGTCTCTATAATGCTGTGGAGAGATGCAGCTCTCTGGGGACAGGGGGAGGCAAAAAAACCCAACCCTGCTCCAAACAAAAAAATGAATAATATTCTTCCTCACAAATCTGTCAAACCAGCCTACCAGTTACGGCAATCTGTTTGTTGTATGATGAAGTGGAACTGATCATTGTTTGCAGATTAAGGAGAAAGATTTAAAATATTGTTAGAAAAAAAAAAAAGGGGGGGGGGAAGATACTGCATTGCTATCCTGCTTTTATCTTCACATGAGTAACATTATCTTCCAGTTCAAACATGCTGGATCTTTTATCCATCACCATTTAAAAATACTCCTGAGCAAGTGGCTGGTTATTTTCTAGTTGACAGTAGAAATCTCTCTTCTTGAAAATGATTTAAGGGAAAAACTTCTAGCTGACTTGTACAGTAAAAGGAACAAACAAACAAACAAACAAACATGCATTTATCTTGTCTTTTCTTCCTTTCAGATGCAAAGGCTCTTTGCTTATTTTAAAGATTAGCAGTGAAAGCCACCATCAGTAAAAACAACATAATTAGACCATAACATCACTGAAGAGACTGTCAGATATGAAAAGAAAGACCTGTAAGTATGTAGTATTAGGGCAGTCTTGGGCCTGAGGGAATCCCTTGATACTGTACTGCAATATAGGAGATATGCCACAATTCTAGCAATCACAGAGCTAGATTCTCAACTGGCGTGAGGTGTCAGTGAACTCCATTCAAGTCGATAATGCTCTTCAGCTTTTCACTAGATAGGAATATTGTCTCCCTTATCTCTCACTGTTGGAGAAGCTGTGGGGCAGAAGAACTAACATCTACCCTTCTGACCAATTAAGGGGCTGTACCAACAGGTTATACAGGGACAGGTCCTATCTAGATATTCCCTTTGGAATGGTGGAGGGACATTTTGTCTATTTTTCTCCGGGCTCTGTGTCCCGCATGAGAGAGAAGGTTGCTCTTCCAGTCAAGAACACTACCACCTCATAGCCCATCTCAAGTGAGGGAACAGCTGCAGCCTTCCAGAAACAATCCTCACAATGTATTGCACTGTTAGACTGATTAAAATACACTGTAATTTCTTAAAGAGGGCAAAGTTTCTCTTTTGCTGGAAGGAGAGGCAGAGGAGGTAGCTAAAGGAGAAGAACAAGACAGACTGAGTTTGGTACTGCTAGTTGTAAACAGTGCCTGCTCTCAAGCTTCTGGTGAAGATCCTTGAGCCACTGTATGGTAGAGGAGCAGGTCTGATGGAAGTACAACAAAGAGGTTGTGTTCCATTAGTGTTGTAAT
The DNA here is from genome assembly GCF_052110815.1 of Crocodylus siamensis. Taxonomy (NCBI): domain Eukaryota; kingdom Metazoa; phylum Chordata; order Crocodylia; family Crocodylidae; genus Crocodylus; species Crocodylus siamensis. The sequence continues at coordinate 61,559,910 of NC_143403.1, forward strand.
GTAGTTAAATTATAGTGATCTATAAAGTAGTCATTGTGGGTACCAAACCAGAAGCCTGAGTGGATAATAGAGTTGGATACCACCATTAGCATATACTTTACAGCTATTTAAACTTTGATAAAATACCCAGAATTTAATCCTTTTTAGAGCTTTAAATTACAAAGCCCTTCAGAGGATGAACCAGCAGTAAGGAAAACCCTTACCCCAGTAACTACTTCTTTCCATATACTATGTTCTAAAAAAAACACTGCAATTTTAAGCACAGTCTGGAGTTATAAGATCTGGTCTCCATTGACTTAGCTACAATTGCCTCTGGCAGAATGGAAGAATTAGCTTATGTCCCTTGCAAAATTGAAGGATCCCATGCTGTCTTCCTGGCTTATTGCTGACAGGAGGTTAGATCCATCAGCCCTGGAGGCTGCAGTAGCATTTTTTTAACGTGTTAAAAATTCCCCACTGTGGACATTAGGAGAAAATTGGCCATGATTCAGGAGGCTCTGGCTTCTCTGGACAGCAAGAATGAAGGTTACAGATTAAAATCCTAGGAGCTCAAGAATAAAATTGAAAGTATCAGCTGATGGGTACTATACATTCATTACAAAGAACACCAAACTCTGTAAACCTCTTGGGGTGGTGGAAGGGGAGAGGAGGAGAAGCAAAGTGCTGACCTTGAAACCAGTCTTAGGTTAAAGATAGTAGGTTGGTGGGATCTTCCTAATCTGTAGAAAGGGTGTTATCTTTGATTTGGATCTCTCTCAGCCCTCACATATATGAAATATCCAAGTCTTGGAGATTCTTCCTGACTAACATCTCATACATTTCCACACTGTTAAAAATACCATTCAGGCTTTTATCCACAGTATCCTTCTCTGCATGCTTGCCCATGCTCAAGTACATCTAGAATGCTGTGTAAAGACACATTTTCTTATCCTGTTGTTTGGCTCCCTGTTCTCCATTGTCTCACACCTAAGCTACCTGCCTTGACTTTTAAAGTCTTTCCTGGCTTGTCCACTGTCTTGACTTATGGGTTCTTTGGACTGCATCATGTTTGTCCTTGGTAACAATCTGTTGTCTAGTCTTATACTTACACTTGAACTTTTTGAGGAAGGGACCATTTTCTTGTTGCATCTGTGCATTGCTTAGAACAATAAGGTCTCAGTCCATAACTAGAGTTTCCAGATGCTTTGGTAATACCAACCATTAATAAACAATATTTCTTTATCTCCACACTGTTGGGTTAAGGAGCATAGAAGAGATAGTGACAGCTTCCCAGCAGTCTCAGTGACTGCCCTCTCTAATGAAGGGGGCTGTCTGTAGTTAACCTTGAGAACTGCATAGTTCTGATGAGTGGGTTGTATATTATTCTACACCTAATAAAAGGGCTGTGCATCCCATATTGTTGCATAAATAACAACAAGCACCTGGATGTGGACAAATGTACACTTGTAGTTGATTCACAATGGGAAGGGGAGCTGCCTAGGACAATGCAGCACTTGTTACATTTTAACTTGTTCTGTGTGCAGATTCTGTAGCAACACAATGAATAGTGAATAGTGGGCCCCCCAGGGCTCGGTTGTGGGGCCTACACTGTTCAACATCTTCATCAGCGACTTGGACAACATGTTTTCCACCCCCTTGTCCAAGTTTGCCACCAAGATGTGGGGAGAGGTAGGCTGCAATTAGATTTAGCCAGACTACAGAAGTGGGCAGTTGGTAATAGGATGGGGTTCAATGTAGATAAATGCAGGGTGCTGCACCTGGGGAGAAGGAATCCACAGCATACATACAAGCTGGGGAGCTCCCCCCTTGTGAGCACAGAGGCAGAAAGGGATCTTGGAGTCATTATTGACTGCAAGATGAACATGAGCTGCCAATGCCAGACCGCAGCCAGCAAAGCCAACTGCACCTTGTCGTGCATCCAAAGATGCATCTCAAGCCAGTCCAGAGAGATGATACTCCTCCTCTATGCGACATTGGTCATGCCACAATTGGAGTACTGCGTCCAGTTCTGGACACCGCTCTTTAAGAAAGATGTGGCCTGCCTTGAGAGGGTTCAGAGGAGGGCCACCTGCTTGGTTGGAGGGCAACAGGGCAGGCCGTATAAGGAGAGGCTGAGGGACCTGGAATAACGGTCACAAGCTGGCAGAGGGTAGATTTAGGCTAGATATCAGGAAGCACTACTTCATGGTCAGGGCGGCTCGGATCTAGAACCTACTTCCAGGAGAAGTGGTGCTGGCTCCTACCCTGGGGGTCTTTAAGATGAGGCTGGATGAACACCTTGCTGGGGTCATTTGACCCCAGTACTCTTTCCTGCCATGGCAGGGGGTCAGACTAGATGATCTGCTCAGGTCCCTTCTGACCCTAGAAACTATGAAACTAACTATGAAACCTGAACCTGCTCAGCCTCAGCAAGCGGAGGCTGAGGGGGGATTTGGTGGCTGACTACAAACTTGTTAGGGGAGATCAGCTGCAAATAGGAAGGACCCTATTCCCCCCAGCAGCACCCGAGGTGACGAGGAACAATGGCAGCTGCTGGAGAATAGGTTCAGGTTAGAGATTGGGAGGCACTATTTCACTGTTAGGGTGGCTAGGATCTGGAACCAACTTCCTAGGGAAGTGGTCCTTGCTCCTACCTTGGGTAAATTCAGAAAGAGGTTGGACAAACACCTGTCTGGGGTCATGTGATCCCAGCATGTGCTCCGGCCAGTGGCGAGGGGTTAGACTAAATGACCTGTTCAGGTCCCTTCTGACCCCAAACTACTATGAAACAAGCACAGCAAAACTGCTCCAACTTGAACTTTGCTTTCTCCAAGAGCAAACTTGGGGTGATTTCGCTTGCTTGTATCACTACAGGCTTACACACATGTAGTAGTTACAGTGTAACAGTGGCTGCACAAAAACTGACCAGCAACTTCCTTCCTTGCTCCCAACTACCTTTTGAAACCTATATATATAGGTTATATTACGTATCATCTATGTCAGGGGAGGGCAAAATGCAGCCCATGGGTCGCAGGCAGCTCACCAGGCCGTTCTATCTGGCCCACGGGGCCCCTACAAAATTTAGAAAATTAATATTTATCTGCCCCTGGCTGGCTGTCATGCGGCCCTTGATGGCTTGCCAAAACTCAGTAAGTGGCCCTCCGCCCAAAATAATTGCCCGCCCCAATCTATTTATAAGTTATATACACTTACATACATAAGTGTATGTTTGTCCATAGTCTAGTAGGGTGTGCCATGGCACTCTGCCTATGATGAGGAGGGATTCCCATTCATCACTTAGCTGCTGTTTCCCTATGATTTGAAAGAGGGAGTGATGAACTCAAAAAGGAGTCTCATCCAGTTTTTCTTAGCAGACAAATTAGGATTACAGCACACACTTTTAAGAGTGGGAATGTGAAGCGATGCAAGGAGGAAGGAGATGTAATTAAGAGAAATCTAGGAATCAGGCAGACCCCTAAGAATGGCCTGGGGGAAAAACACTGATGAAACTGATCTGGGCTAGGATTATAATAAGCCTACAGAAAATGGATCATTTGGTAATGTAAACTTGCTTAGAGAGATTTATCCGTCTACAAATTTGACAGATTTCTGAGAAATGTGATGAGGCCGGAGATATTTTAGGCATTGAAGATGATATTGTTATCTAAAAAATGCTTAACAGACAGTTTTACTGGTGGTTGTCTTGTGGCATCCTCATCTCTCATGGCAGTTGGTGCTGAGGTCTTATAATAGGAGAATTAATCTAAACTTTCCTAAACAGTTGCACATTGAGTACAATTGCAGATTTAGAAGAACTCTGCACATTAAAACAATGCAACAGTAAAGAAGCATAAAACCTCTGTAGTTCTTTGAAAGATTAACATGGAAAAATGCAATAGGTGCGCATGTTCCTTTAGCTTTTGCAGGAGCATATCTGAGAATTAGAAAAAAAACCCTGCCTCCAAGATTAGAAATTAAAAGGTTGGTCATCTCGGTTTGAACTGAGACTGGGGATCAATGTGCATAACAGGTTTATGGGTAGATATGCACTTTTAACAGATTGGTCATTTCATGCTTTGGAGCCTCACTAAACTGCTTTTAAAAATATATATATCTGATCAGGACAACCCCTATTAAACCACAAAGCAGTTATTTTAGGAGATTGGCTGGAAATAAACTTGTTTCTGTACTAATTTTTTCTCTTGGCAGAACCAATTCATTCTTGGCCTTCACAACCTGGTCTTTTACATTTGATTTAGAATTGGTTTGGGGCCTCTGGGAATCTCTGACAGTAGCCTCCCTAATGTAGCATCCGCACAAAGAAAGAAAGTCAGTTTCACTTAGTTCCTGTTCTCTAGGATCTCATCTGGATTTGCACTCTCTTCATATTGATGCATCTTCTGGTCTTTAGTCACATTATGCAATGAGGCAAGATCTTGGTAAGCCAAGCTTCTTGTTTTCTGTTAGGGTCATTAGAACATAAAGCCAGCCTTTTCTACACTATCTGCTCTTGAAATCATCATCTTCTGTTACAAGCATGACAGGTAATTTTAGGTGTGGATGAAAATAAATGGTCAGCATGGGGTAGGCCTGTGTTTCAGTTTGTCAGAAATTTAACAGAAATATTCTTCAACAGCTAAAGAAGGGGCAAAAGTTGGTTATAGAGATCTAGTAAGGGTCATTTTGCTGCAAGAAGTGGCCAAACACCAGCTTTATAGCAGTTGTTGGCAAGAAAATTCAGCCAGTACAAATAGTCATGCCGTACTTCCTCAGCACGCTAAGCTAATCAAACTTTTTATACTCACGCTCAGCACTGGCTCCCACTTAGTTGTGGTGAAGTTCAAGATGCTGGTTACTACCTCAGAACAACATAAAATAAAACCCACAAAGCATAACCTAGTATCTCTCCATTACAGCCTGTGCTTGTCTGGAAAGCCTAACTACCTATTCAGAAAAGGTAAAATCATGTAAGAGATCAGGCCCCTGGGAGAAATAAAACAATTTATGTTTGAGCACTTAAAGACAAGTGCCATAGTATATTAGTAAAAGGGGGTTAAATTCAGATTTTGTAGGCAACCTTTATTTTTTCCATTTCCTGATTTCAGCATTTGAATTTTCATGAAAGTTCTTTATTTTTTTTTTTTAATTTCCTACTGTTATTATAGTAAGCATACAAAAATCTGCATTATACTACCACTACAAACATCCTGCAAGAGTTTCTCCATTTGCTGGTTACAAGACAAGGGGATAGGCAAGGATTTCTTATGGTGGTATCTTTTATTGGGTTAACTTTGTAGATGGGATAAAGTTAGACAGCTTTTGAATGCAAGACATCCTTCATCCAGTCTCTGATCACAGGAACCTGGCATAGCACGGTGAAAAAACAAAGAAAAAAAAACAGTGGATGCATTGGTTTCTTTTTTAAAGCAAAACAGCTTTTGTCTAACTCAAGAAAGGATGCAGCATGGCTTGGGGAAAAAAAAAGTTTGATAGTGAGCATAAATAGCTAGAAAGAGATATATCTTGCCTCAGTAAAGCATGCCAAGGAGATCACTTGATAACATAGCACAATATTTAACTTTTATCATTATTAAGTGGAGGTTGCAGACTGTCCAGTCTATGCAAATGTAGCTTTTCCCCTTGGAGTATTGGCAGCCATCCTAGCTGAACCACCCAGGATTCCTCCCTTTCATGCAGCCTGAAAACTATGAGAAACAGCTGCCAAACTACATTTCCCAGCTTATGTTGCTCTCCTAGTCTGAGGGCCAGGCTGGGTAGGAACACATTTTTACTTGGTTATGCAATAGCACAGGGAAAGCCAATAAAGCCTTAACCATTGCAGAGCTCCACTTGCTGGGCCTGCCCTAAAACTAACTACTTAGACTGTATTTGTTTAGGACCACATGTTACTTTGTGAGCTCAGCATGTTTGTTCGTTGTCCCAGTGATAATTACACCAAGTGTTGTTTAGGTTGATGCAAACTGAGAATTATGTTTCAGGAACAGGACACAGAAGATTCAGTAACTCAGTCAATTGTATGAACTACGCAGAAGAATGCATAGTTCATACAACTGACTTGTCTCCCAGAAATAGGAGAGGCTTCTCTTACAGGCCAAATTTATTCTAGCCTGAGGTGACAGAAAACTAAAGTCTTTCCCTTAAGGAGGTTTCTCCCAAATACACATCTAGATCTATCTTAGTATCTTTATTCTTCAACTCCTGCTGCTTCCTAAACAAACACTAGCCAGCGTCTCATCCCTCCCAGCTACAGCGTTTTACCCCCAGCAGAGTCCCTGCTAAATACTTGATTGGACTCAGCTGGTTCTGCCTGGGCTGCAGTTTCAGTGCGTGTTCAGACTGAAGATCCAGAGCAGTTCCTCACCAGAAAGGGAAAAAGAAATGTCCCCTTTTTCCTTCCATGAAATGTGTATCAAGAGGAAGGGGTGTGAGTGAATGGAACTGAGGAGAAAGGTGCATGACTAAGGGAACTTTGGAGAGAGATTTGAAATAAAGGGACAAGTGGGTAGGTATATGGAGCATGAGTGAGGTGAGAAAAAGTGAAGAGGAAAAGGGAGAGAGTGGACCTGAGAGATAATCAGGGACAGCTGAAATGCTGAAAGAATGATAGGAGTCAGTACCTCAGTCTGAGAAAAAGAAGGCAGAAATCCTCCAAAATACGCAGGCATCAGAAGGAATAACTTGCAGTGGAGCTGTGGAGACATGGTAAGTTTTATAAATTCATTAATTGAGAGCTTAATACTACAGTGTTAAACCAACTTCTAAGCCTCCAGAGGCTGTAAGCTGCATGGGCCACACCAGTCAAGCTGCAGGCCAACCCGGCTGCATAGACCCTCTTTCCCTCTCCCACTGCACTGCATGTCCATGTGGGTACCCCCTTCCTCTGCTGCAGTGGGTGCCCCACTCCCTACTGCACAAGGGTGTGCAAGTGCAGTTCTTTCACCACTCTGCCCCCCAATAATGTGCAAGCATGTGAGAGAGAGATCTCCCCTTTCCCTTCAAACTGGAACATGTGAATGCATGAGCATAATGTCCCTCTCCCATGCTGCAGTGTGTGTCATTGTTTGTCCCCTCTACCCCACTATCACATCATGTGGGTACAATCCCATTTGCAGCCAGAGCAGCAGCTGGACAGGAGCCCACAATTTACAACTTAACCTGTGGGCTAGGTTTGGCCCACCAAGGGATTTTATCTGCCCTGTGGCAGATCCCTCAGCTTTGCTTGGCCCACGCATGGGAGTCGGCCCGGGCCATGGTCCGTTCAGCTGGTCCCACTGTCCCCAGGAGTGCAGAGGGGCTGGGGTGGCACGGTGCAGCAGCTCAACTTTGCATCCCAGCAGTCTCAGTGGCAGCGGTTTCTTCTGGCTGCTGCTGCCAGTATCACTGTCACTGCTGGACCTGGCCCCACTTGGGCATCCTGGCTCTACCCCATACCCACTGCCAAGGGTGGCAGATGGAGCAGGTGGGCAGGGTCTCCATGAAGACTGGACCGGGACCCCCACAGGCAGGGCACGCTTGGCTGGGGGATGGGGCTGCAGGCAGGTGGGGAGCAGCGTCCAGGAGTGGCATAGCTGGGTGGGTGGGTCTGGGGCCAGAGCCAGGATCACAGGGCAGTGATAGCACTGGGCTGGGGTAGAGCCGCGATCTGCATTCTGCAGAATGGATTGTGACTGGCCCAGTCTGGGGGAGGGGGCAGAAAATTCCAAAGACTTAATGTAACTCTTCAACTCTGTCCTTGTGCTTATGTTATCACTTAGTCTCTATGTACATAAGTGCACAGAATTTGAGAGGCAGTATGCAATAGCCATTTTTTACATGATGAGTGTACCATGAGAGTAGTGGGAGCATGACATGAAAAATGATTTTTGTTCCCCTTTTTTAATTTGTATTTTAAGATGAGTAGCATAGTGAGTGCAGAGCAGATTACAGGAGAGCATGGTGTAGCTGGGTCCCTGGGGTGCAGGCAGAGTTTAGTAGCTGTCTGGTCCTAGCACAGCTCCCCAGCAGCTGAAAGCTTCACATGTTGCAGCTGGGCAGTAGAGGAATGTGAAAAAGCAGTGGTGGGCACTGGGGCCAGACATCTGCCAACTGCTGCTGCTGGGCACTGCCTGCACCCTGGGGACATGGCTGTACCACACAGTGGGGCACTTGGGGGGAGGGGAGAGGCAGGCAAGCGTGCAGAGCAGGGTGCACTTAGAGGCAAGTAAGTGGGTCCTCCTTTCCCACCCCTCCCTTCCCAGATCCAGCTGTTTACCAGCAGCTGAGAGCCTTCTCACCCAGGCTCTGCCCCTGCTCCACTGAACTCATGCCCATGACCCCACTGCCCCCGTCCCAGCACAGCGCAGCTGTGGAGCGACACAGCCCAGCAGCAAGGGGAGGCCCCGATGGATCGCGATCAGATTAGGCTGCCTCGTGCTGCTGGGCACCGCTCTGCAGCCACACTGTTCTTGGGCTGCCTGCACATGCTTGTGTTGGGGTAGGGGCCAGGTCATAGGTGCGCACTCCATCCCACTCTTGGGCTAGGCCAGTCACGATCCTTTGTGTGGGAAGTGGATGATGGCTTGGCCCTGGCCCCGCACTGTCATCACCCCAGGATCCTGACCCCAGGCCCGGTCCAGACACTGCTTCTTGTCTACCTGCAGCCCCATCCCGTCCCCTTGCCAAGCATGCCCTGCCTGTGGGGATCCCAGGGAGCTCCCAGGGTATCCTGTGGAGGTAACTACTTGAGTTTTGGTGAGCTGTTGTGGGCTGGGTGGAGGGAGTGCTGACCTGGCTTGGAACAGCTCATCAAAACTCCCTAAGTGGCCTTCCAGCCTAAATAACTGCCAACCCCTGACTTAACCCCTTGTGGGCTGCCAATTGGACAGCCCTGTATTAAATTAAAACTGAAAAAATAAAATGCAGTGCAAGATGAGTTTGAAAAGAAATGTTGTAATGAGGATGCGAATACAGGTATACACGGGTTGATAGAATGCTTTTTCTGGTTCTCTTGTGGACTATAACAGGTCAGCTCAGAGTCTTGGAGCATTTGCTTTTGGAAACTTCTCTTTTCTTCTGGGAAGCTGAGGACCAATAAAATGTGGTGGGTGTGGGGATAGTAATGGTGAAAGCTGATATCATAAGAGAAGCTTATTCCATTTTTGGAGAAAGGAGTAGTCTATTTCTGAAGTGTCTGGCCTTAGACTCCAGAAGTGTGGACAGCAGAATAAGCTTATCTACAAGCCTCACATTATTCCCTTTGAGATTTCTGCCTTTTGTGTTGTGTACCCCTTTCCCCCCCACATCTTACTTGACCTGAATTCTCATTATTTGACTTCATAATCCTCTGGTCTCATCTACGTGCACACAAAAGATTATTTTACTACAGAGAATTGCCAGGGCCTTGGGCTCTGTTTTCCACTTAGTTACAGAGTTATCCCACAGTAGCTTAGGTGCTGGGAAACTTGTCTTGTATATTATTGCCTATGGGGCAAATGCTGAGGAAACTGCTAACAAGAGAACAGATGTTCAGTGGCTTATGAGCCTCGCTGAATGTAAATGTCTTCTGCAGGCTCTTATCAATAAACCATCCGAGTAAGAATCATGAATTTATACTGGGAATGAATCTGGTCCATTAAACTCGCTATCTTCAGTGGAATTACACAGAGGAAGAATTTGATCCTTAATGTGTGGCGTAGAGTCTCTGTGTAAAAAGTTCTCAAATTAAGATTATTTTATATACAATATAAACATTACATTCATAAACTAAAACTTATCTTTTTTCCAGAGATGAGGTCCAGCTCCTGGGCCTGTCATGTCAGCAGGTTTTCAGCAGAAGGATTCCATCGAGATATGGATAATGGATGAAGACGTTTTTTCATAATGACTCAAACAACTGTCCTGACCCATCTCAAATTCCTCGTCTCAGTAAGACAATAACTTTTTATTATTTTTATTTTGTTCAATAGGCTTTATCCTCCCATCCATTGGGAATCTGAGAGCAGGACTCTTCCACTTCCTTGCATAGGTGACTGAACTCTCTTCTTGATGGAGTATGCAAGCTTCTCTTGTTAGTATGTTAGACTAAAAACAGACCTTATCCCAGGTCTGATTGGCCTGGGCTTTGACTCCAAGTGAAACAAGGGCTAGTAGGAGGATAATCCAGTTTAAGTTTTTAGACCCTGGAGTTGGATTTCTCCAAAGCCTGTTATTCTGGGATCCTACTGACTGCACAAGCCTGTTTGTTGTACTTTAAGTAAGTACCTGTGAAGTAGCCAAGATTACACTTTTTCCCTTTGGACAACTAAGGGCTAATTCAAGTTAATTGCCATTCAAGTTGCATATGTAAAGATTTGTTTTGAGTCAGTGCTTGGGACAGTCAGTCCCCTGGGATAAACCAACTTCTGTTTTTAGCCTTAGAGCCAGACTGCAACCTTTTGAGGTTTGGGCTGAGTAGGAGTTTGGAAGAGGTGCCTTCTGACCATGATTAGTTGGAGAAATTGTATTCTGTGGCTTTTAATTTTCATTCTTTATAGTATTTGTTTGGGATTTGCTGGCAGCATATAATAACTTTTTCTTTCATATAAATGCATCAGCGAGCTTGGGACATGCCTTCTATATGTCTTTATATGTAGAAATAAGTTTATGACTGTCAGGCTAACATGAGAGATAGCAAAGGTTGCTACTAAATTTACACTTGATAAATGCTGTGGTGTATGATCAAGCTGTTTTGTATAGTTTAAGTATCAAAGTCAGCACATTCCCCATCAAGTGTACCTGTTATTAGGTTCTTTGTCAAGTGGTGCTGTATGCTTTCTCTGCCTTGGTTCTGAGAATGGAAAACAAGTGTCTGTGTGGAAGAATAGGTTTTCTTCTCTGTAAGCACAGGTGCCCTTGATCTGGAGCTTATCATGGGCCTATGTCATTTGGATGGGTACATCTTTTGGGGCATTTGTTGTTAAAATATTAACAGCATAACAATAGCTAAGGCGATACCGATGAGAACTGCTGTAAAAAGAGAAGTCTCTACTCCACTGTGAATAGTGCTTAAGACGACCAGCTAATAGACTGGATGGGACCATCCAGATGAGCATGCATGTGCCTGTTGTGGCATCTCAAAGCAGTTTGAGACACTGCAAGAGGCACGTTAGGAACTAAGAAAATGTTCCCAGAGTGGGTTCTAAATTTAATTCGTGGAAAGCCAAGTTTAAAAAAAAAAAAAACCCTGCTGGAAAAAAGAGTGTCTCGGGGCACATGCCCAGAGCATGCCCCAAAGCAACTGGAAGCTGGGTCCTCCAGAGGCAATCTGGCACCTGGCCACAGCATCTCTATGGCTGCCCCATGCCCTAGCTTGCTGCCTCAGTGTCTGGGGCAAATTAGAGCAGGGCAAGGATGCAGCATGACCCAGACCCAGGTGCGGTACCAGGTAAGTAAGGACATGGGGGTAGAAGGACTGCTTGGGAGGGAGGGGTCCCCTGAATAACCCACAGTTCCCTCTGCTTGATCCACAGCCCCTGCCCCCCCGCCCCCCCACAGCAGGAGCAGTGGCCATTGGGACCTGCTACTGACTGGCAGAGCCCCCTGGCAGTGTGACATAGCCCAATCACTTAGTACAGTATTCGCACTGAATGTAGGGGCCATATGTCCTTGGGCCCAGCCGGGTCCTGCTTGCATGGAGCTGGCCCAGTGTGTGGGGCACGTGGGGCAGGATCTGGCCAGGCCCAAGGGTACGCAGCCCCTGCATACACTGCCAATCTAGCACCAGGTGACTGGGGCTGCACTGCGCTGCCAGGGGGCTCTGCCAGTCAGTAGCGGGCCCTGAGCACCCTAACGGCCACTGCTCCTGCAGCCACAGGGAGGCTGTGTGCTGAGCAGGGGGGGCTGTGAACCATGCAGGGGGGCTGTGAGCCGGGACCCATCCCTCCTGAGCAGTCCCCACATCCACAGCCCCCAAACCACCCCTGTGGCAGGCCAGTAGGAAGCACTCCTATGTTGAGCTACCCACCTCACTGTGCCTGACCACCTTTCAGGCTCCGAGTGCCTCCCTGGGGGCGCCTCACATCTGGGTGACCCCCTTCCTGGAGCATGCCCACTAGCCTGGGGGTTCTGTTGCCACCACCCAGGGCTGGGCTTGATTCAGTCTCTGTGCACCCTGGGAAATATAGGCCTAGTAGCCCTCAAGGGTACTTGATTCACTTCAAGAACTTGGGGGTGCTTCGCTCAGTCAGAAGCACAAGTAGCAGTCTCCCGTAGTCATCCAAACCAAGGGGACCCCAAGGCATAATCTAGACCCACTCCTAATAAGTCTCCGGCACTAGGTACAGAGGAGAACTTTATTGGTTACAAAGGGTAGGGTTAGAATAGGGTACAGGGTAGAGCAATATCAGAGAAATCCCATAGACCAAACTCCCCTGGCTGGGTAGCCTTTGATCACGTATCTGAGTTACTGCCAGCTATATATTTCATTAGATCTCAGGTAGCTTACTCACAAGTATCATCCAGAGGCAGGTGGAGATTCCCTCTGGAGGCAGGCAGTTCCTTGATCATGAGTTTTGAGAGAGAAAACAACTTTCAGATGGTCCAGCTCTTCTCTCTCTGAGCCTTTCTCATGGCTGCTGCCCCCTCCTCCTGGGCAGTCCTTGACTTATATAGCGCTTGCGACCTCATTTACCTGGTCCAGTGGAGGTCAGCACCTGTTGGCCATCAGTCAACCAATTTGAAATACATCACTAGTTGCTGGGCAGACTGGCAGATCCTAGCTCCCCAGGGAGCAAGCCCCTCACCCAGGTATGTGATACCAGTCACATAGGCAGAGGGAGCAGGTTTCCCCCCTCTCTCAGGAATGTCTCCAGCTCAGGTCACCTAAAGAGATAGGGTAAGGTGTGTATCCTCTGCTGGGCCCATCCTAACCAAATTGTCACAGAGCAGAGTTTTTGGGCAGAAACAGAGGTGGCCTTCTGCCACACCCCCATAACCCTCCCACCCATGTACTCAGCCACAGACCCCACACCCACAACCCCCCCGTGCAAGCCACATAGCCCCCCACAAACCTCACCCCCACAAAACCTATACCCATCTCTACACACCCCCACAAACCCCTCCATAACTCCCCTCCCCCCCAAATCACACCCTTTGTGCCCAGCCACTGGACGGGACCTCCTAGAAGAAGCCACAGCTGCAGGGGGCAACTGCCACACTGCAGCCCTGCCCCATGCACACCGGTGCTGGGACATGCAGCCCCAACTGGAGGGAGCTCCTTGTCCCAGGAACCACTTCAGTGTGTGAGGGGCCACAGGGAAGGGTGGAGATGGCAACAGGGGTATAAAAGAGAGAGAGAGATGGGGCTCTCCTGACTGGGGCTAGGGTAGGAGCAGCCTCCAGAGCCAGGCTTAGAGCCCCCCCCTTCCCCCCCCAGCAGCCTTTTTAGGGGGAGGCCAGCCTGGGAGGGAAACGGCTTGCCCAGCCCAGTCCCTGAGCCCCAGTCAGGGGCTTCCCAGGAATGGCATGGGGATCACTGGTGCTTGGGCACAGGTGCAGGGAGCAGAACAGCAAGGACTGGCGCTGCTCAGAGCCACAAAGCAGTGGGTGGGACAGCTGCAGCTGGACTCATGGCCTGGTGCTGGGACAGAGCTACAGCCAGGAGGGAGTTTGGTTTTTTTTTTTTTTTTTTTGGGGGGGGGGCAGGGGCTATGGGTCAGGAGTGAGGGGCACTTGGGGGAAGGGAGGGCACTGTGGGTTGGGAGTGAAGGGCAAGGGTAGGGCATTGGCATATCAGTGCTGCTCAGTGCTCCACATCCCAGTGAGTGAAGTAGACAGGGGCAGCTCTGATTTTTCTGTGACAAAAAACCCAAAAGCAAACGCCAAAGTGTATAGATATTTAGAATTAATTTTATGATGATGATAGAGGCACTGTTAGGTTTCCAAATTGCTTTAAAATTGTAAATATATCAATGAAACATTGATCAGCTGAGCTCTCTCTATATAGTGGCATTTCATTTTAATTGTGAAAGAACATGGATTTTGGGTATTTTAATAAGAGAATTTGGGTTTCTTATCAGAGAATTTGCAATTTTTAAACAGGGAAAACCAGGATCTTTGCTGGTGAGACAGTTGGCAAGACCTGGGCAGAGGAGCCTGTCCAGGGCCAGCACCAGGGACCCAGCCAGAAGGCAGATGAAGTGGTTGGCCTCCTGGCCATTTGGGGCCAGAAGGACATGCTTCAACAGTTTGAAGCAGGCCACTGCAAAGATCACATCTGGGCCATAGCTGCCCAGGATGGCAGAGTGAGGGTACCAGAAAACATGACAGCAGTGTTGGCCGAAGGCCAGCTGTGCAGCCACAGCCCACTGACAGCTGGCCCAAAGGTGCAGGAAGCTCTGCTGAAGTGCCCATACCACAGCCCAGGTGGCTGTGTGGTTCCTGTCTGGGTCTGGCAAGCGTGCAGCCATGGGGCTGCAGGTCCAAGGGGGCAGATGCTGTTGCAGGTGGCAGCAGGTCAGCCAGGCAGCAGCCACTGCTGCCAGACTGCTGCAGTGAGTAGAGGGTGCAGGGCCCACTGTAGATTAGGGCTTCCTCAACAGTCCAGCTGGCACAAGGGGTAGTGTCCCCAAATCCTAACTGGCTGTGCCTCCGCAGCTCCCTGAACCGCTCCCCAGGGCAGCTTCTTATACTGCTGGGGCCAGCAGAAGCTCCCTCTAGCTCTCCCTGGCTGAAAATCCGGGACAATCTGGGCAGGATCGGTTTGCCTCAAGTGGCACAATTTGCCCCACACCGAAGTGTGTGTTCAGGCATTTGTGCTCAAGCACAAATCTCCAGCACAAATTTGTGCCACTGCTATTTGAGCTGCTGCAAGCACATGTGCCTCTGATGTGGGGAGACCTGGATCTGTTTATTAGTCTAACTACCAAAATGGCTGTGGTTTTCAGAACCATAGCGGAGGAAAAATGCAGCATCATTTGTGACCTTGTGTGACTTTGAGCAGGGCATTTTCCCTCTTGCTGCTGCTGCTTTTCTCATTCTCTGTCCAGACTGTAAGATATGTGGGACAAGGATTGTCACTGCTAAGCATACACTTGTTGCCAAGCACAGTAGGACTTGGTCTCATCTGAGGTTTCTAGGTGCAGCTGCATACAAATAATAATACTCAGTTATACAATTTGTAGGAAGTCTTGTGAAATATGCTTATTATGTATCTATTAAATCAGTATCTATGGCATCTTTTCATGCCAAACTCTTTTATATGCAGCTTCTGCACTGGGATCTTGATTTCCACCACTGTCATGTAAACACATCTGGGATGGAAAGCAGCATTTATTCAAGATTGCACAGCACTATAATGCAACATTTTCAAACTGTATTTAGTTGAAAAGTGCAAAAGAAACTTAGTCAGGTGGGCAGAATGCAATTAACTCAGCACTGCAAAATTCCATTTACCCTCTTCCCTCAGGCAAATCAAATCTGGCAAAGCTGAATTAACAGAGCTGGAGTCTGGCCAGCAATAAGATTAACACCCTGATTCTTACTGAGAGTGTCACAGAATTATTAACGCCTAACCAAAAAAAAAAAAAGCACCTAGATACTCCTTAGGTCTTAGCCAAGTATTCGCCCCCATCGAACACTGCTTCGCATTTCATAAGAGAGAGAAAAAGCTCACAGCCTGAACCACAGGTCATGGAGACATTCACGACAAATCAGCTGACAGAGTTTGAAAGCACTATGTAAATACCAGCCCTGTTAACTGAACTGTAATACTAGGTGTAGATTTTTTTGGATGTGGCCATTAGTATCTATAATTTTAAAATTCAAACGAAGCCATTTGTAAATTTTCCAAATCCTATAGTATTTTCTTTTTTTTTTGTGTGTGTGTGGCAAGTCATATTTTTCATTCAGGTTGCAGTTTGTGCACTTTAGGACAGCACTTGTGTTTCCTTCTGGTAATGTTGTGATGAAGAAGCTTGCTAAGTCAATGGAGGATCTTGGAGTCCTTAAATTCTACCTTAAATTCTAAGAGCTGAAGCAGTCACTTCTTTTCCTTGCATTCAGTGTCCCATTTGTGCAATATATATATGCACTGAGATATCAGGAACTGCTAACTGTAGGTTTGTCATCTGACCTAGTTAAGTGACTGTAATGCAAGCAGGGACTAATGAGCTTTGTTCAGAGACCAGATGTTGACACTGTTGTTAAGCAAAAACATTGGCTTGTTCTCAGGCTGAAAAATGAGGTTGAAAGAGGCATGGGTTCAGTTAATTCCTCTGGCACTGGATGGCAGTGTTGCACTTCAGCAGCATGGTCATGCAGCACTTCGTTCTCAAAAGGGTTGGCAGAGGCAGATAGCTTGGAGATTTCAGTTAGCGTTTTGTGCATGCTGCTGTTATCTTCAAGCTTCCCCCCTTTATCCCGCTCCCCCCACCCGCACTCTTGTAAACTCTTTGTAAGCCCTCAGGCTGTTTTATAGATAAAATGTGAAAAGAAAAACCACGGCAATCTCTCCAGTGGTTTTCATTATCGCACCTCTCTAACAACTACAGAATTCGCCTTTCTTTTCAAATTGGATTTTACTGATCTCTGAAAATAAAGCTGCAGCTTCCAGACTGACAACTGGACTGATGTGTGTTAACAATGAGTTATAACATGTATTCCACTGAATGTGAAATGTTAAAGGAATAGCACATCTGCTTGCAATCTAAACCCCTAACTGCTGGGAGGTGCAGAATTTGGTGGAGACGCAACAGGCCATGGAACCTCTCATCTCTATACAGAAGAACTTATTAACATTGCAATAGCACCCAAACTGTGGTAGGTGCCGGGTGGGTGTTTATGCTTTTAGCATTGTTACAGAGGTGCCAGTCATAAATCCATAGCTAAGACTGAGTTCTTACGTGCAATGAACACAGCATCTCCTTCCCAAAATATCATGCATCCTCTTATGAGTGTCATATACATTTTTTTCAGAATTTACAGCCAAACATGTTAATTAGTCTCCAAATTTCTGATTATTATTTTTTAATTGTTTAAGAAAATGAGCATCTTTATCAGATCTTCTAGTCTGCCTGTCCCAAAAATTGGCACAGAGGCAATGCTTGCATGGATTTGGTGTCATGGGTAGATTTAAAAAAAAAAGGCCCTTCTGGGTCCAGTGGTAGTAAGAGAGTTCTTTAGATCACTTTGCAATGCAGAATTACTCCTGTCATTAATTTTAAATGTCTCGAATTATAGGACTTTCACTGTTTCTATTGGGAGACTATTCCAGAACCTAGTAATTCTTGCAATCAGATAGGTGCCCTGATGTTTAAAGTTTACCATTCTTATTTTTTCTTAATTTTAGGCCTCCACATCATCCAAAATTCTTCTTTGTTGTTTTAAATCTCATGTGTGCCTTTGATAACCTTTCTTGGAGACCTTATGTTTTCCTATCTTTACTTAGCCAAACTGCACACAATCTTTTGCTTCCTTACTCCCTTGAGTTGGTTCTTCCAGCCCATAATCATGCTATTGTTCTTCTCCAGTATCTTTAAATCTCTCAGCTAATGCACCAGTAGCTATATACTAAAAGCAAGAGGTTATGCCAGCAGTACCTAGGAAAAAGTGATTGCTTCATTGAGTACTAATGAATGCAGCCCGGCACGCCGAATAGGCCTTCCTGCTGAACTGGGGATTCATGTATAACTTGTTGTGCACTCTCAACCCTCATCTCCTTTAATTTTTCTGCCTTCCAGATTTCTCCCTCCAGTTGAACATCTGTGTTTTGGATTATTTTTTTCCCCAGATGGACTGGCTTGCAGTTTTTTTTCCCAAACTGAAACTCATTTTGGTTTTTTTTTCTGCCCATAATTCTAATTCATCTACGTCCCTTTGTAGCATTCCTCTGGAGTGTTTAAAAGCTCCCACTTGAGTACAATCTGCAAATTTCATTACTGTCCTGGTTTACCCCTTGTGCTAGAATGTGAATGAATAATTTGTTGCTGGACGTCTTCCTGTTACTTAGTACCTTGCTTTTTAGCATGTCCTTTGTTTACAGTCATTCAGAGATGTCCACCTGGGGGAGTGTACATTTCCTTGCAGATTTGAATTAAAGCTAGCGTGAGACACTTCATGAAATGCTGTTAAAATGTTTAGATTATCTTCTTGATGTTAAAAGATCTTGCTTGTAGAATTTGCTTAATTTTACTTTAGATAAGGCTTATGATAACTGCCAAGATCCCACTTGTTTCCTGTTTGAAGACTGGTATGATATTTACTCCCCCCCCTTGTTCTTTTACTGCCCCAGATCTCCAAACCTCATTGCATATTAGAGAAGCTTTTGGTTTTTGTGTGTGCATTTTGGGAAGTTCAGTTCATGGAACTAGCATATGCTCACAAAAGGGCAGATTTTGATTTGGTAAAACATCTACAATTAAAAATGTACATGTTAAAACTGGGTAAAATTAGGTCTGTGTTTGGGGATGGTCTACTGAATATAACTCTTGAGTCACTGGGTTGTGGGCTGTTTGTTTATACATAAAACTCAGGGTGGAAATATATATGGACTGAAACCCATGAAAGGGTTCGCAACACATACTTTTGCCAGTATTTCTGTATTTCATGATTCATTTCAGTCCTCGCTTTCTAGTGACTGGAAATATGCAGCTCCTCCTAGAGAAGTGGTGAGGTTTGAGGCTGGAGACTAATTGCTTGCTACTAACAGTTTTGGGCCCATATTGACCTGAGTGATTGGGCTAGGGACAGACATTACACACAAACCGGTTTAAGTGATCAGAAACTAGTTTAAACCTGTAACAGAACAGATGTGCAGTGCATATAAACCAGTTTGAAAATGACTGAAACCAGTTTGAGATTAACCTGGTTGAACTTAGTATCAGACTTAACTGATTCGGGTCAAACCAGTTTATGCAATGTCTGTCCCAGACCCCTTCCTGGTTTAAGTTAAATCAGAGTCCCCCAGCATGCTTTCGGGGCTGGGTGGGGCTCTCTGCTTCAGAGAGTTGGCCTGGCCCCTCCCTTTTGTTCCCTGGCTGCAGCTCTGGCAGAGACTTGTAGGCACTGCAGGGTTTGCCAGGCTTTGTTCTGTTCCCCCTACCCCCACACTCCCTGCTCCAGCAGGGATTCCCCCCTCCCCTCTGGCTTACACAGACACTTCTCAGCATTAGCTAGCGTACCACAGTCTGTGCTGTGGGGGACAGGACAAAGGCAGACAGGACAATGTTGGCTTAGGGCTTTTTGGAGCTGATCAATAGGTAATGTCCTTTCCTTGGGGGGAAAAAGTTATTTTAAGAAGAGCTTGAACAAATGAGAGAGGCTTTGTTCTGTTTAATGAGGTGATAAATGCTAACAACTCCCTGATGTGTAACTCAGTGCTCTGCTGGCTCCCTTGCTGGTAGGAGAGGGGAGGGGAGGGAAGGGGCCTCCCTAATCAGATGATCCTGCTGGGGCCTGGCCCCATCCCTCCTCAGCTCAGCGGTGTGGAAGGGAAGGGAGGGCTGCTGCTGTAGTACCCCTGGCTTCTAGCTTAAGCCACTGCAGGCATGTGTCTGCATTTCTGGAATGAAAAGAGAATGTCAGTCCACCTCCAAATTGGTTTAAGCTTTGCAGGTTAGACTAACTTGCAAAGATTGAATCAATTCAGACTCAGGCTTTTTGAATGTTTGTCCTTTGCAGGCCTAAAGCCTTCCATCTCTGAACTGTGTGTACAGCAAAACTACTTGGTGTGCTTCAGTGCCTAAGTGCTGGAAATATCTTGTTGCTGGTCCAGATACTTTAATTCACAGTTGGCCAAGAAAGGGTCGGGGGGGGGGACACACAAGCTTAGCTCTAACTCGCTGAGCTTCCCTGCTGTTAAAGCAAGTGATAAAATTACACTGCACAATTCCTCTGTTTGTTTTCTACTTCATGCACCAGCATCTCCTCCACTCAGAAGGTATTGCAGTTTTCTTCTGTTGTCCTTTCATTTATTAATATAAAAACCCCCATCTGCTTCTTATTTTTGCTCCCATTCCTTAATGGCTCTATAATTCCCATACCACATTGGGATATATACCCTGCCTTACTTGTTCCTGGCACTCCTAACTCCTCTCTTTTTAAATCCACTTCAGAAAATGGTTCTAAAAAGTGCCTCCTTATCAGGGATTATAACACTGTAATTCTTTGCCATGCCTGCAACTTACCTACCTGCTGACTAAGGGAGCACAGTGATTGCCACCTGCTTCTGCACAGAGAGCCATTCAGAATGCCTCCAAGACCCCCTCATTCTGGAATATTTAAACCCCATCCTTGTGAGGAAAGAGCTGACCTCATCTGAATCTCCATTATGCTTGCCAGAGAGGCCTAACAGGGGAATGCATAGTCAACGATCTCAATTGGCATGATGCTTATGCTGGAACTGAGAGGTAGTTAGCCGTATTAGTCTGATGTAAGGCACAAGGCAGAATATATTTGCACCTTACAGGCTAACTAAATCAATGCTGCAAAAACTTAATGCATGATTGAAGACAGGGCTTATGTATCTCTGATTTAGTTACTCTATAAGATCTACCCTGCCTTCATTCATGCTTGAGACAATACTGACTTGGATGTGGCATTTCTCAGATGCTCTCAACCTCTCCTTTCCCCTGTATTTTTACCTCCCGCACGTGTGAGTCACAAAGCAGGCAGGTAAAGAGTTTGGGATTAAGCAGCCAGCTGCAATAACCTTTAGTATAGTGCATAACGTTTCTTGCATCAGCCAGCGCTGGGCTGGAAACTAGCCCCCACATGCACTTTGCTTCATGCTACCAAAAACTGGTAAGATCAGGGCTGGAACAATACTTCTTCAGGCTCACAATTAAGCATTCCTGATGAAGAAAGAAAGGAAGGGGAGAAAAACCTTCCCCCCTGAAAAGGGACCCCATGCTCAGAGCTGGCCTTCCTCCTTTCCTACCTGCATGGATTAGACTGTTACTGCTTAGTGCCTCCTGGCATCCTCCCCATCCATCACTGCTTTGATAACTGATGGCAGGGGAGGGTATTACTGAAAGAATCTGGGCGAATGCTGCACTAACAAAATAAACAGGAGATGAAAGATAAGGCTGAGTCTCCTCGGTGCATAATTACCTTAAATGAAGGTCTGTTTGATAATGCTGTTGTTTTGATGTGCTAAATAGCTCAGTCTTAACACCCCAGTGGAGGCTAAAACAAACATAATTCCCAATGATGTCATGCCAAGATTATAAAGATTGTCAGGAGGCGAGGCAGAGGCAAGGAGGTTGGTGGGGACCCACAAAGAAGTTGTGCATGGGGAACTTTCTCAAATCATCTTTTGTAGCAGGCAGCAAACTTGTCTTCACAGCCTGCTCTTCTGTCAACACAAATTTAAAATCTCACGCAGAGACACTACCAGGCAGGCTGTCTGTTCTTTCAAAGTCACCTTCCCCTTTTGTAGCTATTGTCTCCCTTGCTTAGCTGGGAAGAGAATGGAGGCCCTTCACTTGCCTGGCTGGCAGCTCTTGCCATGCCACAGCCTGCTTCTTCCTGCTGGGGGGTGGGGAGGGCTCTTTCAAAGGTAGCTGTAAAGCTGCAGAGGGAAGGGAACTTGGGGCATTGTGTATGAACAGCATTACTACCTATGTGCATACATTAGGTGAGCTACATTTGCGTATGTGGCTTTTCTCTCTCACTTTTTCTTTTTTTTTTTTTTTTAATTGTCCGCCTGAAAGCATCTCCTGACCTAATTATGCCTGCAGTTGTATCGCTTAACTTGTCCTGCACTACAAGTGGCACATGGAAATGAGGAGGTCGGTGTACACATGCTTGCAGAAATTAACTAATAGAGAATGACAGGGGGTATAGGATTTTTTTTTAGACTAAGAAGTCTCCTGGGGTGTTGCTAATCCCCTAGAGGTGCCATTAGCTTGCGATACCCGCACCTTTGAAATTGTTTTATTGCTTTAATAATGTGGTGGTGAAAGAAAATGGGGAACATGCCACATTTATTATTTATGCTGGTAAAAGATGAAAGTTAGCAATTAGAATCTTTAAACTATGGGTTCAGCACAACTGCTGGGCTTATATTCATTCCTTTTTAGACTATCCATCCAAAAACCTGAATGCACTCACTGCCCATGTCTGAAAACACCAGTTTGCTGAAGCAGGAGACAACAGTCATAAAATGCTGAAGCAGCAGGCCAGCACAATTGCAAGACAGATGCCTATCTTAACCATAGGGTAAGATGGGAATTCCCTGTTGTGGGAGCTGCTGGAAGTGGAAAGGTACTTTATGTTATCTGCACTAATCTTATGCTAGGAAAATTTTCTGCCTTGGTTAAGAACATGCAGCTTCTCTATGCTGTACAGTCATGCTGTGGCATCTGCTGTGTGCATCTGATCTAAACTCGCTGCTTTCCTACACACTTAATTGGTAAAATTGCCACCTATTGTTTATAAAAACATAGAAAAAGTAAACAAGCCAGGTCTCAAGACTGTAGTAGCACAGTCTCACTTCTGCCATGTGGTTGGGAATCATGGTCTGCCTATATAAGGCAACTGGGAAAGGATGCATGTTGTAACATAAATCATGACATCTGTACCTGGATGGAGTACCCTACACTGAAATTTAAGAACATGCCCTTAGTGCACAAAGGCAACCTGTTTTATAAATTCTTTCAAGGCTTCTATAGTCTACCCCAAAGCTTACTTTTCCTTTATTCTTGGTTCCTGGAGTGGCGGACTTTGGCATCCTATGAAAATTGAAGTTGTGAAGGGGAACGTAAGCTTTACTGTAAAATAAACTAGCCAGGGCACCATATACCCATGATTCCTTCATTATAATGGAATTGGGTTGTACCCTACTCTCTCATTCAGTCAGATCCTTCAGTGAGGTTGGAAGCTTGTTTGAAATAGGATCAAATAAGCAGAGAGTTGACGACATCATATCTACAGCTGATGGAAACTGGTAGTGAGACGGTGAAAGAGAACATGAATATTTAATCTCTCTATTCTTAATATTTTGACTAAATTTAAATGAAATTGTACAAGCAGGTAAGAAGCATCATGGTTTCAGGTTCATACATTGACTATTCACTTGCCATGTTCCTTGTCCTGCAGTTTGAATGTTTGAACCTTGAACTTTAGCAAGTTATTGGAGGACTTTATTGGCCAATAGTCTGATAATGTCTTGCATATCTTTATACAACCCACCTAAGCTTTGTTTTGCCTCTAGCTTATTGTAGTATCTGCACTTGTGTCAAACAGGTGTTTCCTTTGGGAAAGCTAGCAATATGAGAACTTTTTGCAATTAAAGGGATGTAGCTACTGTGGGTTGTAATGGAAACAATTATGTGAACACACGTGCACATGCACACATGTGCATCTTTCCTAACATGGTAAACATTGAAACCTAAGTCTACATTTCAAGTTTAGTGTATTTGAAATTTTTCTCTAGCAAAGAAGGTTCCCTTTTTCTCCCTCTCAAACAACTAAACCCGGCACTTGAAACAAAAGGGACTGTCGTGTTAGAGCTTCAGGGTGAGAATTGGTCCAGGGCAGAGGGCCAGTTCACAGTATGGACCACTTATACACCATATTATGAGTTTAAGTGGAAACATAAGTGGTTCAGAGAGCCTTACATAGGTCCATTGGATCAGAGTGAATTTCCATAGCTTCAGCATAATTAATATTAATA